>NW_022436948.1:32462859-32841007 GCF_009761245.1 Sapajus apella
AACAATAATTCTTTTCATATATATATATATATATATATATATATATATTTCACATATATTATATATATATGAAATATACATTCATATATATATAAATCTTTTCATATATATATATATTTCACATATATTCATATATATAATATATGTGAAATATATATATATATGAAAAGAATCATATATATTTATATATATATGAAAAAAATATATGTATTAAAAGAATTACGGTCCAGAAAGAACTCATTTTATGGGAGACAATACAGTGACCTAAGTGGTAATTACTTTTTTAAGAAGAAAAGAAAAGAAAGAAAAACGTTAAGGAATTGATCTTATCGCCTTCTAGTGTTAGAGTCCAAACACAGAATGTCAGGGCTCCTTTGGGTGATTTAAGCAAAAGTGACAAGCAGAGAGAAAGGCAAGTATCCACAGGTTCTTGACCCACTGGCCATGTAATATTTCTCCTTCCCCTCAGTTGTTGATTCGCTGGTTTCTTCCCAGGGGTGGTCCCAAAGGAAAATATCCTAAATCATATTTTCCAAGAATTCCTTTAAGCAAGGGTCAACAAGATTGCAACCTGCACTGCACTTCTATTTGAGAACACATGCACATGCTCTGACAAGTGCTTGGTTACATGATCAAAATGCTCTAAAGGCCTTCTACATTACATGCTGGCTCTTAATCCATTTTTCTGTTGCCTAAGATAAGAAGCTGATAAAGGAGTAACTTATGTGGCTAAATCTACATATAGTACAATATTTCCTGGTAAATATATACAGAGTCGGGAGAGATCGAGATAATATAAATCTTTTTGTGGAGGTGGTGTCTTTTCCCGTTTTCTTTTTAACTTTTTAGCTTTTATTCTGCATTTGCTTCATAATTTACTAGATAAGATTTAAAATGTTCTCATTCAGGCATACTGAATCACTTGATCATAAACTTTTATTTCTCTTGACAAGTGTAAAACGTCATTCGCACTATTAAGACTTCAATTTAAACCTTGGGTTAAATATGACACAATTTAAAATGTGACTAAAGCTACAATTTTCATGTTACAGTCTAAGAGACTGAGATTAGACTTAAACATATACTATATTGAAAATGAGGCCCCAGATAACCAAATGCACCTTTCCATTTTATTAGTTTTTAAAGACAGTCCTGTTGTTGCGTGTATTTTATGCCATATCAGACAGAAAAAGAAAAAGTAAAGGTTGCTAGGTCCTGTTTTGCACATGTAAAGTGTCTCTAAGCAACCTCAGGAAATCCTTTCAGGCACTGTCAACACAGAAATTATTTGTTTTCCAGTTTTTATTTACTTATTTTTTGAGATGGAGTCTCACTCTGCTGCCCAGGCTGAAGTGCAGTGGTGCGATCTCAGCTTAATGCAACCTCCACATCCCGGGCTCTACTGATCCTCCCACCTCAGCCTCCCATGTAGCTGGGATTACAGGCATGCACCACCACACCCAGCTAATTTTTGCATTTTGTGTGGAGACAGGGTTTCACCATGTTGCCCAGGCTGGTCTCAAACTCCTGGGCCACAACCAATCTGCCTACCTCAGCCTCCCGAAGTGAGGGGATTACAGGCAAGAGCCACGACGCTTGACCGAGAAGTTATTTCCTTATCAGTTGGGAAGAGTTGGATCCTCTTCATTTTCTATTAACCAATCAATCATTAGGGTAATAAACACAGGCTGAGGCTGCACAGAGGGGGTTACTACACTTAGAAAGAGAGCTTTACCTCTAACAGAGCCTAAAAACAATTCACTTGGCTTCTTGTATGACTGGAAGTCAGCTAAATTCCCCAAGTAATGTTATCCCCAAAAGAGATACTTAAATATTCCAGAACCTCAAATGAAAGAAAACAAAAACAAACAAATAAAACTTCCTAAGGAAATAGTATCTGATGACTGTATTCTAAATCCTGTGCTGTCAAAGTAGTGTTTGAGATCATGTGAACTCCCTAACTGTATAAAGTTATTGGGAAGTGAGAAAAAGGTAGATTAGACTGCTCCTTGATGCAGCATTCTGATGCCTATGATGTTCATCACAGGAAGCAAAATATTTCTGAGTTTCATGTTAGATTACTTCACTTCCAATAGGCCAGGCATGGGCTAGGCACTTGGGATGCAAAGACAAATGCTACATTTTAAGGCAGCGTGCTGGGGGCCATGTGAGCACAGACAGGAAGAGGCTAAACCCAGTACACTGGCCACATCATGGTTTGGGGAAAGAGCCTGTACGCCTATAATAAGAGAGTGACAGATGCACTTGGAAGAAAAGCACATTCCAGGTAAGGAACAACAGATAGTATAACTTACTGGGACCATGATGGGATGAAGCATATCCAACCACTATAAGCTATTTTGACCTAACAAATCCTAATCCAAACTCCCAATTCCATTTGCATAGTCCTAGGCTTGACCTTCAACTTCTCTTCAATTGCATCTTTTGCAAAGTCCCAACTTCTACTATTTAACCCTCCAAAATGAAGCCAAACCTTTGGTCCCCAAATCTAGTCTTCTCTTTTCTTTTCACCTCTGTTACTACCACCAGCTTCAAGCTATCAACATTTCTTGCCTGGAATACTAGAATAGCCTCCTAGTTGATGTCCTGTAATTATCATTCTCTACACATGTAATACCCAGGTACAACATGGGTGATGTTTTAAAATGTAAATCAGATCCTGGCACCCCACCATCGCACATTGCCTAGTAATATTCGTATGTAATTCAACTCTCAGCTCTGACTAAATTGCTTCCTGGTATTTGTCCCAATTAAGCATAAAGTTACCTATTTGGCTAGTTGCTTATTTTCTGTCCCCACCCACCCCCGCATACCTCCCTCCTCCCATTGTCCTGGAATTTTCATGAAGACAAGAATCTCATCATTTTTGGTCACCACTGACTAGCTAAATATAAACAAAATGCCTGTAAGAAGTTACTTAGAAAAAAAATCACTTTTTTTTAGACAAGCTCTATTTTAGTATTCTTAAATTTTTATTGTTTCTGACTTTTAAAAATGACATTTTTAATGTCCATGTTGCGTAAGAAAACAGAAGAACTTTTATCCACCAAAGACATTCAACCATGTTTTATTCTAACCTGACAAATCTATGGTACTGCAAGTATAGATTTAAAAAGGATAAAATTGTCCAGGTACAACAGCTTATGCCTGCAATCACAGCACTTTGGGAGGCCGAGGAAGGGAGATCACTTGAGACCAGGAGTTGAGACCAGTCTAGGCAATATAGAGAAATCCTGTCTCTACAAAAAATAAAACAAAACAAAATAGCCTGGTGTGGTGGCACACACTTGCAGTCCCAGCTGTTTGGAAGTCTGAGATAGGAAGATTGCTTGGGCCCAGTAAGTTGAATCTGCATTGTGCAGTGATTGTGCCCCTGTACACCATCCTGGGTGACAGAAGGGGCCTCTACCTCAAAAATAAAAATAAATAAAAAAGTCCAAACTGATAAGTAGTGACAGATATAGTTAAACTATATAGTATTATTTAAAATTAACTATACTAAGGTTTAAATTAAACTTGTGAAGCAAAAGCTTTAAATACACATAATTCTTAAGTTAGTCTATGAATATGAGAAAAATTACTAGCATTTAAATAATAAGCAAATTAGAAGAATTATAAAGAGTAATCTGAGAAGGTTTGAGAGAAAACCAAATGCGCCTTTTTATTTTATTGGTTTTTAAAGACAGTACTGTTGATACAAGGAGAAACTGCCAAGAATTTCCCATAAATAACAAAATACTGAATTCATACTCTGGATGTCTCAAGGGGCTTTATATCTAAGTATCGACTAGTGTTGTAATACTTATCTGAGCACTTTTCAGCATGTATGAACATCAGCTACTTTTCAAGAAAATAAATGGAGTAGCTCATGAGACTGGTAATGAAATACATCACCATTTACCCAAGATTATCAGGCTGAATCTGTTCCAGGATAGAGTATCTAGTAATATTGAACACAGTAACAGTGACAGCAGCTGTTTTGTAGCATCCAATCTAGAGAGTCAAACTTTTCCATTTAGTCTTTATGACATAGCTTACTGTGTATTCCAACATACCTAATGCCTTTTTTTGGCCATCTAAGAAAAGATTGAATATTACTGAAGAGTAAATAGCTTTCCACAGAAAATACGTAGGAAATACCTGCTTATAGCATCATTTCGTACATAATGGGCAGGAAAAACAGACTAGAAGGATACACACCCAAAGTTCAAAAGTAGTTGTCTCTGGATAGTGGGATTGCAAATGCATGTATGCATTTTAAAAGTGTTCCATAATTGCCAGGTATTACTTCTGCAATCAGAATGCAAAATATAATCTTAGAAATGCTTTATAAAAATGATTTTGTAAGCTTATAAATCATCTTCATTGGCCTGTGATGGGGAATAAAGAAAATGTGTAAAGTGCCCTCACTCTAAGATATTTCTAGAAATTTGCTAAAGATTAATACACACTTCTATGAGATTATACAGAAAGAAAAATAAGTTTGCATAAGAAGTTAACTAAACACATATGTGAGCCTATAATCTAACTGTTTAACTAAGAGTAGTTTTAAGATAAAATATAACCTGAGGTTATTTATTGCTAGAATGAATATCACATTCTCTGACACAGCCATCTTCTCTAACACTCAAACTGAAATGGACCACTTCATACTGAAATGATCAGCAGACTTTCCTTTTCTGCTGAAATGCCCAAGAAAACTCAAATCTTCTCTTTCTACCCATTATCACTGAAATCTCCCACATGGATTACAAAATGTAAGTTTCTATTTTGATATTTCATATTAACTACTCTTGGGAAGGCAATAACCAAAAACATAAAGATAATTTTATGTGCTTTCAAAAGAAAATGGCAAGTGACTTTTCTCTTAATGTATATCCAAATACTTCTGCTTTTTTCCCATCAAATACAGAATTCATGCTATATTTACTTCAAGAGATAATGTGCCTATACCTCACTTATGACACAATTTAAAGCTGATATTTGGATGTGACAAGTGGGCTGATGGACTCACCACTTACTGACATCATTGAGATTTACTGAATTTTTCCTGATTTTCTGCTTTTTAATTTTTAGTCATTAAAGGTGATAAAATAACTATTAATAAAAATTCAAATATCTTGTTATGCCAGGCAATGGCAGAAGAATACATTCTTAGTGACAGAAAAAAAAGTCTTTAATAAATATGATCATGCCATGGAACTTAGCAATATAGCTTCTTTACTTGAATGGACAAATATAAATTGCAAAAGAAAATTGGAATATAAAACTTATAAAAATAAATTTGTTCCTGAAAGAAAACTGTCTTGACTCAAGACTGTTTGCATGTCCTGTATCACCAATGAGGATCCAAACGGTCGATTTCCCATGCAATCAATTTCAATTCAAGATGGAATTTAATATGTTCAGTATATTATTTACTTAATCAGAAATTAATGTAAAGAAACTCAATTACTAAAGCATTTTTATTTAAATTTTAGTATCTTAGCAAATATATCTCCAAATTCAAAATAAAGTAAGAACTGATCCCATTTTTGAAATTAGAACTGTCCAAGTCCACTTCAGAAAAGAGATTTGTTTAAATAATCTTTCAATTCTCTAGTGTCTAACCATATGGAATTAAAGAGAAAAAAAGTAATGAAAACAATAGCAACAACAATTGAGACGTGAATTATAACTGTGTGCTAGTAACTGTGTTATATATTTTACATGCATTATTTCATTTAGTCATGAATCATTTTTGGAACAAAGAGCCAGTACATTTTAGAATATAAGTGTACAAGAAAGTAACAAGATATTTAAAAATTATTAAATTAAACCAGCCTTAAACATTCTATTTTTTTTTTCTTCTGAGACTGAGTCTCCTTCTATCACCCATCCTGGAGTGCAGCAGTGGTGAAATATGGGCTCACTGTGACCTCCACCTCCCAGGTTTAAGCAATTCTCCTGCCTCAGTCTCCTGAGTAGCTGGGATTACAGGTGCCTGCCACTGCGCCCAGCTAATTTTGGTATTTTTAGTGGAGACGGGGTTTCACCATGTAGGCCAGGCTGGCCTTGAACTCCTGACCTCATGATCCTCCTGCCTCGGCCTCCCAAAGTGCTGGGATTACAGGCATGAGCCACCAAGCCTGGCTAACACTCTTTCTTTGAATACTGAATATAAAAATAAGATACATAAAAATGTTTTAGAATCTGATCAAAGCATTTTAAAATGGTTTTTGTAAAAGATAAAAGTAGGGGAAACAAGGAATATTTTAAAAGATGCAATATGAAGCCAGTTCAATTTCAAATATAAAAAGTCTGTCAAGAACACACACCTATATACATATAGGTGTGTGTTTTTACATACATATATTTATATATGGCTTCTCTGCCTTCTCAAAGGCCATCTAGCTTTACCAAGGAGTTAGTTCTAGGCTGTTGTGCTGATATCACAGAAATCAGGGGTTCTCACCTATTCTAAGCTCAGAAGCGGGGGATTCAATTTCCAGTCTTCATTCTATCACTGATCTGCTCTTTGATATTGAACAAATCTTTCCTTCTCTGAACCTTCCTGATGATACACACAGAGACACAACACCCACACCAATCAATCAAACAATATTTTATAATATAATATCATATCCTATTTCCACTTTATCTCATCTGACCCATTTTACCCACAGGAGTAATCCTTCCATCTTCCATGGACTAGATTTTGGAAATACATTCTACTGTATCTAGGTAAACATGTGACTACTCAGCATACATGGCCAGCTCACTTTCTCATTTTACCCACATGAGGAAAACTGTAAAATTCAAATTCTAAGTCACTTTAAGAAGCATAATTTAATAATAATAACAATGAAAGAACGATATATTGAAAGCCGTGAGAAAATATTCCTTCAAAATGCATACATTTTACTTCAAAGAAATGACTATTAAAAAGCGCCCCAGTTAGTAAAATCTAAAAAAGACTTAATCTTTAGTTAATTCACAAAATACATATACATTTTTAGGAAAAACACTCCTATGGTTTTGCTTCTAAGATAGCCAGCAGATGTGTGACTAGTCTGGAGGGAATTTCTCTTCCTAGGAGAAAACAGCTTAAATAGAAACAAACAGCCATATGCTGACGGCAGACTGCTTAGCAGACGAAGTAGAGAGCTATGTTCTACAATGCAAACCATGAGGATCAAGGTTCAAATTAACTTTCTTTAAGCTTCAATGTAATTAACCAAGATCAAATTATTTATTAAATACAAGTTGTGTCAAAGAACTGTGCTATCAATTTGTGACAGACATAACATGAAGTTCTGAGTTTAATCATTGGTGATATTGGGTACAGGGGAATAGACCCATAAAATATTTTCCTAACAAACTTTTAATAGAGTCAATCCAAAATAAGCAAGAAAATACTGCTCATAAGACCTTCTTAGAAAGTTGAGTTTGAAAATGAATTAGACAAATAGTGAGTTTTTGTGTCTTAAAAACAGCAAAGTATTCTAAATTAAATAATTTCATATTTTCATCGACATGATCATTGGTTTGCAAAGAAAAATAATCAATGAAAAATAAATTTAAAAACCACATTTTTGCATAAACATTGTTTTCTTTTATAAAATCAGACTTCAAATAATTACAAGTGAAAGTGTTAGAAATAAAAACTACTATACATTTCTTAGCATTCCAATTTTTTGACTTTATAATTGTGTGAGATAACTTTACCTGCATCAAAACTGTTTTTGAGAAAACAGTTTACAGTTTTTACTACATAGCAAAGAACAGCACCAAAACATTAACCAATATCTGCACTAAGGTCTACGGTTGTTATAACTGGTACGTAAATGAAAATAAAAATAAACAATCCCCCAAATAACTGATAAATAGAATAACTTTGGTGCATTACTTCAACTTAAATAAATATTAAAGGCACAATAGACAAAAAAATTATTTCTATACAGAAATAAAGGTTTTAAATGGCATTCTATATTAATTTTTTTCAGTGTTTGAGAGATTGACAATTGTTAGGAATGGAGAAATGCAGTTGTTGTTACAGCTGTAAACTTGGTTTAAAGGCAAATAAAACACATATAAATGTTTTTTAAAAAGCATTACCAACAACTGCGCTATGAAGCCTGTGTTGCCTCAAGATACTTTTCGTTAATGTTTTTACTTGGGGCAACAGTTTCACTAGGCAATTAGATGCAATCTTTGTCTTCCTGTGTCTGAGCCTTGGGGAAAGTCAGGATAGTTCTTATTGGACTTCTGGAACCTAAACTGAGCAAACTTTTTTTTTAGTAGTAATATTTTCCAGAAAAAAACAAAACCCAAGCTATACTTTACAAGATGAACTTACAGCAAATAAAGACCATGCTTCCGCCTTACCTTTAACCTGTTTCTGTAACATACAAAAACCTAGTTTTGGCTTTAGGACTCAAAACATTTTAAATATGGTGAATCAACAGTACCCGTTGCCTAAAATAAATAACTGAAATACAGTGAATGAAATTACTACGTATCTATTTGTAGTGCATTGCACCATGATTTTCCTAAATAATAGTTTCTAAACTTTGTAAACATACCAAACCTTTTTAATTGCAGATTATTTAATTTTTCCAGTGAACTTAATGTGTCTAAATCATACAATGTATCCAAATGAAAATATGCTTTTTTATTTTTACTTTAATTATTATTATTTTTTTTTGAGACAGGTTTTCACTCTGTCACTTAGGCTGGAGTGCAGGAATGCAATCATGGCTCACTGCTGCCTCAGTCTCCTGCACCCAAGAAATCCTCCTGTCTCAGTCTCCAGAATAGCTGGGGCTACAGGCGTGCACCACCATGACCAGCTAATTTTTTTTAAATTTTATGTTATTGCAGAAATGGGGTCTTGCTGTGTTTCCCAAGCTGATCTCAAAGTCCTGGCCTCAAGTGATTTCCTACCTCGGGCTCCCAAAGTGTTACAGGCATAAGCCACCACATCCAGCTGAAAACATGCTTTTAATAATGGCAATTAAACTAGCATAAAAATTATTCAAAGCAAACAATACTGAACGTTTTCCAGTGTTTTGTTGTTGTTGTTTTTGTTGTTGTTCTTAGTTTTTTGTTCTTGTTGAGACAGAGCCTCGCTCTGTCGCTCAGGCCGGAGTGCAGTGGTGCGATCTTGGCTCACTGAAACCTCCACCTCCTGGGTTCAAGTGATTCTCCTGCCTCAGCCTCCCAAGTAGCTGGGATTATAGGCATGTGCCACCACACCCAGCTAATTTTTGTATTTTTAGTAGAAGCGGTGTTTCACCATGTTGGCCAGACTAGTCTCAAACTCTTGACCTCAGGTGACCTGCCTGCCTCAGGCTCCCAAAGTGCCGGAATTATAGGCGTGAGCTACCTCACCTGGCCCAGGGTTTCAAGTATTTATCATCACTAATAAGAATCCTTGTTATAAAACTATCTTTATTAATATCAAACTGAATTTGGTAAATATTTAATATCTATATATATATATTAATATCTATCTCTATATTAAAAGTATGTTAATTATTGGTGAATATTATCTTGAAGTATTTTAAGGTACATATATTAAATTTTTTTCAGTAAATTATAATGTTCTTTTTTATCTGGAGCTTGAAAACATTTTGGAGACATAATGATGAACAACATCATCCTAAAATTTATGAACCACACATTAAGGGGCTCTGTATTTGATTATTTTTCTGGTAAAAGTGATATAATGATCTTAAGACTGGTTTCAATTCCATGATTGTATATTTGTTGACTCAGACTAGAAAGCTTTTCCCATAATGGCCTCTCAAGGTAATGGAATGTCTAGCTAAGAAAGAGAACTTAACTGGCAACTAATAGTATCTTTAAAATATCTACACAAAAGCCAGATTAGAAAAGACAGCCCTCCACATCCTAGTCCATTAAAGTTATCTTGATCACGTGGCGATAAAACTAAAGGGATAAAAGATTTCCTTTTTGAAAAGGAAAATCTAGAAAGTAAGCATTTAGTCCTTTTATTCAAGTCTATAACTTTAAAATAATTCTAACAATGATAAAAATGCAGGTAGGGTAGGGAATAATACAGGAAAAAAAGGTGATTGTCGATATTTAAAAACATTAATGTTGGTAGATACTTCGCTTACAAGCTATTATAATAACTGAGAACAAAGAATCACTATTTTACCCTCTGGTCTTCAGGTTCTTATCTACCAAAATAAGAGCTGCCTTAAGTCATCTACATCATCTTTTTGATTCTCTAAATTTGTTTTCGGATAACTTAGTTTTATCTCTACATAGAACAATTATTCTTAAACATAAATGTGCCAAAAGTTACAACGATGCTAATATCATAATTTTGAAATATGATTTTATCAAAATATACAGTTGGTCGTCTGTATCCATGAGCTCTGCAACTGTGGAATCAATCAACCACAGATGGAAAATATTAGGGGAAAATAAATGATAGCATTTATATTGAATACGAATGGCCTTTTTTTCCCTTGTGATTATTCCCTAAACAATACAGTATAGCAACAATTACTACATGAGCTATTGTAAGTAATCCAGACATGTTTGTAAGTATATGGGGGTGGGTACGCATAGGTTATGTGTAAATACTATGTCATATATAAGGAACTTGAGCATCTACGGATATTTGTATATATAGCAGTCCTGTAACCAATCGCCCAAGAATACCGAGGAAGGGCTATATATTCTTTTATAAATAGGTCAAACATTTAAACTTATTTTGCTTGGGCTACATTTCAAGTTGGCCTTAAAAGCAAAAAAAAGCAAACTAGCCTTCTGTTGTGATGAAAGCTGTCATTCACCTCACTGATTTAGTTCTGAGACCTTTACTGAGAATCAAGGCAATAAGAGAAAGGCAGTAAGTTCACTGTTAGTTAACTGTGAATAGGCAAATACAAACTTGATTGTAGAATTTCAAGGAAATATTTTAAAAATATGAACAGCTAGTTTTAACAGAATTTAAAATAGTTACTTACATTTTTATTGTATCTAATTATATTTTATGCTCATATCAAACATTTTGGCATTCTGTCTCAAGTAATATGAGGCTCTGTGAGGGTGATCAAATCATTTACATTCTTGAGGGCTGATTTCACATTAATAAAATGATTGAGTTGGAATAATCTGTCTCTAAATTCCTTTCCACTTTTAAATTTTATAATTATATAAATGTATTACTTTTATACTTTTTTAAGGTATAGTTGAATGTTGAAGACAATTTTGGAGACTATACAGCAGGATCCTTTCAAAGGAATGAATCATTTAGGCTACCCCTGGAATGTAGGTAGAAAATAAAAGCAGCCCAACTCTTATTCAAATGCAATTCAAATCTAGCCTATAGATAAAACCGTTTAATGATTAGTCAATGAATCCTTCTTGGGGTAATTTCAAATAAGCTGCATTTGGTGCTAATGTAAAAAATGGAATCATCAACTACTTGAGGACAATAAACACCTGTCTTCTTCCAAAGGCATCCCACAGGAGCCAAGAAAATAAAAATAAGGCATATACATACACTTTTTACGTTAACACTTTAATAGAAATATACTTCTAAGAATTAGAAATGGTTTAAAACCATAACTTATACTGCTAGTTGAATGTATTTTTCTTAATGAAGAAAAATTTTTAAATCCCACAGCATCCTAGTTATAGACAAATTCTCATATGTAGATATGTATAAATGTGTGTGTGTGCGTGTGTGTGTGTGTTTTGGCTATTCACAGGCATGGTCCCACTACCAATCAGCATGGGAGTTTTGATCTGTTGCATTTCTGACCTTAGCCTGTTCAACCCTCCTTAGGCAACCTGGTTCCCCATTCCGAAGAGGTCACCATACTGATGCCAAACTTAGTGTAGACACCAAATGGGCATGAAGCACTACAGCCCAGAACCCCTGGGCTCAAGCAATTCACTTGCCTCAGCATCTCAAGTAGCTGAGACCATAGGCAGTGCATGGGTCCCTATTCAATATATTTAAAAGCAACAAAGGAGGGGATAAAACAATTTTAATGAAATTTTCCAACAGAAAATAGCTCCCAATCAAAAGTCAAATCATTAATCAACTCTGTGTAAATCCCAATTTAGCTTGAAAAACAAGCTAGGATGTGAAATAGAGAAAACTCAAATAGTAGATTGTATTCATATAGAAAGCTAGAGATTTGACTTTTCATTGCCATGATCGAGACAAACGATGCCGCTCTGCCACTCCCCGTGCCAAACATAAAGAGCCCAGTTTACTTACTGGCTACTTCCAGCGATGCATTGTGGCTCACAGCCTCTCCAAGGTAATTCCTTGCTACGCAGACATAGACTCCCTCATCAGGTCTACTTTTTCTTCCATGTACTATACGTAAGAAAAATAAAGATCCACTTGGCAGCAACATTCGGTGTGAGCGAGGCTCATCTTTGTCTGTCTCTACTCTCTCTCCCCCTTTGTACCATTCAATAGTGGGTGTGGGGCGGCCTTCAGCTTTGCAGTTCAAAGTTGCAGGTTCTCCTTTTGAGACAATCAGGTCTGAAGGGTGTTCAACAATGCGAGGTGGAAAATCTTCCTGACGAAGACGGGAGCCTGCAGAAGAATTGACAAAATATCTTCATATATCACTTGAAAACAGTTAATTGCTTATTTCAAAAGTATCAGCTTAACCATTACTATTTAAACACTGTGTAATATCGGCCTACCCTTCCTATCCTATTTACTAACAATCTTTTTGGTGTCCGCCTTGACTACACTTTCCAATTCCTGGATCCTTTTAAGTCTCCACTCAGAAAATTCTCTTGCCTGTGCAAATCCTCTCTGTTCCTCAAATCCCTTATCCACGAGTCCTTTCAGAACCCCTTACATTGTCTGTTTATAGCATGTATGTGCCTATTTCTACAAAGGAATGTGTTAGAGAAGTATTGATTGGCTTCCCGAGTATTACAAATAATGGCATGGCTCCTTGGAATCTCCTTTTAACAAACATCAGTCGAGAATTTGACAAAACATGTTATATATTAATGAACATTTATATTCAAATATATAATAAGACTGTCCTTTATGTAGACTTTCATATGTTCCTAAATAAAAATATATACACTTCCCCAGTTTTTATTAATAAATTAATTTATTGATAATAATTTATATTTTAATAGACCTCAAAGAAAAAATGTTAAGTACTTGAGTTTAAATAATCAAATATACTACTAAGTCGAGTGAGGGGCTTCATTCTAGACCTTACATATTACGTAATAAATGAAGCCCTGTGTGTCTATGTCATTTAAATATTTTCTATGTCTGTACCTTATTTTTTTCCAATGAGATTATAATCTCAAAAGCAGGAATGATGTTTCACAATTTATAACAATCCTATTTTATTGCTGATTATATAGAGTAAATATGTAAATTTATGAAATATTTCTCAAATTCGACAGCCAAAGGCCTTACTGAATAGAGTCCCAAGACTTGCCCTCATCTAGTGTTTCAAGGTCAATGAATAAGAAAAAGTGGAAACCAGTCTTCCCTTTCCATCCCCTAGCCCTTCCCAAATACCTCTAGACAAGTTCTCAAATTAATCTGCTTAGCCTCATCTCTATAGCCAGCTACCATCACAAGTCCAACTCGTAACCCTTTCTACAAGGATGTAGGAAAGCCTCTGAAATAGTTTCACTTCAGTGTAGCCAGATGAAGACTCTGAAATGCAAATACAATGTGAGTTGTCCTCTATTTCATTGGCTCTTAAAATAAACTTAATGCTCTTAACATATATCCTTAACAAGACCTACAAAAGCTAGCTGGATTAATTCCCTGATCCGACCCTCTAGACACTTACTCTTCCATGCTTTTCTCTGCTCTCTTCAGCCTGACTTCCGTTAGCTCCACAAATACCTTGCACATCCTCCTGCTACATGACTTATGCCTGCCACAGGGTCTGGGCTTGACATCATCTTATGATAGAACACACCTACTCTTACATCAAATCTCTGCTCTCCCTAATCTTTACAACAAAGTTAAATGTTGGTTTTACAAACCTAAAGAGCACTATATAGCTACCCTTGGTAAGTATGATCAGAATTACAATATATAAATCTATTTGTCTGAGGCTGTTTGTCTGTTTTTCCCACCCTTCTGTAAGGTCTGTGGGTCTGGTTTTGCTCATGGTGTTTCCCTTATGGTTGGCAGAGTGCTGTGCACATTTACAGTACTCAGTAAACATGTGTAGAAAAAATGGCAAAAATGAATGAAGCGCTGAACAAGAAAAACCTAACTAAGCAGAATGAGATGGGGTACAAGAATCATGCATACGGCCCTTTATGCTAAAAACTCTCAATAAACTAGGTATCCACTGAACATATCTCAAAATAATAAAAGCTATCTATGACAAACCCACAGACAATATCATACTGAATGGGCAAAAACAGGCAGTACTCTCTTTGAAAACTGGCACCATACAAGGGTGCCCCCTCTCACCCTTCCTATTCAACATAGTATTGCAAGTTCTAGTGAGAGCAATCAGGCAAGAAAAAGAAATAAAGCGTATTCCATTAGGAAAAGAGGAAGTCAAATTGTCTCTATTTGCAGACTACATGATTGTATATTTAGAAGACCCCACCATCTCAGCCCAAAATCTCCTTAAGATGAAAAGCAACTTCAGCAAAGTCTCTGTATACAAAATCAATATGCAGAAATCACAAGCATTCCTATATACAAATAACAAACAAACAGAGAGCCAAATCATGAGTGAACTCCCATTCATAATTGCTACAATGAGAATAAAATACCTAGGAATACAACTAACAAAGGATGGGAAGAACCTCTTCAAGGGGAACTACAAACCACTAATCAAGGAAATAAGAGAGGACACAAACAGATGTGAAAACATTCCATGCTCATGGTTAGGAAGAATCAATATTGTGAAAATGGCCATACTGCCCAAAGTAATTTATAGATGCAACACTATCCACATCAAGCTACCATTGACCTTCTTCCCAGAACTGGGAAAAACCACCTTAAACTTCATATGGAACCAAAAAAAAAAAAAAACCCCCATAGCCAAGAGAATCCTAAGCAAAAAGAACAAAGCTAGAAGCATCACGCTACCTGACTTCAAACTATACTACAAGGCTACAGTAATCAAAACCCCATGGTACTGGTACCGAAACACAGACATAGACCAATGGAACAGAACAGAGGCCTCGGAATTAATGCCACACATTTGCAACCATCTGATCTTTGACAAACTTGACAAAAACAAGCAATGAGGAAAGGCTTTCCTGTTTAATAAATAGTGTTGGGAAAACTGGCTAGCCATGTGCAGAAAGATGAAACTGGACCCCTTCCTTACACCTTACACAAAAATTAACCCCAGATGGATTAATGATTTAAACCTAAGACCTAACACCATAAAAACCCTAGAAGAAAACCTAGGCAACACCATTCAGGACATAGGCATAGGCAAGGACTTCATGACTAAAACAGCAAAAGCATTGGCAAGAAAAGCCAAAATAGACAAATGAGATCTAATTAAACTTAAGCGCTTCTGCACAGCAAAAGAAACAATCATTAGAGTGAACTGGCAACCAACAGAATGGGAAAAAAGCTTCACAAGCTATCCATCTGACAAAGGGCTAATATCCAGAATCTACAAAGAACTAAAGCAGATTTACAGGAAAAAAACAACCCCATCAAAAAGTCGGTGAAGGATATGAACAGACACTTTTTAAAGGAAGACATTTATGCAACCAACAAACATGAAAAAATGCTCATCATCAATGGTCATTACAGAAATGCAAATCAAAACAACATTGAAATACCATCTCACGCCAGTTAGAATGGCAATCATTAAAAAATCTGGAGACAACAGATGCTGAAGAGGATGTGGAGAAATAGGAACACTTTTTACCACTGTTGGTGGGAGTGTAAATTAGTTAAACCATTGTGGAAGGCAGTAGGGCGATTCCTCAAGGACCTACAAATAGAAATACCATTTGACCCAGCCATCCCATTACTGGGTATATATACAAATGATTATAATTTTTTCTATTATAAAGATACGTGTACATGTATGTTGACTGCAGCACTGTCTACAATAGCAAAGATTTGGAACCAACCCAAATGTCCATCAATGATAGACTGGATAAAGAAAATGTTGCAAATATACACCATGGAATACTATGCAGCCATAAAAAACGATGAGTTTGTGTCCTTCATAGGGACATGGATGAATCTGGAAACCATCATTCTCAGCAAACTGACACAAGAACAGAAAACCAAACACCGCATGTTCTCACTCATAGGTGGGTGGTGAACAATGAGAACACATGGACACAGTGAGGGGAGCATCACATACTGCGGTCAGTTGCAGGGGGTAGGGAAGGGACAGTGCAGGGTGGGGAGGGTGGTGAGGGATAATGTGGGGAGAAATACCAGATATAGGTGATGGGGGGATGAAGGCAGCAAACCCCCTTGCCATGTATGGACCTATGCAACAATCCTGCATGATCTGCATATGTACCCCAGAACCTAAAGTACAATTTAAATAATAATAATAAATAAATAAATAAACTTCAGAGGATTTAAGTATTATAATATGTTGTTGGCCTTTACCTTGGCTGGAATTCTGAAAGTTGGACGCTAAAGGGGATTGACTGCTGAGGAGATATTTATTTAATTAAAGCAACTTTTATTTTAAAATCTGAAAGTCCATGTCAGGCAGAAAATTGGGATATATAAGCTGTTATGAGAATACAAAGAAGGGGCACCTAAGATTTCCTGAGCAAGTCAGAGAAGAAACTCAAGGACATGATAGTTGAGATAAGCCTTGAAGAATGAGTAAGAAAGAAAAGACAGATGATTTCATCCCTAAGCACAGCTACGAGAGTATGTGGCACACTTGTGGAACCCCCAGGTTTCTTAGTATGGCCTGAGCAGACAGTGCACTTCAGAGATTGCGAAGTATAATTCTGAAGAAATAGCTAAAAGAAATAATGTCATGGGCTTTGTACACTGAGCCAGAATTTTGGAACCCAGTAGAAGGCAGCCAGAAACCATTAAAAACTTTTAAGCAAGGAATGAGTATTATCAAGATTTTAAAGAGTACACTATGGGCAGCATGAAACCAGACTCGACAGGATGAGCTAAGAAGGAATTAGTGGGGACCCATTTCAAGCAGTAAGAGAACAAGGGTCAAGCATGGTGACTCATGCCTGTAATCCTAGCACTTTGGGAGGTCAAGGCAGGAGGATAACTTGAGCTCAGGGGTTCAAGGCAACACAGGAAAACCCTGTCTCTATAAAAAATTTTTAAAATTAGCCAGGCATGGTGATACACACATGTGATTCCAGCAACTCAGGAGCTCAGGTGCAATGATCACTTAAGCCTGGGAAGTTAAGGTTGTAGTGAGCTGAGATCACAATACTGCACTCCAGCCCAGGGACAGAGGGAAAAAAAATAAATCAAATGTATCAAAAGTAAAGAAAGAAATAAATCTGAGAGCCAGAACTTAGACATTAACACACAGAAGAGAAAACAGAAGGAAGAATCTCAAGATACTAATTCATAAAATCAACAGAATCTAGCCACTGACAATATGGAGTAAAAAGAAATGTAAATGCACAAGATGGAGGAGAGGCAGAGGGTAGGGAGATGCCAAGTTTCTGGTCTCTGTAATAGGTGAAGAGCAGTTTCACTGAAGGTGGGGAATAAGATAGCGCAACCTAGTAAGAGGAAGAAGGGCATAGGAGATAATTTTATTTAGAATGAGACATGAAGAATTTGGGATACTTCTAGAATACCCAAATGATGATAAGCTGTCAACTGTATATCCCTAAGTTTAATCTCAAAGAAGAAATCTCAGCTAGCAAGTCAATTAGAACAGAGCCACTGATGAAATCCATAGGAAAGATCAAAACCGTCTGGGCAAGCCAGGCCCAGTGGCACATGCCTGTAGTCCCAGCTACCCAGGAGGCTGAGATGGAAGGATCCCTCCAGCCCCTGAGTTCAAGGCTGCAGTGTGCTATGATCACACCTGTGAATAGCCACTGCACTTTAGCCTGGCCAACATAGTGAGACTCCATCTCTATTTTTTTTTTTTTTTAATTCTAGAGGATTCACAGAAAGTAATAACCAATTATAGAATCTGGGTATCACACAGCCTCCACTAAAGTGCAGTGTTGCTGAGGATTCTCTCTGGCCCTAATTTGCAGTCCCCTATAGTGAAACCACAACCAGTACGGCTTTGGGAATGGAGAACTCAGGACCAAGTTTTTACCCTGATGTTTGTACAGAACAATTCAATAAAAGTCTCAGCAATAAAAATGTTTTCCATATTATTAAAGGCTAAATTTATCAAAAGGCTCTATGGAATACTCTTTCTTCAGATTGTTACTAGGTATTACTTCAAGGAAGAGTTGCAGTCTCAGGGTGATTAATCTGCTAATGCATATGATAATGTACAAGCAGAGAGGTATGCTATGCAGCATTTCCCAACTTATTTGGCCAATGAACTCTTTTTTAATTTTTATTTTTTTGCAGAGTATCTCATGGAACTTTGCTTCCAAGAAACAGGTTTGAAGATAAAATATATACTATCAAGCATATAATAATTTGAGAAGAATGAATAGGATCAGCAAAAAAAACCTATTATTTGACTATTAAGCCAGTACCTTCAGAGGTTATAACAAAATATAGAAATCCCACATTTCTCATATCGTATAACCTTCAGGAAAAAGATCTTCCAATTTCTGAGTGATAGTTATGAGTGATTGGTTAACCTCAATAATAAAAACCATGAATGGTAATCATCATCTTTATAAAAAAAGCATAATAAATTATTATTTGTTATCAAGTCTAAGCAGGAAGAAAAGGAATGGAAAAGAAAACTACTATTCATTATCCACCATATTCTTTATTACAACAACATCTTTATGAAGTGGGTGTTGTCATATCCCTGTCCATATGGGAGAACTGAGACTCTCAGCTGTCATTCAGCTGGGAAGTGGCAGTGCTGGAATTCAGTCCTAGTCAGTCTTTCCTGCTACTCCATAAATATTGCTATGGTTAATTAGCTAAAATCCAGAGAGAAACATGCTTTGTCCATGCTTGCTTCCAACACTGGAGGTGTTCACTTTCATTGCTTACTTTGAAAACACAGATGACAAAAACATCAAGAAACAGTCAAACCTGACGACATCTGTTGTACTTTCCCTATGCACAGAATATCTATCTGTAAAAGATATCATAGTTACTTCACTCAAAAGAAACCCTGATGATGAATAAACGGAGATATAAAGCTTTCCATGTACTTTTTCATATTCTGAGAACCTCAATTCCGACACAACTGTTTACAAAATTAAAATTCAATATCATTGGTTTCCAACTTTTTTTCTGCCAATATGCTTGAGGGAAAACCTATTATCATATATATATATATATATATATATATATATATATATATATATAAAACTCTGACTCACTTTCTTAAAGGAAAACTTTAAAGGAGTTATACTAAGGTCAAATATGGAAGAGCATATATAAATCTCAGAAAAATCCAGATGAAAGGCTCCAAATACCAGATACCAGTGATTGCAATCTTCCGCTCTAAAAGTGGTGTCCACCTTCACTCTGTCAAAATATTTATAATATTATATATTTACAAACAGCATATATACAATATTCTTGATTCATTAGTCATAAATCCACAACCATAAATTCCAGATTCCTATAAGACACCTGATAACAATCATTCTAATTATGTTAATTTGTATGTATTTTATGTTAAAAGATACAAGATTTATATTCCAATTGGCAGAACCAATTTCCAGGTTTCAATCACTCTGCATAGCAAACATAATACTTACAAAGAAGAGGGGGGTAAAAAAAACACAGACTAATGACGTGAGGCTTTTAAAAAGGAACTAGGATGATACTCTCACTGATACTATCAACTTTCTCTGCAAGAATCCTGTTAGAATCTTGGGAAATCATTTCAGGCAAGACCAGCATCAGGGAAAGGGCAGGGCAGGATTCCTTCAACAACTGCCCGGTTGGAAGATAAAATATAAACATGAGTGACTGAAATATCTAAATATTTATACAACCACAGCTGGAAAAAGATATACACGTAAGTGCTAAGTATTTCAAGGAAATATATCAAAGTCACGTGAGATCTATGATGAGGAAACCAAACTCCTAGTTGGATGTAAACTGCTTCCCCTTCTGAGGTGTCACTTTTACAGAAACACAGAAAGTAATCATTTAAGAGACCGCTCTTGTTGCTATTCTGTGGAGGTAAGCATAAATATATGTATTAAAATAATTATATGTATATAATTTTATTATTTATTCACATATCTGTTTTTATTCTTTTTTCTATCATGACAGTAATATTTGTCTTTTGGTTTTGTTTATTTGTGTTTCAGGTCTGTTTCTTAATAGATTGAGAAAAACACTGTTTATTTCATTAGTAGTTTTGTTTTGATCCAACTTTTCTCATACTCTACTGTACAAAATTAGAAAACAAAATGATTAAAATATCTGTATGCATCAAATATCGTATTAATGAATGTTGCAGCACAAAAATTCTTATAAAACTGCTAAAAGCACAAAAGGAACAATTCCAGTGAGTAGCTGACACATACACCATGAATATTAATAGACAATTTGGTGACATCTGTCCAAGGCGGAGACAGACATGTATATAATTGCCTCTAAGCAATTACATATATAATATATATAAACCTATATATGTGTGTGTATATATACCTATATATATGTATATATATATATATATATATACCTATATTCTTAAAAGAGCCTTGCTGCTTAGCACTTGTATTTAAGCTCCATTTACATTTTAAGGAACAGGATTGCCTCCAATTATTAACATGAATCCTATCATGGGCACCAATCCTATAATTTTCCTGTCAGAATTTCATCCTACAAGGAGATATTTGTTAAAAATAAGAAGGCAGCACCCATTAATTACTCACTGTGCAGAGTAGATTCAAATATCCTCTATTGAGTTATACACATTTTCAAATACTCATGCTTACTATTGAAATAAGAAGTATAAAAACAGTCCACACTCTACAAAAAAAGCTAAGTACCTTCACCCGAAATTATATATAGTACATGAATACGAGGAAGATGGAATATATTATAATAACTACATGATTACTATATCATGCCATTTTCCTCAGCTACTTTGTTTTATGTTAATGTCTCTTGATTGTAAGCTTCTACCTAAGAAAAGACATTTAGAGAAAAACTTCTCCAGTCAAAGTTTAGAATAACCCTAATAATTAACTGAATGTCATTGGTAGAATGTATCATCTAAAATGATTACCAAAATAGAGCAAAATGAAATTCTAGGAGTGAATGCCTGGTGTTTCTGCAATATTCCTAAAGAATCTAATGTTGTATGGCTATGTCTCCAGAGATGTAAAAGAGACTGGCAGTAGCATAAGTTAAATTTTAGAAACAATTTTGCCACCCCTCTCCCATTGTTAATAATACACAGACAACTAAGTAGAAGAGGCTT
The DNA here is from genome assembly GCF_009761245.1 of Sapajus apella. Classification (NCBI taxonomy): domain Eukaryota; kingdom Metazoa; phylum Chordata; class Mammalia; order Primates; family Cebidae; genus Sapajus; species Sapajus apella. Next base: position 32,484,408 of record NW_022436948.1, read on the forward strand.
TTCTGTCATGGGACCCAAATACCATAGAAGCCAGAAAGGCAATAACTGCAGGAATTGGCACTACTGAATCAATTCAGGCAGGATTTCATCCTGAGCTGTAACTAAGGGAATTGGAGGGTTGAGGCTGGTTAGCCAAGTTCATTCTTCCTATATGCCCCTTAATAAAATGCCCAAATAACATGCAAACCAAAGAATTTTACTTTCTGTAAAATACCAAACAAATATATTTGTACGTGTCACAATCCAAATTATCTCAATCTCCAATCCGCCAATCCATCCATCAGTTGTTTACCTGTATATTATTCCCATATTGTAGTATGAATTGTGCTAAGCAGCATAAAGAAATATGAAATATAATCCCTGATCTTAACAGCCTGAAGTCTATCAAGGGAGGCAGAAATATTAACAAGAATAATATTGAAAAATAAGAGTCATACAATAATAGAAGAAACTGAAATCTAAGGAAGGAATAGCATGACAGTGGAGGGACATGAACTACTGTAACATCTATGGGGGGAAGTAATTAAAACTAGACGCTAGATTCAGATGATCTGGGTTCATATCTAGGCTCTGGTACTTGTTAAGTTGTTTGAGCTTGAATAAATCGCTTAAGCTGTCTGAATATTAGTTTCTCCACCTGTAAAATGATGCTAAAATAATACCTACACTTTATAAGTTAGAGTAAGTGCTAATGCGCAAAATAGTATTACATTGATCCATGAGTTGGAACCATTAATCAATTATTTTGGAAGCTGTCATAAGCACCATTATTGATTTTAATTTTCCTCCTAACTCACTTCTGGAATTATATAAGGATTCTTGGTAATTTGCAGAGAAATTCCCTAGATTTTTAAGAAACACTGAAAATAAAGCTAAATCTCTAGTTTTAGTTGACCATTCAACTCAAAATAATTTTCCACTTACACAGGTCTTGCCAAGTTTTGGCACAACTCCAGCAAAGCATCTTTCAAAACACAGAGAAAAAAAAAACTAGAGCATTTAGCATAGCCGACTTGTTTTACTGAAGAGCATCAGAGACTGATTAACTAAAGCCATCTATAATAAAGTATCTCTGTTCCTTGTGGAAATTATTCCAGATACATCTACTGAGTAAATGCATTGCTTTCAAAATTTTAAAGGCACACTAATGCTTTTAAAATATTACTGAGTATATAGCCATATTGTTTCTCATTTCCTTTTCTTTAAAAATTCAAAAATACTGTGGGTAGCCAGAGTGTAGATTGTAATTGTGCATCCATAATAATCGTTCTAATGGACCAAAACATTTAGGTCTAAAAATAGAATACAATACAACAAATATAACATGATAAAATACAGTATCTTATTTCAGCTGTTAGGACCAATCAGACCTTTTAAATTTTCACCGACAGAGGAGTTTGGGCAATACTTCCAATCGTGAAAAAGAGTATTTGGGTGGTCCTATGCTTTTTTATTGCTATGGAAATACAGTTAATCATAATCTTGAGTTTTCTTTATATTAGAACAAATTATATGGTACTGCAATCAATGTAAGTCTGCACTTCATTTCTACTTTATAATATGGAAATAGCAGATGGCTATATATTTGAGCCAACTATAACCTCAATATACAGAACATGAGCAGATTCCTCTATTGAAGTGGCAACTTGAAAACACTTATAACTGTATAAAATAAGCCTTGCTTACCAAAACTACTTTGTTCTCAATTTAAATTTCTAAGGAGAGAATGTTTTTTCTGAAGTTAATCTTACTTTTGTGTTTAAAAATGTTTGTTTTTTTTTACTTTTAGGGTTCAGAGGTACATGTGCAGATTTGTAATATAGGTAAACTGCATGTCATGGGGGTTTGGTATACAGATTATTTCATCACCAAGGTAGTAAGCATAGTACCTGATAGGCATTTTTTCTGATCCTCTCCCTCCTCCCAACCTCCACCATCCAGTAAACCCCAGTGTCTGTTGTTCCCCTTTTTGTGTCCATGTGGTCTCATGGTAAAAACATGTTTTTACAATGTCAATTTAAACTATGTGAAAACAAGTATGAATATAATACAATTCCTTAACCATAGGGTTTTAAAAATCATAATTAAAGTAATATTTATGAGTTCTTTTTCTAAAGAGTCACATCACATTTTCATAGATCTGTATATGAGATATAATTCGTCATAAGTCTATAACCTAAATCAATTAAAGTACTAAAAATAAAGCTTTCAATTTTTTGAATTAGGCAATCATACTTGTGCTATACTTTAATAACCCTTGATTTTAGGTGAGTTACTAATGTCTGCAAGATAGCATATGGGATTGCAATTTTAAGGATAACTGTCTAAAAACAATTACACTTTTAGAAAACAAAATACTTAAAATAACCTTTTAAAGGATTACAGAGAAATCCCTAAAGGAATGCTGCCAACTTCACTCATTTTAAAAACTCAGTCAGTACTTTTGACATGAGTAAGAAATTCTGAAGAAAATCTTTTACACATTAGCAAACTAATTGTATTCTTTCTCTCCTGATACCTTCCTCATATCTCTCATTATATCTTGGCTTTAGCTTTTGCAGATTCCAAGGGCACCCTAGTAAGATACTAAGAGGCAGTTTCTAATCATTTGGCATACAATATATAGAAATTTAAAAGGTATTCCAAATGTTAACTTAAAATCTAAATGTTAAGAAATCGTAAATAGTTAAATGGTGTCCTATAGTACATACTCTAGTAAATATTTAAATGAGTAATTAGGACTCTTTATTTTCTAAAGGAGTAAGTAAATAATTCATCATTCCAAAACAAATGTGTAGCTTATCTAATAGAAAAAATGCCATAAATAAAATATTAACATACACAACTTTTAATGCAAAAAGATTAGAATCCCCCAAATTTTCTTAATTCTAAGAGCATTGTATTACTGATAATATAATGTCTATATACATTTATTATTTTATATTTTAATGCAACTTTGAAAGGGAAATCTATTACTTTAATAACTATCTTGACAGTGGTTTATTTCCTAATTTTGAAGGAAAAAAGCCATAAAAACCACTTTTCTTGAAATATTTGTGTTTAATAAATAAATAATTAACCATAACTGAAACATTTCCACATCTCCATTACCTGGAACAGCACCTAGCATTCAGCCAGTACTCAATAAACGTTTGTTGAATGAATAATCAATAACAATAGCAGAAGAAAATGTTAAAGTGATCCCATAGGTATTTATACCTAGCAGTATAGACAAGCATCATTCTTGGAGGCAGTCAGTGTACCTCTGAGCTGAAGAGAAAATAACAAATAGCCTCAATTCTGCTTCTGGGAAGCAGAAATCCACAAGGGAAGGGAGCCCTGAAGACAGCCTTCCTCCAAGCCTTTGGCGATACAAGGCTTTTGGCCAATTCATGGCCGGAAGCTCTCCTTTAAATTAATTCTGAGGACACGGAAACCTGAAACCGGAATACAGTATCATATGTGGTATAAATACAAGAATTAACAGAGGTGTATGTTGTACAATTTTAGCTGAAAAGACAGATTGACAAAAAGAGACAGAGACAGAAAAAGAAAGAGACCTAGAAGAAAGGTCTGAAAAGAATCTTAACATTATTTCTTAAAGGCTCTTGAAAAATGTATAGTTTTTGTTTCCTTCTCTATAAGTGTGTGTCTTTTCTAAATAATCCATGATGTTCTGGTGTTATTTTCATAATAAAATATTTTATTTTAGAAGTTCTAAAAACCAACAAATATCTTTTGGGAAAATATGGAGAAAATAAAATTGAACCTCTGTTAGCTCTTGCATTCATTTATTCACTCAAAATACATGTACTAAATGTCCATGCTGCACCGCATCTATGCTAGATGCTGGTGATACAAGAACATAAAAAAATGCTAAAAAAAAAAAAAAAAAAAACAGTAAGTGGTACCTCTCTCTCTCTCTCCCTCTTTCTCTCTCTCTTTTCTTCTAGCTATTAAAGATATAAAGTTAATACAAATGACAAGTGACACTGTAGGCACTTAAACAATGCATATGCACTTATATACCTCTTAGCCAACTTTTTAACATGGGGGCCCATAAACAACCAATAAGCAAATCTGAAAGTTATGTATGCAGAACTGCATGCAACACAGTTAGAATGAATGGGAGCAAACGCCTTTGACAAAAATAAGCTTTCCTGGAAATGTGAAAAGCCTGAGTGAGATCACATGAATAGAGACCACAAACCCTGAGGCGCATAGCTGCTCAGTCATGCCCTGTGTGATCCCTAGGAGTTAAAAGACTGGATATGGATTTAAACCGATTAACAGGTATCAATTGCCTCTTCTCTTTAGGAGGCAAATGGACCTAATTATCTTACTTATCTTCCATGCCATTACAAGCTAATTCCTGGTCTATGCTGCCCAGGGAAAGTCATTTATTTAAACCTTAAATTATTTTTCACTTCACATTTGATGATTTTTAAGCATGTGTGAAATCCTTCAATAATAATAAACTCAATTACATTATCAAAATATACTTTCTTCCTACTCAGCCTGTAATAACTGATATATCTCAATATAATGGGTTTTGCACTAGCTTTCTGCTCGCAGAGAAACTACAACTGAAATAGAGAGACGTAGCATAAGGCTCTTGGGGATTTTTTATATAAATTTACTTTGTCATTAATGTCAGAATAATACATAATACAGTCTTCTGAAAAAATAAGATGATTTTTCTTTTGAAATAAGTATTTTGTTTACTACACATATGCATAAAATATACACTTTGGAAAAACCTAGGGTGAGGTTTAAAATATGGATAACTAACTGCTTCCTTACCTATTCAATCATAATCTCTGGGTACAAAGACTAGCAACTGGTCTTTACAAGTATGCAAGGTAGTTTCTAATGTATGCTAAAGTTTGGGAATCACTGAAATAGAGGTTGAACTTATTGTGGTATATACTTCTTATATTATTGAGTGTTCTGAAATTGTACTATTTTTTAATATATCAAGTACTGCTACTACTATTAAGGTCAACACTAGCAAAACGTTTCACAAGGCTTAGTATGCATTGGGCACTTTTCTAACTGCTTTAAGTAAGTTGACTGATCTAATTCTCACAAAAATAACTGCAGTGTTATTATTGGCTCCACATTATAGACAAAAAATTGAGGCACAGCAAAGTTAACTAATTCACCTGAGATCATACAGTATATGACAGATCTGAGTCATGGTCGCAGGTAATCTGGTTCCAGAGTTTATGTGCATAATAACTATTCTAGGTTGCTTTCCTATTTGAGTATTAACAGAAATATGACTGTATTAAGTGTGACCATGTCTTTAAAAGAAAAAATACACATGGTTAACTTACACTTGCAATAATATGCTCCTCAAAGAAAACATAAAGTAACACTTTGTTCATATATTTACCATTACAAAACTACTGAGTCAAAAAATGGAAAGAAAATTCCAAATTTTATTTTAGAGATAGAAAGTATAACTTAACATAATAACTTGAACTGACATCCTAACTTCATGCAACTGAAAAATTAACTGAAGCTGTAAACAAGCACCTCAAAATCAACAGGAAAAAAAGATATGCACTTTTTAATAAATAAAAATTGGCCGGGTGCGGTGGCTCACGTCTGTAATCCCAGCACTTTGGGAGGCTGAGGCGGGCGGATCATGAGGTCAAGAGACTGAGACCATCCTGGCCAATACAGTGAAACCCCGTCTGTACTAAAAATACAAAAAAAAAATTAGCCAGGCGTGGTGGCACGCGCCTGTGATCCCAGCTACTCGAGAGGCTGCGGCGGAAGAATTGCTTGAAACTAGAAGGCGGAGGTTGCAGTGAGCCAAGATTGCACCACTGCACTCCAGCCTGGTGACAGAGCAAGACTACAACTCAAAAAAAAAAAAAAAAAAAAAAAAAAAGTAAATGTATATACATATATATATATATATATAAACAAAAATTAACACAAATAAAAATGGACGATGGAAATGAAGAAAGCACAGAATAAAAAAAAATGTAACACTTATCTGTAATGACATGTACATTCATGGAAAACCAAAGCTTTTATTTTAATATTTTTCCTTCCTTCCAGTATTATTATATTGGTTTTTACATTTTTCCCTTTTATAAGGTATCAGAAAAATATTTTAAAATGTACAAATAATATATTCTTGATGTGCTACAATTAGCTGAACTTCTTCGCCAGTTTATTTCCAATTTTTAGAATTATAAATATCAAAAATTTCATATCATTATGTATGCACCTTTATCCATGTACTAAATGATTCCCTTAATATAATAACCTTAGTTATGGAATTGGGGTACCAATGTGAAAATTTTAGAGTTGTCCATATCTTCAAAAATAAATTATTTAAAAGGTTTCCTTTAAAAATTTCAAAAATTCTAAAAATACTTTAACACTTTGTTGAATATGCTAAATTCAAACTAATTTCATCAGTAACTTATAGTTCTTTGTACTTCAATTACACTATTATCCTTCTAAAAGACTACTTTAAAATTATCTATAATCTTTTAATATACGGAATCCAATTTAGGAATTAACATATTGTTGAATATCCGATTTTCTTCAATGTCACATTTCTTATTAATGCTGCCTTTTAAAATATGCTTGTCTGTGCCTTCAATTTAGTTTGTTCTGATCAAAACCTGCTCTTGCAATACTGATGCCTAGTCAAATCTCGAAATTTATTTTGGATTATATTCCTTAAAGGACTTTGAACTAAAACATTTAAACATTTGTTAATTCTCAACATAACTTTAAGTTCTAGTCTGAGAAATATTCAAGTTTTAATTCTTAGTTATCCACTAGGCTAACATTTCAATGGTTTAAACATAATTTGGAAACACAACTAATTCCAAAGGTTGATGTGTTAGAGATATATCCCATCATTTCAGGACCAAGTTCTGAGAAATGCCTTACCCCGAGTTTGAAAAGAGGAATATCTCTTTTTCTGAACACAACTTTCAAATAAAACTATACATTAAAAAATCCATGTATTTCAAGTTTATTGATAGACTTAATAAGCTACGATTAACTGATTCTTTTAAATACAGTAATCTTCTCCTAGGTTGACCAATTTATCCCAGTTTAACCAGCATCATCTCAGTTTTAACAATTAAAGTTTACCTAAATCAGCCCCAGGTAAATCAGGATGCTTCGTCAACTTTTTTTTTTTTTTTTCTTTTCTTGAGATCAGGTCTCACTTGCCCAGGTTGGAGTGCAGTGGTGTGATCTTGGCTTACTGCAGCCTCAACCCCCCAGGCTCAAGTGATCCTCCCACCTCAGCCTCCTTAGCAGCTGGGACCACAGGTGTGCACCACCACGCCCAGCTAATTTTGTGTATTTTTAGTAGAGTTTATTTTTAGTAGAGGTCTTACTATGTTGCCAGGTAGGTTCTGAACTCCTGAACTCAAGCCATCCTGCTGCCTCAGCTTCCCAAAGTCCTGGGATTACAGGCATAAGCATCACACTGGCCCACCTTTTCTTTGTAATAAGTCAAGTGGAACAGACTGAAAGAGCATATATCGCAACCAGAAAAGTGAATCATAATAACTAGTACCAAAAAGCAGAGTCAAATTGTCCTATGATGTAAACTGTTTTAAAAGAAAGAATGTATTACATCCTAAAATACAACAAATATGCATCACAGGGTGAGGGGCAGAAAAGCAAGTATCAGAAGTTCTTGATTGACTTGTTAACCAAATTTTTTAAAAGTTTACTGAAAGGCAATATGTGTGAAAGAAAGGAATTGTCACCTTACTATCACATCACAATTTGATAAATTGTAGTTTAATTATAAGAGTAGAATAGTCTACTCACTATGAAAATACAGATAGAAATCCAATGCAAAGAGGAAAACTATAATAAACTCTCTACTTGCTTTTTATGTTAATTTTGAACACAGAGGAACAATAATTGTTAAATGGTAGAGACCCAAGAAGAAAATAATCTAAAACAATGCATGGAAGTAAAATTGTTTCAACTCAACAAGTATTAACTGAGTAATTATTCTGTATAGAGCCCTATAGCTTGTAGATAGAAGCCCAAAACGTATAGCATGTATGGGCCTGTGATATAGTGTGGTAGAAAAGGGAAGAAAGGACAGGACCACGAAGGTTCAATGCAGCACTATACCACATATTTGCTAAAAGTTTTGTAAATTCACCTACTATGTGATCAACAAGAGATATATGCCATCTAAAAACTTCACAAGGATACCATGAAAAGCAATATAGAAGATCTGTGACAATATAGCATCTGGTGTTTCATACACAGGCAGCACGACAGTTCAGCAATGGTAAATTCCTTGATTATTTTCACTTGATTCACAACTGGAGGCAGCTTTGAAGTTGAAAATTAAATTTAAACTTAATTTTTTGTAACTTATCAGAAATACAGTGCTCTTAAAAATGAATATCTGCAAATATCTACCAATGCAAATATAAGTAATGTTAATATATATCATAGAGCAATATACTTTTATAATATATTATGTAGCAATATGTACTTTATAATATATTAATATACTATATATCTATATATAATTATAATATATATTATATGTTTATGGATTATATATAAACTTAAAACAATTATTTTATATTTACCTGACTAAATAACACTACGGAAGACGAAAAGTAAAAAGAATACATAATGGTAGAGAAAATACTTAAGGAATTCAGTATTTTCACTGGCTTTTCCCTTCACAAACTTTTTACTTGGCAAACTATAAGCAGTATTTTTTCTTTCATTGTTTTCTTTGTCTTGTGTCACCCTAATCATTGCAATACTCTGATGTTCACATAAATAGCCAAATGGAACTTATGCCAATTTCCAGAGTTCCCATTTTCCTTTATAATACTTTTGAACCATACTATACAAAATTCTATTTTAACTGCAATTTACAGCAAATTCCCTCTCTCTGAATTATTACCACTCTACAAATACAAGCAATACTTCTATGATCTTCAGACTTAAAGATATTTATCCTTCTTTACAAATCTGACACCCAAAAGCATGCAAACGCCCTACCAAATTACAACAGCTGTAGATTTTGCATACAAAGAAACTAATTTGAAAACACAGGGAGAGATGAATCAAAATTTTTATGGAACATAAGATGCATGAGAGGTGGTCAAGATGACACTGCTACCTTGTATAATCCACAGAAGACTTGGTCTGATTTAGTTCAGCACAGTTAGCTGTACTGATGTGTTTAAGAACAGTAAGAACAAATGGAGCTTTCTCAAAACAGCTCAAAAGCACACAAGTTAGATTTTTTTAAAATAATTATCTCATTTATCTTGAATGTTAGCTTAAAACAATAGTTAATTTTATTAGTTGTATTAATTCTCATACCCACAACACTCTCAAGTGGGTGCTGTTATTATCCATAATTTGTAGGTGAGAAAACTGAGGCACAGAAACTAAATAACTCATCCCAAATTTCACAGACACTAACCAGTGGAACTAATATTCAGACCCCTATAGTCTGTTCCAGAATTTGGGCACGGAATCACTAAACTATAATGTAAAATAGTGCAATGGCATAAGAATTCACCTTGTACAAGGATGTACTGCATAGACCCAGAATTTTTTTAAGTTCTCGAAGTTAACTTAAATTGAAGAAAGCTACAAAACATCCTTTTGTTCAATGTTGCAGCTGAAAGGATAGAAGGCAGCAGATTCACAGTCACAATACTTGGATTTTTCTTCTAGGCTCATATATTTTTTTTTAACCTCTCTAACCTCAGTTACTGGGTCAGTTTCTTCATCCATAAAATGAGGTTAATATGGCATGTTAAAGCTGGAATAAGAACAGATAAATTTGTCAACCCTCACATTTTCCAAACAAAGGAAAACTAATCACTAGACTGAAAATAGTTGATCAAAGTTGACAACAATTAATCCCCTCTCGCTAGAACCAGAATCCTCTTCTTCTAACTCCCATGGACCAAAGTTAGGAGCAAAACTTTTTGTCAGAGACTAAGAGAAGAGATGTTGAGGATGTACTTGAAAGTGCCTCTTAATTCTTGAAAGTGGAATGCAAATTTCTCTGGGTGTGAACAGACATATAAACACAACAGTCTTAGAAGAGGATCTTTAAAGAGTATCTTCCTTAAAAATACAAGAATAATTTTCTTTACTTTTTTAGGTGAATTTTTTAAAAGCTCAGTATGATAAATTACTTGCATAATATTTCCAAATAATTTGCAGTGAGCTGAGAATAGACTTAAAGCTATAAACTCCAGGGTCTACCATCCTTCCTTGGTGTTGTCGGAGAACACTGCTTCTCTGTCTTCTCATTTTAAAACTTCTTTTCACATCTACTGTTCTCCTGATGCTGGACACAGTACAAGATGAGTGAAGTAACACTTCTTATTATTTCCCCTTGCTCAAGCAGGAAGTTCAAGTTATTTTCTGTTGGGAAGTAGTTTAGCAGACATTAATATTCTTAGGAAAGATAGCAGTGGCCAGGAGCAGTGGTTCATGCCTGTCAGACCAGCACTCTGGGAGGCCAAGACAGGTGGGTCACAAAGTCAGGAGTTCGAGATCAGCCTGGCCAACATGGTAAAGCCCAGTCTCTACTAACAATACAAAAATTAGTTGGGTGTGGTGGTGGGCGCCTGTAATCCCAGCTAACCAGGAGGCTGGGGCTGGAGAATCACTTGAACCCAGGTGGTGGAGGTTGTAGTGAGTCAAGATCGTGCCACTGCACTCCAGCCTAGGTGACAGAGTGAGACTTCTTCTCAAAAAAGAAAGAAAGAAAGAAAGATAACAGCAATAGCAGGCACTCAGTGTTGAGCATGGAGTATCTTAGTATCTTCCAGGCATGTACTGGGCATTGGACACGTGATCTCATACTTGATATATATTACGTTGCAATGCTGATGACAGAAGGGTGGGTATGAAGAACTAATCATATCCTTCAAAATCTGATAAAAATCTTATAATCTAGGAGTTCGGTATTTAGAAAGATTAGAGTTTTCAAGTTGAGAGAGTTCAGAGTCCAAGAAATATGGAATGAAGTACCCAAAGCGAAATATATACAGTTCATTTCCAAAGGAAAAAGGCAGTCAGAAGTTAAATAAAATGGGCAGATCCTCTTCACAGAGAAGATAATGTCTTGGATGAACATGGTGGGCTGAAAATGATTTCAGTGGATCATAGGTTTTTTACCTCTGCAATTATTTAGAGTTTTGTGTTTATAAACATATCTGCATTTTTCTAGAGAGAAGATACAGCCAGAGAAAAGGCCTTCAGATCCTTTAAGAAGGACACTAATATAAAATAAACTTTAAAATAAAAAACAAAATAGTGGGTATATTAGTTTCTTTGGGCTGCAATAACAAAGTACCCCAAAATGGGTGACTCATACCACAGAAATGTACTGAACTGCCTCACAGCCCTGGAGGTTAGAATTCCGAGATCAAGATGTCAGTAGGGTTGGTTATTTTTCAGGGCAGTGAGGGAAGATTTGTTCCACCCTTCTATCCTAGTTTCTAGTGGTTTCCAGGCAGTTCCCTGGCAGCTGCTGCATCCCCTATCCTGATCCCTGTATTCGTCTTTACATGGTGTTATCTTTACATCTCTACCTTTGTGTCCAAATTGCCCCTTTTTATAAGGACACAGTCATATTGGATTAGGGCCCACCCTAATGACCTCACCTTATCTCTATCATCATTTGCAAAGACCTTATATTCAAATAATGTCACATTCACAGGTGTTGGAGGTTAGGACTTCAACATCCTTCTGAGGGACACAATTCAACCCATAACTGTAGGATAAGCAGAGATGCATTGAAAGCGTGTCTCAAACTGAGTGAAGACGGGCAGAGAAGGAAGCAGCAGCAGCCCAGCATGGTTTGTTTGAAGGGTTCAGTTGAAGACTAGTGAAAAATAGGAGTTAAAAGGCAAACTTTGACCAAGCTGTAGAGATCTAAATAAGTTCAAAAAAAGCCTTTTTGTTCTTAGCCTATTAGCTACACAGAAGTTCTTAAGATATTTTGAGAAGTGCAGTGAAAATGCATTCAAGTCACAGGGCTAGGCAGGATGGAGAGCAGCGAGAAGAGACTCAAAACCTGAGAAGATAATCATCCCCATAATACAGAAATGAAAAAACAAAGCTCATAAAAATGAACAAGAAATGAAAAAATTTGAGAAGCTTTATGAAGGAAGAACTCATACAACTCAGTCCAATGGCTCAGAGTTTTAGGGGTCTAAAAGATAAGAAAAAAGCAAGCTTACAGTTGTTTTTATTTCAAACCTGTGTTTCATTGAAAACCTTTTTTTTTTCTTTTTCTTTTTTTTTTTTTTTTTTTTATAGAGGCACATGCTCTCTATGTTGCCCAGGCTGGACTCAAACTTCTGGGCTCAAGTGATCCCCCGTGCTGGGATTACAGGCATGAGGCACTGTGCCTGCCCTATGTTTCCCTCTGAGAACACAAAAAATGCTGTCAATTTAAATTCTTTTTCATACATTATATGTGACTTATAACTCTAAAAAGTTTTATAAACCAACTTGAGGTTCAATAGATGATATAAACAATGTTGAGATGAATTTCTCATAAACATAAAATTTAGTATTTCAAGAACTATATGTTTCACATTATAATCAATAATTATAAAATATACTACATACTTTCGAAAACTCTCCTAAAACAATTTCCCTTGATGATTTGTAAATTATATTCAATACTTTTAGGAAAATGCTACCAAACTATCATAGTTACATTCAAGATTTAATGCTGAATTTCATGAACATTTTAACCAGAAGCTTTTTTGGCGATACACAGAATCCAATGGAATGCAGCAATTTTAGGACAAATTCTGGAGGTTGCTTAAACCACTTAGTTTTCTTTTTTCATATCAGCTTTAAGTCTGTTTTATAAAATGATAAAATATTTAGACCTTTCCTACTTTGAGCAGAGTAGGAAATGTTTTTTGAGGAAAGTTCTTTAGTGGGAAAATCCCTGATACATCAAAAGAGTCTTCAGATGATTATCATTCCGAGGACAAGTTCAAACCACCTAAGTAATTTATCTTCCTTAGGTATGTTTATTCATTTCAAAAAAAAAAAAAAAGAACACAATAATAAAGCATGTCATATGTGTTATTTAATCAGAAGCATTTTTAGTATGAAACTCACTTTTACAAAGAAAATGTCTGCTCCTACATAAAAAGTATTTAATAACTTTTAGTTTACTTCAAACATGAAATAAAGAAAAAATAAACACTAAATATTTAGTAAAAAAATAAAAAATACGAATAACTTCAAAATATAATATATTTCCATAAAAATTATGCTGGATTAAAAATTCCTTGTTCTTACACTCCAATCCAGCATTGTCAAAGATAATTTTCTGCAGTGATGATGAAAATGTTCTATATGTGCTCTGTCTGAAACAGTAGCTGCTAGTCACGGGAGGCTTTTTGAAACCGAACTGTTATTTCATTTTAATCAATTACATTTAAATAGCAACAAGCAACTGGTTATTGTGTTAGACCAGGGGTCCCCAATTCTCAGGCTGCGGCAGCTGACATTACTGCCTGAGCTGTCAGGCAGTGGTGCCATTAGATTCCCACAGCACAAACCCCATTGTGAATTGAGCAAGCAAGGAATCTAGGTTGTGTCCTTCTTATGAGAATCTAATGCCTGATGATCTGAGATTGGAGATGGAAGAGTTTCATTCCAAAACCCTTCCCTGCTCCACTCTGTCTGTGGAAAAATAGTCTTCTTAGAAACCAGTCCCTGGTGCCAAAAAGGCTGGGGACCTCTGTGTTCGACAGCATTTTCTAATCTATGGTTAAATGAAAATAAATGCAATGGGAGAAATCCCAATCTACAGCAACAACTTTTCAACATAGGTATACATCACAATGAAAATCTTAATTTGTATCTACTGATATTTAACTGCTGGGTACATCACAGTCAACTAGAGAAGTGGGATTTGCTAAGATTTCAGATGTCAGAGAAGCCCACTTCTGATCCATTAAACTAAATCTCATAGGAATTTAATTTGACAAGCACAAGAGGTAATTCTAAGGCACATTAAAGTCTGAGAACACCTGATCTCTTTCTGCTTACAATCCAAAGTTGAGTCACTGCTTTTCTCTAACAGGAAACAGGGATTTGTACTGTTTAACTATTAAATTCTAATATTAAAACATATTGCTTTAATTTAAATACAATTGGCACCTCTTAATCAACATTTCTCATAAAGCTCCATCTCCTTAGAAATTACTGGAAAATAAATTATTTCACATTTTAAATACCACTAAGTATCAATTAATTTCCCTGGACAAATGCTACACTTCATCAGATCTGGTGTCTCTGTAGATCCCACAGTAAATGAATTATCCGCTTTAATTACAGCACACAACTGTTTCTTCAGTCCTACAGCTTTAAACCCATATCCTAATATTGGTTACATTTATCTATGTGACATTATTCTGATTCTCAATTTCCTCATCTGTAAATGAAATAAAACTGGAATGAAAACTCCTACCTCACAAGATTGTTACGACGGCCAAATGTAACGTACCTAGCGGAGTGTCTGGCACATATGTAATAAATGCTAGGTATCCAGTTCCCTTCCTTTTCCTAGTGACTGTTTTTCTATTTATTTCCCTTTTAATATACTCCATCTGTCAATAGTGTTGATGGTTGCCTGAAATCACTTAACTCCTACTTGCAAGTTCAGGGCCAGAGGTGCCCCAGAGCACTGCCTCCCTCAGCAAGGGAAATATAAGGACATGTGACTCACTGGCTTCTCAACAAGTCAGCCCTGTAAGGCTGTTCTGCTATGACCTGGCCACCCCTTCCCACCCCCTACCCCCACCCCATCCTTGAAGCTCAGCTATTGTTTTATCACTCCAAGCCAACTCCTATTCCTCTAATTCCAAACCAAGCCTAGTTCCTGTAACCAAATCCTGACTTCCCTCCTTACGACTTTATTTTCAGGTTTTGCCTTACATCTAACACTCCCTGTTTCACTTTCTCCAAAAGATAAGAAACTAGGTACTGAAGTCCTCCCGAATTTGCGAAGCTTGGGAGCGGGTGTATCCACGATGCGGATATCCAGCATTTGATGTATCTTGTTAGAAATCTTTTTGTTTCTAACAAGCAATCATAGAGCTGCTCCATATGTTTTTAGTATTTTTTTAATTTTAAAAAGTTAATCCTTTGTATCAATACTAATATAAAAAATCCATAAACTTATTAAAATATATTTCAACATTATATACAGCAAAATGATTAATTTCTAAGAAAAGATGGATAACTAGTCTTAATTTAGGATAAAATTGAGTAGTATCTTTTAAAAAAAAAGAAAAGCAGGGAGAAATATTTTTAAATTGGCTATAGTTAAGTTCATAATTCTCCTGAGGTTTACTTGCCCCAATCTTCCAAAGGTGAATACATCATAAACTTGCAAGTCATTTTTAGATCGGAACGGCAAACAAATGAATTTTCTCATTTGAGTTTAAGAAACTATGAGTAGAGAAAATCAATATTTCATATTAAGCACAGTTTAATTTTAAAGTTATATTACAGAAGTATCAAAAGATCTGCAAGTTTTATTTGTTATCTCAACGGAGAGGGCATGCAATTTAATTTTAAAGATAAACCACTTTTATATATCAACTTTATAAGGACCTTGAATACTAACAAAACACTGAGATGGGAGACACAGGACTCATGAAATGGAAACATGTCACTTTATAGGAACCGTATAAGTAGATTTTTTTTTTTTTCTTTTTTTTTTTTTTTTTTTTTGAGACAGAGTCTCACTCTGTCTCCCAGGCTGGAGTGCAGTGGTGCAATCTTGGCTCACCGCAGCCTCTGTTTCCTGGGTTCAAGCAATTATCCTGCCTCAGCCTCCCAAGTAGCTAGTGCCACTCACATGGTGAAATTAGCAAGCCCAGCTAATTTTGCCATGAGGAAGACGGGGTTTCACCTTGTTGGCCAGGCTGGTCTCGAACTCCCAACCTCAACTGATCTGCCCTCCTCTGCCTCCCAAAGTGCTAGGATTACAGATATTCTTCAATAAAATATAGACTTTAAAATAATCAACTCTTTGGTCTTCAAAAACAGACAAGTCAGTAAGAAGAAACTAAAGAATCAAGTTTGGCCAAATTTCATTAAGTTTTCTTTCTTTCTTTTTAGGGGCTTTTTCTAGGTCAATTCAATAACAATAACAATAAGAAAGTATGAGCCTTTTGCATTCCACAAGGTGCAATGCATCCTTCTTGGCTGACAAATAGGTTTCATTCAAATAATATACGAGTAAATTTTATATTGCATTTCATTACTGGTAAGGTTAAAGGTGAATTTTACAACAGACACAAATAGGTGCCAATATTTTAAGTATTTTATCTTAATTAATCTCCCTGACATTCCTATTTTTAAATACTTACAGATGGGTAGAAAGGAAGGCTCAAAATAATTGAGTATTTTGTCCGAGGTCTAATATTTGGTAAATACTTAAGCCTGTCTCATCCTACTCCAGTAAGTTGAAATCATCTGATTTTTGTGAAGCCAAAGTATACACGAGTGGATCTCAAAACCTTATTGCATCAAGCACTGCTCTACAAACTAATAAACTACTCTTTGGCACACAGCGCTTTTTCCTTTAAATAAAATAAGATAGTTTTAATTAATAAAATATAAGATTTATTTTAATAATTACTAAATTCCTAGAAGCTTTGTTTCTCCAAGTCAAATGGCTGCTAAAATTATAACTACTCTCATCATGGAAGCTCAGGTATTAAAGTCAGGTCCCTACATTCATAAAAGATGGAGGTGAATGTGGTAGAACACAGCACTACAAGTCTACACACAAAAACAAAACCTAACTTCCATTTCCTTTTCCTAGTAACTATTTTGAATCACATATTAGCTATATTGCTAATGACTTGGCACAGAATGTTAGAAACATGATAGCAGAGTAAGGTTGACCATGACATATTTTATCCTGACTCTAGATCAGGGTATTTGAAAATGCCTATAGCCTTAGCAGAATCAAATAAATCTACGGTGAACTCCACTTCCTGGACATTCTTAGTCAATCCACTTGGGAAGTACAGTATCATTTGAGTATGCCTTCTCAATGGTGCATGTGTTACACTGAAACAGCAGCCTTTTGTGACGTGTCTGGCAGAGCCACATGTGGAGATGTTAATCCCTCACATTTTCTGAAGTTTGTCTTTCAGAAAACCCAGAAGCCAAACATGTGAAAATGATTATTTTATACAAAAATCATATGGACACAAACTTAATTTTCCATTGCACATCAAACTAAAAATAAACAATAATTGAAGAATCTGGTTTTTGCAGACAGAGTTAAATTACTTTATTAAATGTTGCTAAATACTCATTGAGTTATGACTGAAATATAATTTCAAACAAGAGCAAAAAGATAAAAATTATTCTCATTTGAAGCTTTTGCAGTTTTAAAATATAATCTTTTTGGATACATAGGGGAAAAGGAATGACCTATAAACGGTAATTGTGACAGTTTATATTTTAGATCACATTTTATTTCTCAAAATGAGAGTAGAGAGGAGCCAAAGGCTCACTAAAGGTGATGAAAAAGAGAAAAAGTAAACTTCTAATAACTACATCAGGAGAATATTTTTTTCACTATATCAATTTAGAATATATTAAATACTTTTTGAATGAATGACTTCCGGGCACTAATGATTTTATAGAAATGGTAATAATATTTACTTCACAGATTAAGTAATTTAGAAAAAACTATTCAACTCAGTAATATATGTTCCCATAAAGATGTCTCCCTTCTAAGTTCCTTCTTTGATGCAGGCTAAACAGACCAAAATAATTTCTGATTTAGAATAATACAGTGCAGGATGATATAAACAGCTCTTTTATCATAGAAGTCCAACCTTCAAATATTGAACTGTATCCACCCGTACCATTTTTAAAGGTACTTTAAAGTGAGATTTCTTTACATGTTTTAGAAACTAAAATCATGATTGCTGTTTCACTATTTCTTCCCCAAATCTGAAAACTAAACAGGTTAAGAAGTTCTGAACTCAAATGACTTGTCCAGGGATTTTAATATTAAAACAATCTACAACATAAACTAACCATAATAGTAGAATAATTAACTATTACTTAATTATTACCAAAATATTTATTACCAAAAAAAATCTTTGCAGATGTAATAAGGAAATCATCTTCCAGAACAATTTATCCCACTTAATTCACAAGAAATGGATGCTTTTATCATCCCATTTACCATAAGGATATGGGTAATGATATAGTGACTCATCCAAGTTTACTTAGCTAGTAATAGGGCTAGGATTTCAATCTATGTCATTGGAAAGCAAAGCTCTTCTCACTATAGTTGATATTTCTGAGTGTTTATTGTTAGTGTAAATTGCAAAAAAAAAAAAGTCACTGTATTCTCAGACGGGGCAACAATGGAATTAAGAGTACAAAGAATACATACATACAATACCGGAACACACACATGACAGTGTACTAGAATACACAAAAGCAGTTTCTTAGATTTAGTTCAGAGAAGAATCACCAGGGAGATTGCTATTAAAAATGTCCAGGGGCCGACTGTGGGTGGCTCACACCCATAATCCCAGCATTTTGGGAGGCCAAGGCTGGTGGAACTCTTGCTGTCAGGAGTTTGAGACCAACCTGGCCAACATGGCAAAACCTCGTCTCTACAAAAAACACAAAAATGAGCTAGGCATGGTAATGGCACCTGTAGTCCCAATTACTCGGGAAGCTGAGGCAGGATGATCACCTAAACCCAGAAGGTAGAGGTTGCAGTGAGCCAAGACTGCGCCACTGCACTACACTCCAGCCTGGGAGATCTAGTGCGACCCTGTCTCAAAAATGGAAGTGTCAGATCTCGGCCCAGAGATTCTGATTTGATAGGTGTAAATTGTGGCTCCAAATATATTCTTTCACCAGACTATAACACAAAAAATGACTAAGAACTGGTAATACGCAGAAAAAGAGGTCTTGCTACAGGCAGATGGGTTACCCTCAAAAGAATAAAGTGGGTAGAGGTCATGCCAACTATACTGCTCAACCCAAGAATCCTGATACAACTCTAACCTGCCTAACACAAAACAAACCAAAATGCTTAGAGATCTAATGGACAAATAAAAGAGCTTCTATGACAATAGTATGACATAAAGATCAAATACTTTGTACTGACATCTTTTAAATGTTTGTTTTCTGTTTTTTGTATTTTTGAGACAGGCTCTTACACTGTTGCCAGGTCTGGAGTGCAGTGGTGCCATCTATGCTCACTGCAACCTCTGCTTCCCAGGATCAAGACATGTTCCTGCCAAAGCCTCCCAAGTAGCTGGGATTACAGGTACCCACCACCATGCCTGGCTATTTTTTTTTTCTTTTGTATTTATAGTAGACAGGGTTTCAGTATGTTGGCCAGGCTGATAGTGAACTCCTGACCTTGTGATCTGCCCGCCTCGGCCTCCCAAAGTGCTGGGATTACAGGCCTGAGCCACCGTGCCCAGCCTTAAATCTTTTAAAGTATGTCAAAAGTAATTAAATGCATTCCTTATAAATAGTCAAAACAAGGAACATAGCCATTGGTCATATGAGTTAATTCTTACACAGATGACTACAGTCCACAGTGTAATTTTATGAATTCCTTTTACTTCTTGCATCAAGAAAGGCTTAGTTTGAGTATTTTCCAAGAAGTGTCAAAAGCAAACCTTTGAAGGTCTATTAAACAAACAAGACAGTTCTTTCAACATCTGTGCTTTGAAAACCAGGTCAATGCTATGTAGTATAATCATAACATCATCCCTTTCACAAACATGAAAAATGGATCCATGGATTTACCTTAAAATAGCTCAAGAAGCTTTCATTTTGAGAATTGTATGATGTAATATTATGGTAATGATATTATAATTTTAAAACAAACAACATACCCAACTCTAGCCAGGGCGCTCCTTACTAGAGTTGTACGTATTATAAGATCCACCAACATATAAAGGAATTTGACAGTGGGTGGTATCCCTCACTTCATTCATGATTGAATTGCTTTCATGGATTTATTTAAAAGATTATTACAAATCATTCATTCCCCCTCATTGTTAAGTGACAAAAAGAAATTTTCTTCAGCTACATATTAACTTCCCATGGTGGCAATTTTTCGGTGATAGTGGGAAAGTCCTTGGTCTGTATATCCTTCCTCCATTTTTCAGATAACAGGTTCCATTCCTAGCTCACAGTGGTAAGCAAAGGCCTCAGGCTGGTGACACCAATTACTGGTACTAGAATGCACATATGACTAATGTTGGGGAAATTGCGATCCTTCCTGGGATTTTCCTAAGCGGAGTTGGAAGAGAAAAGCTATTAGATTGTGAGAGGCCAAGCAACATGTTTGCTCTTGCACAGAAAAAAAAAAAAAAAAAGAAATTGTTTGTAAAGGAGAAAAATGAAACAACCACACAAAAAGAAGCAGAGAAAAGAAAACCAAAACACACTGATGGTGCTCAGTCATTAGTTTCATTTGGCTGTTAAGTCTGATCCTGCCAATGCATTTTCTGTGGCTTGAGCAAATCAGTCATTGAGTTTTTGTTGTCTTCTTGTTACTCCATGAGTTTTTTTGCTTGCAATGAAATAGTCATAATATACTAATTTCCCTATTAATTCTAGCTTTTCTTCCCTTGGACTGTGTTATCATGGAAAGCTTGCTAGGAATTTTACGTTATCACCTCTCTACTTCCCCAGTGCCTTCAAGGTTCTCTTTATCTCCTTGTCTTCCATGAAGCCTTGTTAGACCAATATAATTCATGTCCTCTTTGTATTAAAAAAAATTACCTTAGATCCCTTCTTATCTACGACCAATATTCAATTATATACATTTCACACACACACACAGACACACACACACACACACACACACACGTATATATGTATGTATATAGCTTCCTAGGTTAATAACAGTTTGAAGGTAAACTTGTGTGCAATCACCACAGGTTATTATATACTTCCAAGCATATATATAAAGTATAATAAAGCCAATTAAATAAGTTCTGGTATACTTTTCATATTTTACAGTGAAAACTGAGGAAGTAATGCTAGCTAAAAATTTGATTCATTCAGATGAAAGAGGTTATATAAACATCAAGTATTTATCATATACTGGTTCTCTGAATTGTTCTAATTTTTTTTCTAAACAACAGTGTCCGAGGTGGACATGTAGTACAGTTACATTAAGTTTCTTGAAGAAATATTTTCAAAACTCTCTAGTGTGTATCATATTTTCCTTATAAAATATGGAATCAGCATTGTACAACTTTGGTCTAGCAGAAAGTTATAAGACTGAATAGATGAGCTACCAAAATGAAACTGTTAAGAATTCACCAACTCAAAAGCATTTTCCTAAAGCAAAATATTCCTCCTGTTTTAATCAAAAAAAAAAAAAAACACGCATCATCAAAGAATAATTTTTAAAACCAAGTTATACATAAATTATTTCTTTTCAAATATTACAGGCATCCTATATTATACTTACATCACAAGCCAATATAACAATTTCTATTAGTGGATAAAGTCCACATTACTCATTTCTTTTGAAACACAACATTAAATAAATATGTTTCAACAATGGCAAAGAGGGAGAGAGAGACTGAAAGAAAGGGAAATTCCACTGTGATTCAGAACATTAGACTTAGGAAATTAGAAAAATAAAAGAGGGACACTTTTCTTGCTGGAATGTGTTCCAATTGAAAACCGAACGAAAACTCATGGTAGCGGCTGTGGATTCTTCAGACAGATGGTGTCAACAGACCAGTCGATTAGTCAGCTTGGCAATGGAAGAAGGATAGATAGTTTTACAAAATGCCACCAAACTCAATATACGAAAAAAGAGAGAAGCATGAATTTGTACTCTGATACTTGATCCTGGTTACTGCATGGTTTGTAAAATAGGCTACTCTTGTCACCAGCAGTCTAGAGTTTCCTCGTTAGATTTTCATAGAAATGGTTCTCAGAAGGCAAAAGCCGAATCCCAGAAGGGACAGCTGGATTTAACAGGTGAAGAGATCACATCTAATGGTTTTTCTATCCAAGTCCCTTTGCTGATTTTCTTTCTTGTTTTTATACCTAATATAAACTAACAATATCTATTCCTATTTTTCAAAGATATATCATTTGAGAATGGATAAATGAAAATAAGCAAATATTGTACCCCAAAATTAAAAGTCTCTATTTATAAAATCAAATTAAATAATTTAATTTTTGGTTGCTCAAGGTAAAATTCTATATTAGATTATATTTAGTCAAGTTAAAACTAGTGTTCAATAATTTTTTTCCCCAAGAGCCTAAGACCATGTCTACTAATGCCACCAAATTAAATCAGAGCCAGAAAGTTTAATTTGATTAGTAATTTTACTGGAGTTTGGGGCCCTTCTAATGTAAATTAGAATTTTTATTAACATGGGAATGAAAACAGGATACTGAGCCCTACAGAGAAAACAGTTCATTAAGGAAACGGCCTTGCTTCTAGAAAGTCTGTTAGGCTTAACTCACCCTTATATTTTCAATTTATTCTTAAAGTAAATTATCTTCTACATCACCTCTGATAGTAAAAGCCAGTTAAATGTACATGCTAATTAGCTCTGAATATACCGTAACATTTGAAAAATTATCTCCTATGTTCATGTCTTTGCTTATGTATTAGGAGAATTTGATCAGATAAAATAACTTTGGTAACAATTCTATCAGTGATTTTATAAAAATAAAACGAGTATGCCTTCCTGTCCTCTTCAGAGAGAATATTGAGGGCACAGCTGATAAGGACATCGAGATGTGGATTTCGAAGAGACTCTCAATTCTGCCATTTAGGTAATTATGTAAACCTGGGTGACCAGCTTCTTAACCTTAGTTTCCTGATTTTAAAAAGAGAGAGAGGGGATAACCATTGAGAGGAAATGAAAGATAAGGTGAGAAAGAATTAGTATAGTCTGGCATTCAAAAAAGCTTTTAATACGTTTATTTTGAAGGCTAAGGTTTTTAGATCACATATTTCTAGCCAGCAAATGAAAGATGTTGAGTTCAAGGAAAAAACAGAATTGTTGAATGTGTGATTATATAAGCACTGAAACTAATTTGTCCACCTCTTCCATAGCCCAAGGTATTCAGCAACAAAAATTAAAAGGAAGGAAAATGTCCCAGCTCTTACGTTGTGAACATAATTATGTTCCTATATTCAAGACATTGCAGACCATTATTCCCTAACATTCAGCTTTGATCCTGAAATTCTTTACCTGGTTTAAGGCAATGTAAAGACCTTTACTCAACAAATAATTAAAATATACAGCATACTGTAAACATCAGCCTAATTTGGTTCTTTTGCTTATTGTTTTCTTGGTTTCTTTTTCGAGACAGAGTTTTGCTCTTGTCACCCAGGCTGGTGTGCAATGGCGTGATCCCGGCTCACCACAACCTCCACCTCCCAGGTTCAAGTGATTCTCCTGCCTCAGCCTCCCAAGTAGCTGGGATTATAGGCATACGCCACCACACCCAGCTAATTTTTATATTTTTAGTAGCGATGGGGTTTTTCCACATTGGTCAGGCTGGTCTCAAACTCCTGATCTCAGGTGATCCGCCCATCTCGGCCTCCCAACACAGGCGTGAACCACCGTGCCTAGCTCTTTTTGTGTTTTCTAAATCCTAAGTTTAAACAGAATTGGTTCATCATACTACTAATAGGATACGGCATGGAATAAGTGCTAATCAAAACAGACTCAATGCAATACACACATTAGAACTGCTCCAGAAAGCATAGGGTTTCGAAATCAAGAGCACAAAATTAAGGCAGAGTACTGAGAAATAACAGTGGCAGGAAAGAAACGGATCTCCATTCTATACTATGAAACTGAGACTCAGGGCTGTCCTGCATCCCAAAGTTAAGACAGTAAGAGTTTCCTGAAGAACAGAGGAAAAGGAGGTAAAGAAGCCCTAAATCACGTAGTTGCATTAGTACTGTGAAATGCCGACCTTCTTCTGGAGCCTGACCTGAGGTTGCCTCTACTGTGTCAGTGAGTCTCCATGCTCTGATCAGGAGCCCATAAGACTGAAAGGTCCCTCAGGATTCCAGTCTTCTATATGCCCCGATTTACATGCAGCCTACAGTTCTGGACAGAGCTTCTGGCTTAAGGCACTTGACAAGTCAATTCTTACCTTGCTGCTGCCCCACAAATCCCTCACTAATCATCAACAAACTCTTGGCCCTTTTCTGTCTCTCTACGGCAGCATTTGCCCAATTTTAGTTCTATCTAAATTCTATGCTGATTCCATATTTTCATCAGCAACTAATCGAAGCTATATACTATATATATATAGCTATGCCTTTGAGAAGTTCTTCTTCACTTAATATAACCAAGAGTCTCTTCCTTCATTGTGAGAAGACTAATGAATCCAGCAATCAAAGCACACAAAGTAACCCTATGCATAAGACAGAAAAAACAATATATTAATTTTCTCCAAAACTTTAAAAAACACTATATGTGGTTGCTATTTAAATTACACAAATTATAGCAAATTTATATATACCTCCTTATATTTCAAGGATAAAATCAGAACTTTGCATAACATCAAGTGCTGTTTTCTTTAAATTTCTTCATGCTGTTTGAAAAGGAGATTATTCAACTAGAGCCTTAAAACAAAACCAAAAATTGGTAAAAAAAAAAAAAAAAAAAAAAAAGACACTTCTTTCTATTGTAAAAGAACTATGACCATTTAAGCAGAATATTACCAATTTTCTACAGAATAAATCCCAAACCATTTATCCTGTCAGTTAAAATCATCCACAACTTTTCTTTTTAAACCTCAATTCCCAGTTTTTCTTTGATTTAGAAAAATCAGATTACTCACCTAGGTTCCCACACACTCTGTTTTTTAGTCATATACTTCCCACTTCCAAAAATTTCCTTTTCTTTCCCATTACCCGCATTTTTACTCTCTTCTTCAAGATATATTATTAATTGAAAGTACTTTTTCCAGCTTGAAATGATTTCTCCCTGAACTGTTTTAAGTCATTTTCCTTTGTTCTCTGGAATAACAACTTAAATGGAATATAATATTTGTTTTCTTCTCTGAAACGGCAATGTAACCTTCTTAAGAACAGGAATAGAAATTTTTACATTTTCATATTCTAACTGTGGCAATTAGCAGAGGATCTTGATTCAAGCAGTCAGTCTATATATATATAATTTTAAAAGATTATTCCATAAGCTACATTGAAAAGAAATAACAGAAAGTATAAAGGAAACTAACTTAGAAACATGTTCCACAATGTTAGTGTCACACATTCGGAGGCTCCTTACTCCTACTCACTGGTGTATGCACGACTGCTCAGGCTGGTAATTAGGATCACTTAGGATCTTACTGAAATTCTAGCCAGTCTCTGTAGGCTGAGTAAAAGTACTTAACAGCCTATGAATGTTTTTAACATCTATACAGAAAGCTGATTTAATGTATATAAATGAATTTAAAAATAATTATAATAGTGCATATAAACTGGGAAGACAAAATGTCTTGCTAATTACTTTTAAACATTACCAATACATTAAACATAAACTGCATCTATCCAAATCTGCAATATGCATCTCTAGATCTTATTTTTGCTCTTTTCTCACATACAGAAGAGTCTCAGTCCAGTTCTAAAGATTTCAAAAAATATCAAATTAAATTGACTGCAGATATTCTGATTTCAGATTTATAGACCTATTTATAAATGACCTATTTGTTCACAGAATAAAAAGCCAATAAACATATATACTTCCACCTAGTGGCCAATTCAATTAACCAAGATAGTGGGGGGATGGAGGAATGAAGAAGGAAAATCCATGTGTAACGTGCAATGTCCTTTCAACCAAATAGCCTTGTCTTCCTTGGACCAAAGTTTCTAGACTGGGTGTCTTCAGTTTTTACTTCTTCCATATACCACTGCCTTACATTTGAAATGACAGCACTGGTATTAATAACAGTAATGGCCACTTTGGGAGTCCTTATTGAACGCCAGGTATCACAAAAAGTATTGCACACATCATCCCTAAGCTTCCCAGTGACATATTAAAGCAGGTAGTATTATCCTCAGTTTGAAGGTAGAGAAATGGAAACTTAAAGAGGTGAAGGACTTTCCCTAACGTTCCATACTAGCTAGTAGCACAGGGATTCACATCCACGTCTCGCTCTGCTGGTGCACAGGCTGGTACTTTTTCCACAATATTCTGCATGATTAAAAGAAAGTACAGTACATAAAAAAAGAAGTAAAGGGCCAGATGATCCTAAAATAGATCTTCCCCCTCAATAATGAACTGACTTTACTTAAACTGAATGAGTTAATTTTAAAGTTCCGTAGACTGTATTCCCACCATTTCCCTCCCAGCTGAGGTCAGATGCGGCTAGAATCTATTCTCCAACTATTTACAAATCTCTTTACCAACATTATACTCTTCAAGTTCCGACATCTCTCTTCAGGCCAGGAATATTTATTTAATCAACAAGTACAGTTTGAGAAACATCAGGCTCTTATTCATGGTTAAGTAATTAAAAACGGAAAACACATCACCAAGTGCCTAATATATGCAAGTATTAATTGGTTGAATTGGTGAATGTTTCCCCAGACTGCATTTGTTTCTTATGGACGGGTGCTGTGTTCCTGTCCATGCCTCATGGCTTTCAGGGTTTGCTAATTAGTGCTTTCCTAATCCCATTCAGAAAAATAGAGCAAGTTTGTGCCATTCCCCTTCCATAAATGGGTGGTCACTGAGATTAGGTCAAGCCAGCTCAGCCTACAATAGCATCCTTAATCAGCCAACGTGAAATAAAAATGAGGAAAAAATCCGGGCTTTTATCTCACACTGTCTTTGGAGCTAATTAAAATGCACGGGCTCTTCCTGCCGTTACAACCCTGCTGTTCTATACACTAATAAGGCAACAAAAGGTGCTGAAAGCAATGGACTGAATAATTGTTGAAATTTACAGTTCCTTTAAGGCAACTGTTAAAAGATTTCTGTCTCCTCAGCAATGTAGATAAAAGTCAGACAACGTATCACTAAGTAATATCTCCTCTCACATTATTACTAAGAATCTCAGAAATTTGGGGAAGCTTAGGAAACTATAAATTGATGACTGTTTTTCCTGATGCTGTTTTACTTCTTCGGCTTTCAACACACTGTACTAACCAAAGAGTTAAAACAACACTATATTCATTGAAATCTGTCCTCAGAGTGCAGAGGGAGCTCTGCTGTTTTAAGGGAGTCTATGAAAGCCCACTGGCATAATAAACAAAAAGGTGGGAGGGGGAAGTGGGAGACGTCAGGATGCGGGCAGAAAGAAAGAAAAGGAATACACGCACACACACACACACACACACACACACACAGACACACACACACACACATATATACACACACATACACACACACACACACAGACACACACACACACATACACACACACACAGAGACACACACACACACACACACACACACATACACACACACACACACACAGACACACACACACACACAGACACACACACACACACACACACACACACACACGAGTGATCTACTTGGGCTAACACCCTTCCTAGTCATTTTACCCGCCAAAAATAAATCCTTAAATTAATAATCAACTGTAATAAAACTGCTTTCTAAAATAGAGAAAGCTTTTGATCTTCCTGTTCCCTGCCTCAGGGTATTCCTTTATATTTATTAAAATGCACCTTGAGCATGTTACAAGTAAAACAATAATTTCCTACACTTTAATACATGTACAAGCATATAATTTAAGAAAACATTTGCCAAGGAACACCATATGTTTCAAACACATATATTGAATTAAATTTATGTTATAATTATGTTTAAAAATCAATACATTAAATCAGAATTCAGCATGTTCAAAGAGGCACATTAGCCCAAAACTGTAATTATAAGAAACTGACCTACCTTTCTAAGACTGAGCAGGATGTTAGCTGTCTGGACAGATGGTGAGGGTTACAATGGCCACTCCCTGCCTCCTGTCCCACACATACCTCAAAAACATCAATACAAAAACATACAAACTTTCATCTGTGCTTGGCACAATATCACTATGCCACAATGTTATCAGAACGTCAAGAGGAATCAACTATTTTCATAAACCTACACAAAAACTCTAAATGTTTTAAAAATATTAATTCATAAGTTTACTATTTTGATAAAGCATTCTTTTCCAATAGGAGAATCCTGTTTATATCAAAAGCTTAAATATCTCCTGAATATCTTCATCACAGGTTTCTGCATGTAAAATCACTGCTTCTCTGAAGTCTGATATTCAATTAACATAAACACTATAACAATAAATACTAGTGTCTGTGGCATAGGAAACTGGGTGAAAGATCTTCAGTTAAAAATAACAACAACAACAACAACAACAACAAAGTTTCCTTTTTAGGTGGAACTTCGTTTCCCAGGTCTTTTTCCCCCATTCTTTGGGATATGTAATTCTATAAACCACCTCAAAATACTTCAGTCCATAGAAATAAATAAAATTTATACTCCTGGTAAATATAGCTAAAATGACTCATAAAGAGATATACTATTAAATATGTGGAAATAATAATTGGAAATAATTTGTGAGTTTTAAAAAATATATTAATTTAAACTATAAACCACTACCAACATCCAAACTGTTATTATATTCTAAGTCATCAAAGTAAGATAATGATGAGAGTCATTCATATAAAACATGGTATATGTGTTACACGTGTTAACTTAATAGTTTCAGCATGGTATGAAATAGGTGTTACTGTTTCATCCATTATAGAAATGAGAAAACTGGAGCACAAAGTGTTTAAAAAATTCGACTTTCCCAAGCTCACATAGCAGGTAATTAGGCATTGAGTCTGCATACTTAATCATTATGCCATTCTATATAATTAAATAAATTACAGTATATTACAGTTTATTTTATAGTACTCTATATAATAGTAATTGTTCACATTTATAAAGGATCATAGACAATGAATGTTAAGATCTTACACAAATTCTCATCTAAATCTTTCAAAAGCCTGTTACCATCACCCTCTTGCATGACCAGCATCTCAACCAGCATCTCAAATAAGAAAGAGATGCCCCACATTTACTACACAAAACTCAATAAGCAATGGCACTTATGCCTAGGATAAATACTTAATTTCTTTTGATTGTGGTAAAAAACATAATATTAAATTTACCATCTTCATCAATAGACAACACAGTAGTGTTAAGTATATTCACATTACCAGGAAATAGATCTCCAAAACGTCTCAATCTTGCAAAACTGAAATTCTGTACTCATTAAACAATAACTCTCCCTTTTCCTCTACCCTTAAAGTAGTACCAGGGCTCAGAAAACAACACCCAAAGTATAGTGTTTTATCACTCTGAGAACTTTTGGATTAAAAGAAACTGGAAGGGCTTGGAGGCTGCCTCAGAACCAAGGACTTCTCTCATTTCTCTACTCCCCTCCCTTGGCCCCTGCCAACACACACACAGACACACACACACACACACACACACACACACACACACACACACACACACACACACTACCACAGTGAGGACTTTTCCTAGAAATTTCTTACTCTGTCTGAGAAAAACTTCTTTCCAATGATATTCAACTGTTTTACAACCCCTACTGCAGGAATCTCATCAAATAAACGGGAAAGATAAACTACCAAAGAAGAAAAAGACTAAAAGTTGTTGCCACATGCAGGCAGACTTGTCATCTATTCTACTGAAGGCATTTCCCAGAGATTATCTGAGAGACGTTGTCTGCATAGTAAGACAACCTTCCTTCACAGAGAAGTTCTACCTCTCACCTTCCCAAAATTTGTCATCACCTCCCCCAAGAGCTCTGAGGACATTTGTCACAGGCAATCCTGTATTCTTTCAACTCATTGATTTCTCCTAATAATCATTTACTACCCCTCTGAATTGCCTACAACCCAATTCCTTCTCTTTTATGAAGAGGGGTATGTAAGTATCTAAATCTCATTGGTGTATTGGGTAATCACTCTCCTATGATTTTCACACTTGCACATTAATACCTTTGTAAACCTTTCTTCTGTTAACCCATCCATTGTCAATTCATTTCAGTGAACCTTCAGAGAGTACAGGGGAAGTGTTCCCTTCTCTCCTACAGTAGTCAAATTACTGAGCATTTTTTGCATCATTATATATATCTATAAACAAACACATATACACTCCAGGAAGTGGTAGTACTGGATTTAAAACTGCATTTTTAAGAAAATATTATCTTAAAATTATAGGATATGAGAGATGCTGACTTAAAGGCATTTACATT
Organism: Sapajus apella; assembly: GCF_009761245.1. Classification (NCBI taxonomy): domain Eukaryota; kingdom Metazoa; phylum Chordata; class Mammalia; order Primates; family Cebidae; genus Sapajus; species Sapajus apella. The sequence goes on from NW_022436948.1 coordinate 32,514,774, forward strand.
GTAAAAATAAGTCCCATAGCTGCCTTTTTGCAATTTTCACTTTTTTTTTTTTCAGACTGAGTCTCACTTTGTTGCCCAGGCTGGAGTGCAGTGGCACCATCTTGGCTCACTGCAACATCCACCTCCCAGGTTTGGGAGATTCCCTTGCTTCAAGCTTCCTGAGCAGCTGGGGTTACCGACATGGGCCACCACACCTGGCTAATTTTCTATCTGTAGTAGAGATAGGGTTTCACCATGTTGGCCAGGCTGGTCTAGAACACTTGACCTCAAGTGATCTACTGGCCAAGGCCTCCCGAAGTTTTAGGATGACAGACATAAGTGAGTCACCATATTTTATTTTTGGGGGACAAAGTCTCACTCTGTTGCCCATATTGGAGTGCAGTGGCACAATCATCATGGCTCACTGTAACCTCTGCCACCTGGGCTCAAGGGAGCCTCCCACCTCAGCCTCCCAAGTAGCTGGGACTACAGGTGCACACCAGCACACCCAGCTAATTTTTGTATTTTTTAGAGAGATGGGGTTTCATCATGTTGACCAAGCTGGTCTTGAAACTCCTGAATTCAAGTGAGTTTTTACATTTTTCAAACAAGAAAAGCAGCTGAATCACTGTGAAAGTGATTATGTGCTAGTCACAGCTATGTAACAGAGCTAAATGTTTGATAAAGGGAAATTTGAAACTGTTACAACTAAGGAACACATTTACACACTTCCTTCTTTTCACCTTCTCCCCCTATAAACACATCTACAGGCCAATTTCCTAAAGGGAACACAGAAATAATTTTAAAATTAAATTACCACATCCACATATTTTTCCTTTCATTGCTGAAATGCAAATTGCAAAGAACCCTGGGAGACATTTATAGAAGCTGCTTCTCAGTTCCCAGAGGTCAGGATATTTGCTATAATGCTTATCAAAGAAACATTTTATATTTAAATGGCCACAAGATCCAAATACTCAAACTTTGCATAATAAGAAGGTGGAACAGTCTATCAAAACTAATAATGTAGTCTCTATGTCAGAGGCTAAATCACACTTGACAACGTAGAGAATAATACAGAAAATTACAAAAAGTTAAGCAACCAAAACCAAAAATCTTTAACATAAAATAATAGACAGGTCTGATTTTAAAATAATAAATAAATAAAAAGGTAAGGGTGTGACCACTTTCACCTATAACTACAAATATATAAGTACTTAAGTACTTGAGAAACTACCACCATCTTGGTTTCAGTGGGAGGGTGTTTGATGTGGCAGGGGGTGAAGGATGACACTGAGAAGTTTATTGAAAGTGAGGAAGGGAAGTTTTAAGAAGAAAAATTTAAGGCCAAATGGCTCAGTTCAGTTGCACAAGTGGCAAAGTCCAATAAGGTGAAATATAAACAGGGTTAGGAGAATTCATGCTATTCACACGTATTATCCATGAATCCATGCTTTTCATGCATTAAAAATAAAAATATTAATAACAAAGAATAATATAAGAAACTTACATTATCAAAGCTTTGTGCCAGATACTGCTCTATGATATATTAATATTTTACATTCCTTCAATAACCTGATGAAAGGACTGTGGTTGTGGTGATGATGAGGATGATAATGACAATGACCATAATTTTATATCTCAACTTTAAAGAAAGGGAAACTGAGGCTTATAGCTATCAGGGAAGTAAGCTGAGGTAGTCTGACTCCAGAGCCACTATTATTTCATGAGATAAAGAAAATTAGCAGTTATTGCCAAGCTTGCCTTCCCCAAACCTCAGCTGAGATGATTCAGAAGGTAGGTGAAGGGAGAGAAGCCAGGTAAGAATCTGTTTCAATGAAAATCAGGTTCACAACAGAAGGATATGAGAAATACACAAGCAAATAATCGGCAATATTTACATTGGGAAAATAACTAAAAATAAAGCCAAAAACTGTTTTAAAAGTATTTTAGTGCCTTTCCAGTTCATGCTTTCAGTGTGTTTTTCTGCTCTTTTAGCTCTTGGAGCTCTATGATGAGTGAGCATGATGCAGGCTTCCCTCTTCCTCATCTACCCTAGAAAGGTTTTGCTTGTTCTTAGATGAGTTGATGACGTGGAAAAATGGATCATTCAGACAGCTGGCTCACAGATGAGACTATGTCAGTAACTAACCCAAACTTGCTCCAAGAAAGTAAAACAAAGTGGTGGCATTAGTATGAAAGGCAATATGTAAAAGGTGTGAATGTTAAATGGGGAAGAGAAATACAGTTCACCCTTGAACAACATGGGTTTAAACTGCATGAGTCTACTTACACGTGAATTTTTTCAACCTTTGCCACTCCTGAGACAGCAAGACCAGCCCTTCCCTCTTTCACCGCCTCCTAGCCTACTCATTGTGAAGATGGGGATGAAGATCTTTCTGATAATCCACTTCCACTTAATGAATAGTAAGTATACTTTATCTTCTTCATGATTTTCTTAATAATATTTTATAGGCCAGGTGCAGTGGTTCACACATGTAATCATAGCACTTTGGGAGGCCAAGCAGGTGAATCACTTTAGCCCAGGATTTGAAGACCAGACTGGGTAACACGGCAAAACCCTATCTCTATGAAAAATGGCATGGTGGTGCATACCTGTATTCCTAGCAACTCTGGAGGCTGAGGTAGGAGGATCACTTGAGCCCAAAAAGTTGAGGCTGCAATGAGCTATGAGACAGTGAGACTGTCTCAAAAAATAATAATGTTTTCTTTCACTCAGTTACTTTATGTAAGAATACAGTTTATAATACATATAACATAAAAATATATGTTAACCCTTGTTTATGTTATTGGTAAGGCTTCCAGTCAACAGTAGGCTATTAGTAATTACATTTTCAAGCAGTCAAAAGTTATACCAGGATTTTAGACTGCACGAGGGGTCAGCACCTCTGGCCCCAGTGTCGTTCTACGATCAAATGTAATTGTATTTTATAGCTGCATTTCTCATACTTGGCACTACTGACATTTCAGGCCACATCATTCTTCTGAAGGGCTGTAATGTAGAATTATAGAATATTTAGCGGCATCTTTGGCCTCTACTCACAAGATGCTAGTGGCAGAGTTGTAACTGCTAAAGTTACCAAATATCCCCAGACAACTGTTTCAGACATAATGTATTTTTTATTTGGTTTGCTTGGTATTATTAATTTTTATTTGTATAGAGCAGTCAAGATAAGATTTGTAGACAGAAACAGAGCTGGAAGTTCAAACAAAGCCTGGGACATACATGCTGCTAAAACATTATGGAAATTCTGCCTAGTCACATATCAGCTATATAGAGTTAAGATTCAAGTTATGTGGATGATGAAAACCCCAACAATGAAAAGATGGAGGAGCAGCAGAGTCCAAGACTAAGCCGTAAGTGGATAACATGAAGTAAATGATCATGCACAAGAAAAGACATGACAAAAAAGTTGCTGAAAGAAAAGAACAAGCTTATGGCATCCCATCTTCTCCAGAGCCATCAGGACCTTGAAGAAGGGTGTAATCACAGACAGAGTTCACAGAAAGGTCTAAGAAAATGAGAACCCAGATGACACATCTGCTTTGAGCCAAAAGGGAATGATAGGCTATCTTAACGAAAGGGCTCTGGAAAAGCATGTCAAGCCACCACCTCACCATTTGGTGCCCTGAATCAGTCCTTAATCACAAATCATGGAATAAAAGAGTTCATGTATATTCTTACATGCTTGGGTCGCTAGCAATTACTATCAGCATAGGTTATAATTCCATGGCAGCATTCAATAAGGAAAAAAAAGAATAAAACCCATTTTTGTTCTGAGTTGTGGATGCTAACCAGTCAACCATACTGGCCAAATCCCAACTCTCAAATCGCTTTGTAATATATACTATTCACCCAGCCTGGAGTCTGCAATGACAGCTATTCATGTGTCCCAAGCTGATCAAATGCAGACCATAGTGATGGTTCAGCACGACTTGCCCTTATTGAACGAACAGAAAATGCTTCCTTCTCCATCTGGTGAACAAACTCTGCTGCTTCTTTTAGACTTTTAATGGAGTGTCCTCTAAATGGCACATCAGAGAAAAACATTTTGATCTGAAGAACATGTATAGAAGGCAGCTACTTGTTCGGCACTAACCCTGGCCTTTTGGGATATGTGAAGTCTTGGTTCTGAATAATGGGGTATGAGGGGGGAAAAGCTTTTACTGCTATTCTAAACACCCCTTAGCCTCCTTTGACTCAAAGCCGCTAATTATGCCAGGCAGGCTGAATGATGAGTAGTGGTTTTGTGATCCCGACTATTGTTCAGTAGAGCTGAGATCACCAATGCATTTTACTAGGTATAGAGAATTTGAAGGGAAAAGTCTGAGTACTTATTATCTCTTTGTTTTCTTAAACACTGCCTATTTACAAACTTTTCACTAGTGAGTAAAAACATTTACTGGCAATAAAACACAGCAGTGTTTCTGAATGTTAACCTCTCCCCCCAAAACATGACGAAGTACTCTAAGTTTCTGGAAGGAAAAAAACTGCTTTTTTTGTGCCACAAACACAGAGTGAGGTGATGGAAAGGAAAGAGAAACGCATCAAAAAGAAAGAAAGAAAAGAAAAGAAGAGTAAGATATTTAGAAATAGTTTTATTTTTTTGTGCTACCTAACCTATAAAATTAAGAAACTATACGTTGCCTTTACAAAACCACAATAAAGCAAATAAAAAACAACGTAAAGTATCACAACACACAACAGCTGGGGTGTGGGGCAGGGAGACTTTTAAGCCTCAAGTAATTATATTGGCAATAAAATACAGGGCATAAGAATGAAGAAGAATGCAGCCAAGCAATAAACCCTGTGCTTTCTAAGGGAGACTAGCCATCCTTCCTTTAGGCAGATGTTTATTTGCTAAGAAGTGAGGTGGGATACTGTGAAAACATTTATAGTTTTAAAACATTTTAATTATCTCTAGTCCTTGCCTTCATAAAGGTCCTTGAGGCAAAAGCCATGTGGTGTGGGGGAGGTGGAGATGGTGAGTGGGTAGTAAAAAAATAGAAAGAATGAATAAGACCTAGTATTTCATAGCACAACAGGGCGACTATAGTCAATAATAATTTAATTGTGCATTTCAAAAGAACTAAAAGAGTATAATTGGATTATCTGTAATACAAAGGAGAAATGTATGAGGTGATGGATATCCCCATTTACCCTGATGTGATTATTACACATTGCATGTCTGCATCAAAATATCTCATATACCCCATCAATACATACACCTACCATGTACCCACCAAAATAAAATATAATGATATTATTTAAAGTTGTTAAATAATTAGAAGTGTACCCAAATATAAATAATAAATAACTGATGAACAAGATAAAAAGTGAAACCACATCTATTTTCTACACATGCTGTATATTCTCTTAATAACTTTTGGTGAGTAAATAGATATTGCAATGTCTTCTTTAGCATCATGGATATTAAAATAAATCTTGGGAAAAAGCTGTGATCATGTAAACAACCTAACTATCCAAATGTCATTTTCACTTGAGAGTGGACTTTTACATCTTGTTGTCTATTTTTCTCTCATTCTTTTACAACTTAATTCTGAGTTCCCATTATGTCAGCGTTTTCATCACAATTAAACAGAGCTAAGAACTAAAACGCAACTTTTTACAGAGAAATAGGTTTATCTCACAAAATTACCAGACTTCTCTATCTGGTGCAATTTTAGGGCGGGTTTCAATTAGCAAAAATTGAAATTTAAAGAGCCATGAAGATGGAAAAAGAAGAACACCTTCCCTAACTTACATAACATAATTCTCAAATCTCTATTATTTTTGTGGTCTAACATTTCCCTTATAAGGCACACTACATTACTTTTATCTCCAGAGACCTTTTAACCCCACCTGCTGGAAGCATGAAACATAACTGGGTCCAAGGTAATCACTGACACATTTCAGGAAGAAAAAATATTTACACAAGTTAGATTTTAAAATGAACTGTTTTAAGCTACCCTTTGGCGCATTATTTCTGCCACTGAAGTAATTCACAACTCTAAAACTCTGTTTCATAACTGTTACAAGGTTTATTCTCTTTTATTTCTTTTAAAAATTTGAAATGGGCTGTTACATTGCATCAAAATTGCCCAGCAATTATTTTGCAAACAAAATAAGGGAAATATATAATAGTTGGATACTAGCCAAATTATGATCCTTAGGAAAGACGCTGGTATGGAAAGATCAGATATCATACACCTTGACTTATGAGGAATGTGATATACATTGTCCATCATATACCAAAAAAAGACGCTAGGATAAGAGCTTTGAAAGTAAGATATCAGTTGATCCTTCAGAAGTAAAAACTAGAAGAGAGAGGCAGGAAGATGTAGGGAGAATAGAGGAATAGGGAGAGATTTGTTGACGGATATAAAATTACAGCTAGATAGGAGGAGCAAGGAGCAGGAGGAATAAGGCATTCTATACCACTGTAAAGTAAGCTCTAGTGTTCTATAACACTGTGAAATGAGTATAATGATGATATATAGTTTCAATGGCTAGAAGGAGGATATTGAAGGTTCCCAACACAAAGAAATAAGAAATGTTTGAGATGATGGATATGCTCACCGACCATTATACATATTAAAGCATCACTATGTACCAGATGAATATATACAATTATTCTGTTTATTTAAAAAATATAATTTAAAGATTAAAAAAAAAATTAAGGCCAGGCACAAAGGCTCACACGGGTAATCCTAGCACTTTGGGAGGCCAAAGCCAGCGGGACATTTGAGGTTAGGAGTTTGAGACCAGCCTGGCCAACACAGCAAAACCTCTCTACTAAAAACACAAAAATTCACTGGGCATGGTGGTGCAAGCCTGTAGTCCTAGCTACTCAGGAGGCTGAACGTGGGAGGATCGCCTGGAGCCAGGAGGTGGAGGTTGCAGTGAGCTGAGATTGCACGACTGCACTCCAGCCTGGGTGGCGGCGTGAGACCCTGTCTGAAAAGAATAATAATAAATAAAAGTAAGAAACTAACTACTTTTAATGGAGGAATACAGCTTTCTTTGTTTAGGATATAACATTGAGTTTTCTCAGGGGGAATGAAAGCAAAACACAGCTACCTAAAATTTTCCTTGTTCTATAAATTGGCATTGTTGATTATTCACTAATTTACTTTAAAAAAACCTACATACCATTGAAAAAAGATACTTTCATTTGACAGAAACATTTTTAGATTTAATATAGAAATTAAGTTATTGTTCCTCTGGACTGTTTAAATATAATTGATATAATAAATAATTGAGTGGAAGCCTTAAAAAGTTCATAGAAGCCAAAATAAAGTCCATAGTGGGTATAAAAATAAAGTATTTGCCTTTTGATTAAATAATTGTACACCTTAGAGGTGTTTAATGATAGCAAGAGCCACTGCAGGATAAAAGAAAGAAAGGAGAAATTATCTGCCAACGTTAGATTTCTCTTTTAAACTAACTAGAATTTTAAATTTTTTCCTAAGAAAATATTTAATACACTAGAATATTTTTTCTAATGTACTAGATTTTCTCCCCCTTGGTGCTCTTTCAATCATTGTTGATTGGTAATATGCCATTTTGGTTACACTGAATGTGTAAGAATAAATGAATAAACCATTTTTTGGCTAATATTCCACAATTTTAAATTACAAATTTCCTCCAGCATTTAAAAAGGAGAGCAGTGGAAAGTCCTTGCCAAAATTTGCCACCCCCTGCAAGTACATATTTCAATGAATCCAAGACAGGTTTCTGGCAATCAAGTCAGTTTTCCTTGTTAGCTAATTATAAACAAGTAAAAGTGAAGACAAGTTGGATACATTACCATAATATATAACTAATAACAAAGTAATAAGATTGTATTTATATTTTCATTATATACTTATTAAATGGTTATTATTTACAAGTATTGTCCTCGGCACAGGAGAAATCATAAAGAAAAAATTTAAGCATCTTCCGTCCTCTTCCAAATCTACCTTTAGTTTTCTCTAAAGAGAGAAAGGTATTTATATTCCTTCTCAAATCTCCAAATCAGTTCTTCACCTTTAGTTAGGCTTTATTAAAAATTAAAGCACATATTCTATACATAAAACTAAAAAAAAAAAAAAAAACTACATACTGGGCTATTTTCAGTAACTAGTACTCATGGAGGTCCCATCAATAGTTGCTGAATAAGTGAAACGAACAGCAAAATAAATTAATTCTGGATTTAGGTATTTATAAATGAAACTTAGCAAGCAAAATTGATAAAATAAAATGGCAAATATAAGCTATTACACATACAGTTAAAATATGTATAAATTGTCTTTGTAATAGGAATCAGTCTTTGTTCCATATAAGGGTCTAATAAATCACTGTGAAACTATTAGCAGTGTATTCCAACCAACTGTGTTAATTAGTGCATGTAATAACAACCTACATTAAAAAATCTAAATATAAATCATATATGGATAGGATTAGCAATTGATTAAGGAGGCAGATCAGGCACACACAATGCCTCCTCTATTTCTGAAGAACACACTGAAATAAATGTGCAGAAGTACTAAAGGTAAGTCCTGAGATGGAAAAACAATTGAGGATAATTGAGGTAGGAAGACGGGTACCACCAACGAACAAGAGATATTAATACATTTTTGGTAGAAGGAGAGAGTGGGGATGTGTTCAGGAATTAAATAGAGCTGCAGATCAGAATCTGCTGTAAAAAAGCTCTGGAAAATGTGGAAGTGTGCTGAAGTAGCTCTGGAAACCAAGATCCAAAGTCAGCAGGAACTTTGGAAAATGGATGTGAAAAGGGAACTGAAGAGAAAGAGATTAATTGAAGGTCTGTATAAGGACAAATCTTTCCCTTGTCATCCCCTCCCAAAATGCAGGCAAAAATCAGGCAGCTGGCATTCACCTCTAGCAAAAACAGGTGACCCCTTCCCAGTAAAACTGAATAAACTGCCAGGTGAAACCTGGCATAATGCTCACTATTTGATTTGAGTGATCCTGTAGCCTGACAACTGGCTTCCTGGCTTCCTTGCTGATCCCAGTAAAGCAAAAGTCTCACATTTTCTTACCTCACACAGAAGTCTAAGTGATAATTCCACATGGGAACTAGTTGTAACACAAAAACAGAGGACTTTTATTAACTATACAGTTACTTATTCCATAGGAAGGATTATCAGACATATGAGAAAAAGCAGCAGGACGAGAAGGAAGAGCCAACATTAAGAAACTAAACATTGACACGAGAGGAAATGGAGCTAACTCAGGCATCATAAACTCAGAAATATTAAGGAAGATATTCTATCTACAAAACAAAAACAAAATGCCATGAAAAGTGAATCATCAGAGAACTAGCACATACTTGTAGAACTTCAAAGTATGACTAAATTTTAAATCATGGCTAAAATGAATACTGTGCCACAGGCCTACAAACAAATTAGTCCAGATAATAATGCAATGATAGAGTGCTCAAGGATAGTAATTTCTACTAATAAGTGTAAGACTGAATAAAATTATTTTACAAAGAACATGGTGGGCATACACCTTCCTAATGGATCTCATATTGCTCAGGTATTCACAGTTACCCAATGTGTTTCAGGTGAAGGTGATCCCAACTCTGGTGCAGGTATCATCTGGCTAAGCTAATCTCCACATGTCATTTCCTTGGTACATTTATTGGTCCAAGGGTAGTATTTATCTGAAGATGGCTCAAGCAGACTGATGGGAAGGGCTTACATTGTTAAGCTGGAGGAGAGGTTTCCTCTATTGCCGAAAGTGAAAAAGGAATCCAGAGTCACCACCAGCAACAATCTCGCCTAAACAAGGCAAAGTAGTCCTAAGTAGAAGTGGACCCTGTAAATGGCAGGAAATACACAGAGCTTGATGACATTTGTGAGCAGTGTGTGTCACATGGGTTATTACTTGTATAACATACACATTGAGTCAAGGTATGCTGTGGCTTGCTAGTAAAAGCTACACAACCCCAAAACCACTTTTTAAACAGAATACAAATACCCTTGGAGTTGTGGCCTGGGTCAACTTCGTCTAAGGCATTTCATGTCAAGAACAGGACAAGTTTAAAAACAAAAAGTCTAGAAGCACAATATTATCATGAACTGTTTCACACTAGAAGACAACCAATAAGTTCAAGCATGTCTATATATATCTAGTGTTTTCTAGAGCATCAAAACCCGTGTTCAAGGAAAGCTCTGAAATGGATCACATTCTTCTACTTACCAGAAGCTGAAGCAGCAATAAGGACGAAAGAACACGCCAAGATTTTCATTGGAGATGAGAGTACATATATATAGTTGGCCATGGAATGGCAGAAAAGCTGGACAATATTTTATCTAAGTATTTCACAACACTGAGCTAACACTTTCTCAATTCTCCTCTCATAATCCCACCATGACAGAACCCAACTCAATTCTAAATCATCAAAGGAAATCAACTCTGAACACAAGAGGACTGCATTCAAGCCAAATATTGTGAAATTAGTTCACATTCTTCAGTCAGACATGTTCTTGAATCAGACATGTGTGGGTAAATGTATATGATAAAAAGATTAATTTTAACAACAAGATGCTCAAGGGTGCATGCACAAGCACACACACACGCACACACACATACATGCATACTTTCAAAATGTTTCTTTAAAAATCCTACTTAACAAGCATACCCAAATCCTAAGTCAATTGCATTGTAAAGAGACCTTATTTTCCCCCTCATAGTTGTAAATTCCTTGAATTTGAGTCAAATTTAGGCAGCAATAACAAGGCCTAAAACCCTGCATTTACTCACTTCTTTATTTATGTGGAGGCAAGGGTGCAATGCACTTATATATGTAGTTGAACCCAGTCAAATCAGTTCTTAGACTTATCAGGGCATGACGCTGTTGACACAAGGCTAAGTGAAAAGCCTTGACCTTTGCATTTCCACCATGACCTCAGGGACTAGACCTTGTCATCTCACCACAGCCTTTACAACGTGAATCACACCAGATCAGGCGGCTGTGTTTTTTGAAGGATTCACTGTCCCAAATGAAAACTATTTGCTTTGCTCATAATCATTAATTCCTATGAGGCTTTTGTTTTGTTTTGCTATTTGTTTTCCAGGGCCTCCAAAGTGAAATCTATTCTACTTCTGTAAAAACAAGATGTTCCCTAACTTCTTTAAAGTTTGCATCAAAATCTGTTAAGCCAAAATGTTTTTTTCCCACAAAATCCTGTCATATTTTGACAGAAATTCAAATCAAAGCAAAAGTTGTGTGTAAAAAGGGTGTTAAATATTAAAAGAGAAGAAAGAGAATGGTTATTTTACTACATACCAGCTTTCGTTTTAATGACTAGAATGTCATAGTTTCCAGCACTTACAAGAAGTTTCTCATGAGAGGCCTCAACTAATCTAGTCATTTCAGCAAAATTGATCTACATAGGCATTAGACCTTACTTCTCATCTGCCTTTAAGATCAATGTAGATACTGAACAGAGTTTTAAAAGGAAGCTTTCGCATTTTAATTCCATTGCTGGAAGGCCACAGGTAAACTTATGCCCTCAAACTCCATTCCTTGACTGATATCCAGGCTCCAAGATTTGAATTCAACCAGTGAAAAGGAAAGGGCTGTATCAGATTACCCCAAGTATTTACTCAGATAAATGGTGAGGATGGAAGCATTCGGAGGGAAGCTGGATCTACCAAAAACAATAGAGAGAAAAGGGCAATTTTCCCCTCTGTGTGCTAGCATATTTTATGGAGGTAAACCGCCTGCTTTATGTAAAAGATAGCAAATCTGTTGATGCCATTTGTTAGGATAGCCTTATCTTAACAAAGTGCATCACATTCAGAGTCTAAAGTTTCTAAACCTCAGCAATGTGAAACAGGACTTTTAAAAGAACTTTCAATTGGAAATACCGAGTAAATGGGTTCACACAGCATGTATTTTATTGTAGACCAACCTAATTTTCACATTTTCCTCTCTATAACAAGTGAGCCATTTGTTCTCTGTACTCATAATGGAAAGAAAACAAGAGTTTCTTTGTTTGTGTACATTAACTCAATGCTGTAAAAGTCATGCAGCCAAGCTTCACTATACTTTCACCTTTAAACCTTAACCTGACTTGTAACAATATTTGTAGCCTCTAAAATTACACTGGTTGAACCCAGACGGAGTTAATCACCCTTCACTGTCTCAGTGAAAAGTATAATGACCTACCATTTAATGGAAGGCCATTAAAATGCTAGAAGGGGCAAGAATTCACATCGTGTGTTTATACATACCTCACAGACATGAATCCATACATTCAGCCTACCAGAACGGTTTTCATATGGCACTTGCTTAGAGAACCAGATGGAAACTCATGGCTGCTGTACACTCGAAGCCAGAAGTGTCTATTCTGCTGTCTTCTGCAGTATACCTTATACTTTTAACACTGACATAAATTAATTCTAAGCAATTCCATCTGTAACTGAACAAAGAATCATCCAAATCAAAGTTGGGTAATTAATGATATTGTTTTCTTTCCCTAACTACCGTTGCTTCCTACCACACAGGGCACATTCATCACCAAGAGCCTTGATTTCTACGTGCAAAGTATGTCCCAAATCCTGCCCTCAGGACTGCTACGTTGCACAAAGCCAAAGGGTGGTATCTTATCGCTCGTGGTGGCTAGGCTTGCTCCAGAGGGTGGTTAATGACACCAGCAAGCATGATGAACCTGAAACTAAGCAACATAGAGGCCTGCACTGCCTCCACCCACCCTCCTGGAACCACCTCAGACAGAGATATCATCAAACCCTTCTAAAGTGATTTCTTAAATTTTTTCCCTGTCTACACTCTTGTCTCTACAGCCTGCCAATTGGGAGCACGTTGGGTAATCTTTTCCCTTTTTAAAGTAAATCGTGGCTCACGCCTATAATCCCAGCACTTTGGGAGGCCAAGGAGGGTGGATCACAAGGTTAGGAGATGGAGACCATTCTGGCCAACATGGTAAAACCCTGTCTCTACTAAAAATACAAAAATTAGCTGGGCGTGGTGGCGTCCACCTGTAATCCCAGCTACTTGTGAGGCTGAGGCAGGAGAATTGCTTGAACCTGGGAGGTGAAGGCTGCAGTGAGCAGAGATCACGCCACCACTGCACTCCAGCCTGGCAACAGAGTGAAACTCCATCTCAAGAAAAAAAGGAAAAAAAAAAAAAAAAAAGTTATTCATGTGACTCTTCTGCTAAATACCATCTTAATTCACTTTTAACTTCTTTAAAAAGTCCAGGTCTGGAGACAACGGCTCATGATTGTAATCCCAATGCGTTGGGAGCCGGAGGCCAGAGGACCACATGAGCCCAGGACATCAAGGCTACAGTGAACTATGATGGTGCCACTATACTCCAGCCAGGGTATCAAAGTGAGACTTTGTCTCCAAAAAAAATTAAATTAAATTAAATTAAAAAGTAATAAAAAGTCCTTACTAGTCCCTTCAATCCCCTAAATTAGAGAATAAAAAGTGTGTACCTATAGGATCAGGTAGTTAAGTAAGAGCTACACAGGTCAGACATTCAGATATGGGCAAACACAATATAAGTGAAGGGTACTAATAAGCCAAGGAACGTAGGAGCTGCCTAAAGGGGCAGCTCCAGTCCAGCTCCACATGAAAGATTCCACATGGGAGGGAGAATCTGAAGTCATCAGACCATCTAGATTTTTCAGAGAAGCTGGAAATCTGGATTTTTATGAAAAATCTCAATTTTTATATGTTATCCCATTTTTAAAAAACAACATGAAATAAACCAAATACCTCTGCCAACTGTATATAAGACTGTTGGGTGATAACTTCTCAAAACAATCTCCCAGGTCAGGCATGGCAGTTCATGCCTATAATCCCAGTACTTTGGGAAGCTGAGACAGAGCTGCTTCAGGCTAGGAGTCCAAGACAATCCTAGCCAATACAGTGAAACCCCATCTCTATTAAAAAAAAAAAAAAAGAAATAAAAAAAACTCCCCCTTTATCTCTATCCTTGGACAATCTACCTCTTCTCTTTCTCTAATTTATCGAACTTTTCCTACTTCAGAACCTTTGTACTTACTTTACCCACGAATTTTTGCACTTATTCTTTCTAATGGTGGCCTCTCTCTGCAAGTCACTGCAACATCACCCTATTTCCTATTGATTTTCTTATAGCTTCTCATCCTCATGGAAGATTTGACCAATTCACACTGGTAAATTTAGTCTTCAAGGGATGGCTTAATTGACATATTAACAAAACCCACTTTCAATAAAAATCAATGCAGAATATATTTAACCGACTGAACAAGATATATACAAGCATACAAACACACACATACACAAAGCTTTTGAGCTTCAGGCTAACAGGCTATTTGTTAAACATCCACAAGAAATTGTTACGAATATAGGTTATATGTACACAGATACAAACACATGTGTGTATGCACATAAGTATACATATTTATATGTGTATGATTTATGTAGAGGTGGGTTAATATATAAGTAGGTATTAACCTACATCAACGTCATTCTGCCAGATGGATTCTTTTTGAGTAGTATCTTCATGTAGATATAAGACAGTGGTTCTCAACTTTTGTTCCACAGAAGACCTGGCAACATCTGGACATTTCTGCCAGTCACAAATGGGGGATGCTATCTACCCGTATCTATTGAGACAGGCCAAGGAAGGCTGCTAAACATCCTACAATGCACAGGACAGCCTTTACAACAAAGAATTATCTAGCCCAAAATGTCATTAGTGCCAGGCTTGACAAATCCAGATATAGTTTTCTCCTTCCTTCACTCTATCTTTGCCAAAAGAAGTAAAAAGCATCCCACATTTTTGGTTTTTAGGTGGTATGGAATAATTTCAAATGTTCCTCAACACCGCTGTGAAATACATGTTTTTACATATATAAAAAAAAAAGTATTGATTGTTTCTCTGACCAGTAGCATATAGGTTCCATGAGAGACCAGGAAAAATGTGGGTTGTTTGGTTTGGTATTCACCTAGTAGAGTGGTGATCCATTCTAAGCCTTCAAGAAATGAACAAATCATTCTAATAGCAGAATTCACTATTTTATGCTTCACATTGTCCATGTCATTAAATGTTTGTTCAATTAATGAAGCACTCAGATTGAAGTCGGAGACACTGTATTGGGTTCTAGACACACAGATATTAGGAAGAAATCCACCATACCCTCAAATTATTTAAAATGTCGAATGGAAGCAAGCAAACATAAAATACAACACAATGTAATTGATACATTCTTACAGTAAAGGTATGTACAGAACACCAACTCACCTACACTTGAAGAATTGGGAATTGGGGAGGGGGGATAAAAGTAAAAAACAGCCTCCTGAAGTGATGCTTGACCTGCCTTATGTGTGCTGAGTGCTAATTAGACAGAGGGGTAAGAGGAATAGCATTTCAAAAGATGAGATCTGAGGTCAAGAGATCAAGACCATCCTGGCCAACATAGTGAAACTCCATCTCTACCAAAAATATAAAAATTAGTTGAGCATGGTGGCACGTGCCTGTAGTCTCAGCTACTCAGGAGGCTGAGGCAGGAGAATAGCTTGAACCTGCAGAGGTTGCAGTCAGCTGAGATTGATACACTGTACTCCAGCCTGGTGACAGAGCAAGACTCTGTTTCAGAAAAAAAAAAAAAAAATGAAATCTGACAAGTGGCATAGTGCAAGCAGTTTAGCATTTGTGGGGAAACAGAAGGTTTCTCTTTGGAAATGAGAAGAGTAACACATGAAGACCTTAATGTGTAAACCTCAATGAATTTCTGTCTTAGTATATATTGGACCAGACTTCATTATTTTCTTCCTCCTCTGAGATTCAGTGAATCTCTAATTTTATTCCAGATAATGTTACATAGTGATTACTCAGTAAATATTTGTGGAATTAAATTGTAACTTGTGCCTACTCTATACCCCATGGTTTTTCTAAATTAACAGTGTATATTGTGATTGCAATGTATTTATCAAAGAGTAAACTTGTTCAAAATTGAAGTGAATGCAGCTAAAACGACTCAGAAATAACCATTTCCTTTAATTTTCTGTTCTTTAATAATATATACCTCTAATCTTAAGTACCAGCTTACATTATTTTAGTGTAAATAATAATAATAATAACAATGGCAAAAGCAGGCAGGAAGAACTACTGTTTTCCTTCCTGCTTTTAGTTTTAAAATAAAAACTTAGTTTTATTTTAGGCCCTGTTCTGTCTCTACCTGCCTGCTCTCAAGCCTCTCAAGAGAGAAACTTGCCTTACCACTTATACTCAGATTTCTCCTAAAGCTCTAAATTAGATTATTCTATAAATATTTCGTAGCATTTAGACATTGCATTTCATGTATTGTAAAGGCTTACGTGGACAACCCACTGGCATCGCAAAGTCAATCCAAGTACAATTCACAGTGTTTCTTCTATACATATTGCTCTTCCCTTACTACTTAAGTCCTTGTTGCCCATGTTAGTCTATTTTCCTGACAGTCACCTGAAATCCCTTCCTGCTGCATATATTCCATCAGTTCTATCTCTTTATTCTACTATCCAAAAACTGTTTATCTTTCTTCTTTGCTTCACTTTCACTAACAATGCCTTTACTCATCATCTCTCCCCTTTATTAGCTTAATATCCTAATCTGACTTCCATGCCACTGGTTGAGAGATCTTTCTATCCCACCCTATTTTGGATAGGCACTTACCTACCTAAAACACATTTAATGGTTTCCTTTGTCACAGTTAAAGGCAGTCTATTTAACACAGAATAAGAATATCTTCCTATTCTGAGACATACAAGAGGCCAGGAAAAAGATGAAAAAAATGCTTCACTTCACTAATCTTCAGAGAAATGCAAACCAAAACCACAGTCCATACCATCTCACACCACTTAGAATGGCTATTACTAAAAAGTCAAAAATAACAGATGTTGGCAAGGCTGTGGAGAAAAGGGAACACTTAATTTACACTGTTGGTGGGAATGTAAATTAGTTCAGATACTGTAAAAATTAAAAAAGTGGAGATTTTTTTAAGAACGTAAAACTGAACTACTATTAAACCCCCAAATCCCATTAACAAAAATAAAATAAATCGACCTGTAAAAAAGACAAATGCACTTACATGTTCATCACAATACTATTCGCAATAGCAAAGACATGGAATCAACCTAGGTGTCCATCAACAGTAGAATGGATTAATAAAAAGCACCATGGAATACTATGCAGCCATAAAAAAGCATGAAATCATGTTCTTTGCAGTAACATGGGTGTAGCTGAAA
Source organism: Sapajus apella (assembly GCF_009761245.1). NCBI lineage: Eukaryota > Metazoa > Chordata > Mammalia > Primates > Cebidae > Sapajus > Sapajus apella. The sequence continues at coordinate 32,532,032 of NW_022436948.1, forward strand.
GCCATTATCCTAAGCAAATTTACACAGGAACAGAAAACCAAATATCACATGTTATCAATAAATGGGAGCTAAATTATGTCCAATTTATGGACATAAATATGGGAACAATAGACATTGGTGACTATCAGAGCAGAGAGGAAGGGAAAGGAGCAAGGGTAGAAAAACTAACTTTTGGGTACTATGCTAAGTACCTGGCTGACTAGATCATTCTTACTCCAAACCTCTGCCTCATGCAACATACCTTTGTAAAAAACTTGCAGATGTACCCCTGAATCTAAAATAAAAGTTGAAAAGAAATGAGAAAATCTTCATATTCTGACCATAGGTTTATCTTTACAGGCACCTGATATGAAAATAATTCTAAATTATTGCTGGTTTATTCAGTATAGATACAACATGATTTTTCTTCACTCTGCCTATATGTTTTACTTCTCCTTAGTCTGATGGGCAATCAAGCAAAACAGATAGAATATTCATTAACATTTAGTTCAAATTTTCTTTAAATACTCCTTGACCCTTATGTCAAGTACATTTTCCCGTCTTGCACTTCTATCATCATATGTGTGTGTTCACCATATTCTAATTATTCATATGCCTTCCTCAATTATTAGACAATGTGAACTGTATTAGTCCATTCACATGCTGTTACGCAGACATGTGAGACTGGGTAATTTACAAAGGAAAGAGGTTTAATGGAATCATAGTTCAGCATGGCTGAGGTGGCCTCTGGAAACTTACAACCATGGTGGAAGGGGACACAAACATGTCATTCTACACGTGGAAGCAGCAAGGAAAAGTGCAGAGCAAAAGGGGAAAAGCTCCTTATAAAACCATTAGATATCTTTGATGGGGTTGTTTTTTTTTTCTTGTAAATTTGTTAAGATTCCTTGTAGATTCTGGATGTTAGACGTTTGTCAGACACATAGATTGCAAAAATATTTTCCCATTTTGTAGGCTGCCTGTTCACTCTAATGATAGTTTATTTTGCTGAACAGAAGCTCTTTAGTTTAATTAGGTCCCATTTATCAAACAACTCCATCAAAAAATGGGCAAAGGATAGAAACAGATGCTTTTTAAAAGAAGACATTTATGTGACAAACATATGAAAAAAAAGTTCATCATCACTGGTCACTAGAGAAATGCAAATCAAAACCACAATGAGATACCATCTCATGCCAGTTAGAATGATAATCATTAAAAAGTCTGGAAACAACAGATGCTGGTGAGGATGTAGAGAAATAGGAACGCTTTTATACTGTTGGTGGGAGTGTAAATTGGTTCAACCATTGTGGAAGACATTGTGGTGATTCCTCAAGGATCTAGGACCAGAAATACCATTTGACCCCGCAATTCCATAACTGGGTGTATACTCAAAGGATTATAAATCATTCTACTATAAAGACACATGCACACATATGTTTACTACAGCACTATTTACAACAGCAAAGACTTGGAACCAACCCAAATGCCTATCAATGATAGACTGGATCAAGAAAATGTGGCACATATACACCATGGAATACTATGCAGCCATAAAAAAAGAATGAGTTCATGTCCTTTGTAGGGACATGGATGAAGCTGGAAAAGATCATCTTCAGCAAACTAACACAGTAACTGAAAACCAAACACCTCATGTTCTCACTCATACATGGGTGTTGAACAATAAGAACACATGGACACAGGGAGGGGAATATCACACACCAGAGACTGTCAGGGGTTGGGGGGAAAGGGAAGGGAGAGCATCAGGACAAATCCCTAATGCATGTGGGGCTTAAAACCTAGATGACGGCCTGATAGGTGCAGCAATCCACCATGGCACATGTATACCTATGTAACAAACCTGCACGTTCAGCACATGTATATCAGAACTTAAAGCAAAATAAAATATAATAAATAATAAAACAATCAGATCTCATGAGAGCTCACTCACTATCACGAGAACAACATGGAGGTAACTGCCCTCATGATTCAACCACCTCCCACCAGGACCCTCCCATGACACATAGGGATTATGGGAACTACAATTCAAGATGAGATTTGGGGAGGGACACAGACAAACCATATCATGAACTTTGTGTGTAATGACTGTAACTAATTTTGTTTTCATATAATCACTGCCTAGAAATCTTTGACCTATAGCAGATACCCAGTAAAAGTTACATGAATTTTAATAAAGAATAGGAGAGAGTTTCAGTGTACGTTTTCTGCCCATCTATATATGAGTGAGTTTCTGTAAGATACAGGGCAATTTTTTAAAAATTATTTTAAAAATAATTTGAGGTTCTCAAATTCTCTAGATGTTTCTCTGCAATCTTAAATATAGAGCTTTCACTATAAATTCCTAAAAGAAGCAATTAAATATTTAAATATGTCTCCTCAACAATACTGAAGGCATTTTCACTGTGAGCTCGTTACTATTACATTTATGGAAAAGATGACATGAAAGATAAGCAAAATATTAGATAACACAAACTTATTTAATTTTCAGTTTGGAGGGGAATTTATTATTTTTTCTTATACTTTTTTTTAGAATATTAAAATGATCGGGTTAGAATTTTATTCATTCAACAAACAGTTATGGAGCTCCCACTATGTGCTATTTGTGTGTTAACTATTTGGATACTTTAGTTCTGTAAAACAGCCATGGGTCATCCCTCACAGTGACAAGAAACTATAGATATCTAAAGGAGAAACTGTAAGTAAGGAACGCAAGGAAGGCTTCCCTAAGAAGCTGACCATGAGCACAGTGAAGCAAGTGGCAATGACATGCAGACATGAAACGCTGACCAAGAATGAAATAGACAATATGAAGGTGGATATGTCACACTCAAGCTGGCAGCATTGCAAAATAGGGTGCTCTTTTGGCCATGGAACCTATGCCTCTCCCTACCTTCTTCAAATTTCTTCCAGTATTACTTTTTCTAATTAGTACTTAATTAGCATTAAGTATCAATACTCCAATATTTTGCTGCTTTCCTGGAAATATATATTCATATGAAGAGATAAAATTAAATAATACCTATAAGAAATATGTGTGTTTAGCATTTAATCTAACCCTAATTTACAGATAAGGGAGATTTAGAAAAGCTAAATATAATCAGTTTCACGATTCACCAGTGATACTGTCAAAATTAGAGTACACACAGACAGACACACAAAAATGTGATAATCATTTTTTAAATGAATGAATTACTCTAGAGGCCAAGCTGCTAGCCACGATAGTTCTCCATAAATACCACTGAATTGCTAACCTGAAAATCATGTTCTTTTGCCACAATATTAATGCTTTTAATTTCATCTTTGCTTTCTTGAGGACCTAACTTAAGTAGCAGAGAAGGAAGCTGGAAACAGTATCTCGAGATGCAAATACATTTCTAACAAGGGAAGTTTGCAACAAGCACTTCTTAGCACTTCTCTTTAGAGCTCCACTCTCTCAAAGTGGCCCACTGTATTGCTACAGGATTCAAAAGAGCCTCGTTTTTCTCCATCTTCCACACTTCTCAGTCCCTTTGCTCACCCCACACTCAACATGAAAACCTGGATTCCCCAATGCTAAGAGCTGAGCTCCAAGTAAAGGAGGATCTATAATCTGATTAAAATAATCACAGTAATTGTAAATCCCTTAATCCGCTTAGAAGCATTAACATTTTTTAATGTGGGGGTGGGGAGGCAAGCTGATATAGCCTCTAATTGTTGGCATTTTTGTACAGAATAAACATTATTATATTTTCCTTTACTGGGATAGAAATGGCTACCACATTGACATGGCAATCTGCCCAGAAATCTGTCTCCAAACTGTCAAATTAACACTGAATTTTCTCTTGACAATGCTCATGCCTTCTCTTTTTTTGTTTGTTTGTTTGCTGTTTTGAAATCTCTCGGAGGGGAGATTAAATTATTTTTTTAACTTGGAGTTTGTAGATGAGGGTCTACACCTAGAACTAACATAAACTAGTTTCTTTAAAAAAATAAACCAAAACAAAACAAACAAATAAAACTTGATAACGACTACTTAACTAGGAAAATAATAATAGAAACAATGCAACAATCCATACTAAACAGAAGTCAAAACAGGCCAGTGTTTCAAGCACTTTACATATGTCAACTTTACTTTTCACAGTAACCCCATCAAGTAGATGCTCATATTATCTTAATCATAATGAAAGGAAAGCAGAAAAGCGACATAATCTCCTCAAGTTGACATGACTAGTTGGTAATGAAGTGAGATTCAAACCTAGGTATTTTAACCCCGAAGCCTTATAACCTATGTTCTACTGAAAAGCACACTGAGGAGGGAAAACTCATTGTCAAATAATACAGCTCACTGTGTTATTTCTAGGTTAGAAACTATAGTACTTCAATTCTGGAAGAGACTGAAATATCCACTGGTTAATTCATGCATATTACATATGAAAAATGACATACCCATGGCATGGTGAAAAACTACTTAATGGTAGATTCAAAGCCAGCAACAACCTGCTCTAAATCCAAGAGGTGTTTTTCTCCTGTACTATGCCATAATCAGTCTAAAGAAAACCCACAGAAAAATCTACAAACTCCAAGCCAAGGTAGACATCCAAAGTCCTTTGCAATCTATTTTGTGAGATCCAGTACAAATATAACTGTTGAGTGCTCCCATTTATAAGTTACTTCCAAATTTGGTGCTATACAACATTTCTAACACAAATTGTTCCAAGATTTTTGATTTTTTTTTTTAACATGGGGATGTAAATTTGTGATACTTGACAATTTTGGCATTTCTTCTTTCATGTGTTCACTTTTCTGTTTTTAAAATAACAATTTACTCAAAAATCAGAAGGAATATTAACCCCTTCTATAACTCGTGTCAAAGCAAAGTCAAGAAATTAATTCTCCAATTTTATTCCCTAAATCACTTATCAATTCACAGAATGACATATGTGCAGATTGTAAGTAATTAATTAGACACAGCCTCTCATAGTCGGAAAGGAGATAGATAAGTATATGCAATATGGCTAGAGAAACATAAGAAGTACATCAAATCTATTCTGGGTAGGCGAATGAGACAGCTGAGGTTTACTGGATGGTGAGACACCTGTATTGATTCATTAGGACAAACAGGAATTGGAGTGAAAACAAGGGAGGGAAAAGGACAGACAGGAAAGGATCTAGACAGATTGTCCCTAAATAGAGGAAGGAGATGTTAGAAAAGCCAGAGGAGTAAGCGTGTATTCATGCGGTTAAAGTTAGTGCCCTAGGCACGTGTTCAACACAAGCGAATCAGTAATTCCAATATATCCAAATACAAGGTGTCATCTCATAAGAAAATAACTTAAACTTTCTATTTCTATAGTTCATAAAGAAGAAAATGCCTTTACATGTAAGGAAATAAGGAGAGGAAAAAGAGTTATGGTGCCAGCGACAACAAAAATCATCAAAGCTTAGACAAATTAGCTAACATACTCTCATTACATTCTTCTAAAGGCTGCAGTTATCATCTATAGAAATAATTTCCAAAGAAATGTGGGAATCATGGCTGCCTTTTCAAGTAATGAAGAATCCTTATTATTGGCAAGTTATTTTGTCAAGGCATCAGACAATGCTTGTCTTTAAACATGCCTTCTGTGGACAATAAAATGCTGGTGACAGTTTCCAGCTTCAAATGAATCAGCTCTCCTTGCTCAGGGCACATTACTGCTCCTGACCTCTTCCCTGCCCGTGCCTTGACCTTCTCCCACTCAGACGTTATTCCGTTCCTCATGCCTGTGAGCGTCTCATATTATTCCTGAGCTGTAGCTCTAGAATTTAGCATGAGGAGTGCTGCCCCTGATAGATGTCTTACATGAGTAATGCTCTTAATGATCCCCAATGGGACTACCATATTATTCCAGCAGGATGAATCACTCAAACACAAAAAGAAATTCTATGCATTTTACCATGAAACAGAATGAAAAATAAAAATTCTAACATTTAGAAACAGTTTTCCTAAGTTTTGCAAAAAATGACCAGGAAAAAATAAAGAGTTAACAAAAGTTTCTTCATATATTTAGTTTTGTAGTATATCACAAACACCTGAGCATATTATACCATTCCTATGTTGCCTAAAGAAATCCTCCAAATGTTATTTTAGAAACATTTATGAATTATGCACAAGAGTCCTCACAGAAAGGCTAGATACGTTCTTGAAAACTGTGCACAAATCAATATTTTGGAAGCTAAATAACATTTTTGACTGACAAATTATTTCAAAGATGCTTTCTTTTCATTTCTGGTTAATATTCAATTGTTAATGATTGCTGGCCCTTTAGACTAAGCTTCTCTCCTGAAAATGCTTCTGTCAAATAACTAATACTGTATTAGCAAATAATAAAACAAATAAGGGACACTAGATTTTAAAAACAATCCTGCAATAAATACTTGCAGAAGGTAGAGACTTCTTTGCAATTCAGCCACAGCCTCAATTATCATTATTTTTACTTCTTCAAATTTCCTTAATGTATTTTCTTAACATGTAATTCCTATGCAACACAGTGGTGCATCTCTTAATAGCAATCAGTAAGCCTTTAAACCATGTTGATAATTTCTCTTCTTATTCAAGAATATATTTATTTATTCAGTTCAACAGGGACTCTTAGTTCATCAAAGGGCTTGTGGTTTTGTTTTCTTTGTTTGTTAGCTTTAAGACAAAAGAATAAACATAAACAGTAAAACTGATCACTTTGCCTGGCTCAACAAATACAATTTGTAAAATGTAAATAGCTACGAATAAAGGAGAAGCTTTTGGTTAAATAAACCATTATGTAAACATTTAACTAGCAACTCTACAATGAAGAAGGGCAAACACCAGAAAAATAAGAAGGTAAAACACAGAAGATAACAAGAAGTAAGGAGATACTGATGTATTTAGAGTACAGATAGGTCAGTTGGCCACAGGATAAATGGTGTAATACTGCAGCCACAAAATGATGACCTGTAGACCATAGTTGGTGCTAGTACTTATTAATATTATAATTAATTTGTACTCAACTACCAACATTTATTGGTTAGGAAATTGTATTGAAAAATACAGAGTTATGCTTTCTCGTGAAAAGTCCGTCTGAAAGTCCATCTTGAAGTTTGTCTACATTGAGACTGTTATTTCCCTGAAGCAAGATTCAGTCAACCACCTCTTGTCCCTAATACAATCACTTCCTTTCTTATACAGACCTTGCATAGGCATTTCAGTTTTAAACCCTTATAAAATATTATCAGAAAAAATACAGAATCTCATAAGCTTTATTAGTGAGATTGTGACGTTAGACCAGAAAGGACAGTTCTTAGATGGTTCAATGGGAAATAAAAGCGAAAAGATCAGTATCTAGATTCTTAATACATTTTACATCTCCTGATCCAGAAAAGCATTACATCCCAGGACACCAAGGGAACATTTATAAAATGCAAGATTTGGCCGGGCCCGGTGGCTCAAGCCTGTAATCCCAGCACTTTGGGAGGCCGAAGCGGGTGGATCACGAGGTCAAGAGATCGAGACCATCCTGGTCAACATGGTGAAACCCCGTCTCTACTAAAAATACAAAAAATTAGCTGGGCATGGTGGTGCGTGCCTGTAATCCCAGCTACTCGGGAGGCTGAGGCAGGAGAATTGCCTGAACCCAGGAGGCGGAGGTTGCGATGAGCCGAGGTCGCGCCATTGCACTCCAGCCTGGGTAACAAGAGTGAAACTCCGTCTCAGAAAAAAAAAAAAAAAAAAAAAAAAAAAATGCAAGATTTGTCGGACGCTTAAGAGGAAGTTACAAGTTATTTACATTTTTAAATAAAATGTAGGTAGACCCCTCAAACTTAAGGTTACACCTTAGAAAGACACTGGCTAATTAAATATTTAAAACAATATGACAAAAACAACATAACCAAGGGGAATGAATCTTTATCAAATGAGAAAATTTGGAAAAAATTTGGCATCTTATGCCTGAAGAATAACAAGTTTAAAAAGAACGTAATAACTCTCTTCAAACACTGAAATTAGATTAGATTTACCTTGGGTAGCTTTGGAGGATACAACCAAGGCCAGTAGGTCAGGAATTAGAGTTAGGTTTTAGCTTAATATGTAGACAAGTTTTATAATTGTAAACATATATGCTATGAAGAGATATTTCCTGATACAGAAAGTAAGGAGGAAAGAATAAAGAATGTGTTCAGGGTATTGCAGAGAAGGCAGGACAGAGAGTAATATTCCAAGGCACTGTCCAAAGGATTCTCTGATAGATTGAGAATAAAAATACACATAACGGTATATCAAAGTCTATTTATCCGTACACTGCTATCCATAACCTCAAAGAAAATGCCAGAAAACAAATGTCTTAATCTCTAAGAATTAGGTCATTAAGTCTATACTTACTTTACACCACCTTTTTTCCATTTGGTTGAAGCATTTAAAAATATTTATTTTTTAAACTGACAAATAAAAGTTCTTTATATTTATGGTTTACAACATGCTTTTAAATAGGCACACATTGTAGAATGGTTAAATCAAGCTAATTAACATATGCATTATTTTTTATGGTCTAAATATAGGCTCACTCCGAGGTCATCATGGATACTTCTATTAAATCACCTATATACTGCAATCAGCCATTTACTGTAAATTCCTTAAGCACAGCAAATGAGCATTTTTTTCTACTTGGTTGCCTGGTTAAGTAACTGAAAGAATAAATGAGATTATTAAATAATGCTCTTTACAATACGTCATAAGTGAAATTCTATAATAACCAATAGCTGTAAAGTCTACCTCTTAAAGCAGATTTCCAGATCATGACTCCTAAATGCAACTCTCAAATACTTTCCCTGGTCCAACAAGTTATCTCCATTATTTCCCTAAGCACTCTTTGGGATCCTACTTATTCCAGGAAGAGTTTCCTGACTAAGTTAATCCCCTGACCCACCAGTTCCCAAAATGTAATTCCCCTTTCTTTCATCATATCAAAAACATCTTTGATTTATATAGCACCAACAATTCACTAATGTAAATCGACATTTCATTTTGTGGTTACAGGATCTCACTTTGTCACCCTGGCTGGCATGCAAAGGCAGGAACACAGCTCATTGCATCCTCAACCTCCTGGGCTCATCCTCCCGGCTCAGCTTCCCAAGTAGCTGAGACTACAAGCAAGTGTCACCAAGCCACACTGTTTTTTGTTTGTTTGTTTTTTCTGTAGCATCTCACTATATTGCCCAGGCTGGTCTCATACTTCTGGGCTTAAGCAATCCTCCCACCTCAGCCTCCCAAAGTGCTAGGATTATAGGTATGAGCCACTGCACTCAGCCCTGAACGTGTGTGTGTGTGTGTGTGTGTGTGTGTGTGTGTGTGTGTGTGTGTAGACAGATTATATATATATATATATATATATATATATATATTTTTTTTTTTTTTGAGACAGAGATCTAACTGTTGTGCTGTTGTCGCCCGAGCTGCAGTGCAATGATGTGTTCTTGGCTCGCTGCAACCTCCACCTCCCAGGTTCCAGTAATCTCCTGCCTTAGCCTCCCAAGACGTTGAGATTACACGTGTCCTCTACCATGCCCAGCGAATTTTTGTTTTTGTTTTTGTTGGTTTTTTTTTAAGTACAAACAGGGTTTCACCATGTTGGTCAGGCTGGTCTTGAACTCCTGGTCTCAGGTGATCCGCCCACCTGGGGCTCCCAAAGTGCTGGGATTACAAGCGTGAGACACCACACCAGCCTGGCCTGAAGCATATTTTAAGACTGTGTAAAAATCTTAATAAGAACCAAGTCTCAAATAAGGGAAGGCTTTAGATATGATACTGTTTTGATTAGTGGCATAGAGTAAGAAACTGGGGAAAGCTTCAATCTTCATTTAAGTCTTACGTAAAATCCCAAACCAATGGAAATAGATGAAAATAAATATACAATCCCATCCACATATTTGGAAATAACTTTGGAAGACCAACTGAATTCAACTGAGGAAAAACTACCTAAGAAATTATACAACAGCCATAGTCAGAAACACATATTTAAAACAGTAAGAAAAGCAAAAGAATGGTATTCCTAAAGCCAACTGCATTACTTCTGAAAGAGTATTGATTACGGTGCTGTTTTTGATAGCTTTACAGACTCATACAGCTTTCATTGGCAGGAATTACGTGAACCAATGCTGAATTATTTCTTTGTTTTCTGTAAAACTTGTCATTGGAGACAAATACACCTTTAAAATAATACTAATCACAGATTCTAACTAAGCTTTTGCTTAATATGTTTTATTATCAATAACATCACCATTTATTATCGAAAGCAAAAAAATGAAAAGTAAACAATTAGTTTCTTAAAGAGGTTAGATAACAGTGATTCTACTTTCTCTATAAGGACAATCCTACTCACACAATTGAGTTATTATAAAAAACAGTTGGTACTTATTATTTCAGTTTTATTCCACAAACTGAATAGGACTGAAAAAACCATGTTATAAGGCTGGACTTATGTTTCTTTTTTCTAGGGTGTGTAATACCAGGGTATACTCCCTTTTGTGGGTTATCATGTGACAAAGAGAAGAATGCAACAGAAAGTAAAAGGTAACATAAAAATTGAATATCTAGGCCAGGCACAGGGGCTCATGCCTATAATCCCAGCACTTTGGGGGGCTGAGGTGGGAACCTGAGGTCAAGAGTTGGAGACCAGCCTGGCCAACATGGTAAAACCTCGTCTCTACTAAAAGCAGAAAGAAAAAATTAGCTGGGCGTGGTGGCGCGCACCTGTAGTCCCAGCTACTCGGGGAGGCTGAGGCAGGAGAACCACTTGAACCTAGGAGGCGAAGGTTGCAGTAAACCAAGATTGTGCCAGTGTACTCCAGCCCGGGCGACAGAAGAAGACTCCATCTCAAAAAATGATAATAATCTAAAATCTAAAAAGGAATTAAAACAGGTTGGCAGCATGATAGAGTTCCCTCCCAAAAAAAGCATCTAAATATGTTCTAAACATTTTACACTGTTTCATCTACATTCATTATCTTTAAGGGAAAAGTATAGTGTGCTTGTAGAATTGTGAAAAGCAAGGATTCTGGGATGAAACAGGCTAGTTTCAAGTCCTCACTCTACTACATTGACTGGCCATATTTAAGGAGCTTAACTTTTTGAACCTCATTTTTCATATTGACAGACAGGGCTAATAACACATTCATTTCTAATGTGATTGTTTTAAGTATTAAATAAGATAAGGCATGTTAGCACTTTGCCAGGCAGATAAAAACACTCTATAACTTAGGCATTATCAGTATTACCATTATTATTAAAGATATTATTGATTCCTAGTGTTTCAGGTTCAGTGTATACAACTGGGCCTATACAATTGCATCAATCATCATTTAATAAGTCAGTTGAGTTTCTCATCATGTAAATATATATATCTATTTATCTATATATACAGACTACTAAAAAGCAATGAGCTCTTAAGATTCAATGACCCATGATAGGAGAAAAGATCAAATGACACAATGAGTTTCTTTTTCTTTCTCATCATACTGAATTTAAATCAAAGCTGTCTTTATGATGATTGTGTTCAGTCTGAATTCATGGAGATTATTAGCAATGATCTTGACAGTGACTACTCGTCCTATTTGCATACATATCCAAATAAAAGCTTTATGTCTCTCCTATTTTGCTTCTACAGATTTAGATTTTGAAAATATATTACTAAATTCATTAATTTAAGCAAGCAGTAGTTCTCCCAGATTGCTAGGAAATTTTCACTTATCTTCAGATACAAGGGAAATAAACTGATGAGTTTTATTTTCCACAGCCTGTACAAGCCGTTTACTTTAGTCAGACAACTTGCTAATGGAATGGTCTGGAGATACTGAAATTACTCCCCAAACCAAGCAACTAAAGAAGTTTAAAGCTACCCAGAGGTGTGTAGTTAATATATACAAAGGTAGTCTAACTCACTTTGTTATATGAGCCAGGACCATTTTAGTGAAGTTTCAGGGTGATAAAGACTTCCTTCTCAATAAATCCTAAGTATACAAAATCAGCTTTAGAGCTTTGCAACTAAAAAGTATTAATTTTCTTTTATAGGAAAGGGATTGCAGATAGATACATTTCTTAAGCCAAATTAAAAGTCCGTCATTAGTGAATAAAGAAAATCACACAGTAAGCAAGAAAATATAATAGCAGGCAAGATAAGTTGGAGATAAAATTATGAGACTTAGTGTATCTTATTAGCACTATGCTGCCAAATGATATTGAAACAGACATTTGCAACCTGATTCATTCATTTTTTGGCTTCATTTTCTTTTCTTACTTTACCTGAAATTGCTAATAACAAAAACGGGCCCCACTCACATTAGTGCAGAGAAGCTAAAATGTGGCCTTTGTTTCCTCTTCTACCAAAGTTGGTGTTATATATTTTTTTCCATAATGGTGCATAAATTATGACCATACCTAACATGCCCCAAAGACTTTTACGTCATATGAACACTATCTTGTTATGCTCATTGAAATTTTAGGTTAAAGCAAGATACAACATATACCTGAAATGGCTTTTCAAGTACTTACGAGTCACATGTAACACATTTTTTTACTCTTTAACTTTCTATACAAACTGGGCATATAAACTGTGTTTCAAGCAGAACACTGCAAATAATCTTAGAGAAGAGCTTTGAGGACTCCACACTCCTTTCATGACTAACTGTGGACAAGCTGTCCTCAGCTCTTGGTGCTGTACAGATGAGTTGAATTTAGACATACTTTGAACTTGATACTTTCTGAAATCTAACCAAGGGCATCTTGGGAAAGTGTAACTGTGAGTTGCTATTGCCAGACAACCTTAAAAATATGTTTTCTTGTAAACCCTGCTCTACTTAACTAAAAGACTAACATGATTTTAAAAATAGATCCCCAAAATACTGTATTATCAGGAACCAAAACCGACTATTTCCTATATACTGCATACAAAGCAATCACTTGACACAAAAAGACTACATTCCCACTTAACACAGAACCACCCTGCTCTGTTGACATTTGCTTGTATCCTTTGATGGTGCTTTTAACGCTTCATTTAAGTGTCAAACTAGGTGACAAGCATTAAGCCCAGATAGACTATTTAGTCTCAAACTTGTGACCTTAGAACATTTTCTACAATTGCTTACCTTCTATCCACTTTCCTCAAAAAAATAAAATGAATTAATTCAATAAAATAAACAGAATATTCTTTTCCGGCTCTAAGCCATGGACAGCTGTGAACGCCACAGAGGTACTTCTCTCCTTGAATAAAGTCAGAAAGATATGCACAGTCATGCTGTTCAAAATATTATTTTATGTGTGGAACAACACTGTCATAAGATGTTTGGAAGCCAAGTAAAATCACAGAAGTAAGAGGATTTGTAGCAGCCTGTTTTGGCTAAAGGGAAATGAGGCTGAGCTCTCCCATGAAGCAAGCAACATGACACCTTTTGGTGTTAGAAATAGCCTTTAGGATGGTTAAAAAAGAGACTGGAAAAAGCAAAGAAGTGGAGATCAAAGCTATCTCCCTGTACACTACAGATCATCTTTTTTTTTTTTCTTCCTCTTCTTCAACAGCAAGATTGAAGGAAGGCGCTAAAGTGGAGGGAGAAGGGGAAAGGAAATCATGCTAATCCAGAATTGTAAAGAAAGGAGGTAGCCTTTTGATCTCCACAGGATGGCAACTTTATTGGCTATGCATAAGCAGTTTCCAACCAGCTGATCAACCAGGTATTAAGGCTCAACCCTTCCATGATCAGTAACCATGAAGTGAGTTATCTGTGAGCAGCAGTCAAGCAGAAGGCTCATCTACTAAATAATCACCAGCCCATACTCAACCAGAACCTAAGAGCAACCACAGGGGAAATGATTGTCTCTCCACAGGCTCTTCTGTGAGGAGTACCAATTATTTGCCTTGGGATTCAGAGCAGAGCAAAATCTTCCCTCAAGTGTGCAAGAAGGACAATGCCATTCGTTTTCCAAAATACAACTTGGAACCCATGTGCATCTGCATCACCAGCAGACAATGTTTTGAATTACATTCAGTCTCCTCTTTTGAGCATGCCAGAAAATGCAGACATAATCGAGGCTGAATATGAATTGGTTAGATGTAAAGAATTGACTGTTTTGCCTGGTGATATAAAAATTAGAGCCCATTTTCTTAATGACAGGAAGAATAATGTCTTCCTTCCAAATTCTCAAGTGTTCAAACCACAGTCTTGTTTAAGTGGATTTTTTTGACACAAGTTTTAAAATAAAAAAATGATTGAACCATAATCTTTCTTATTTAAATTATTAATTTCTCTCTTTCAACTACAAAAGCGCACAGTAGTAAGAGTTTTAGAGGCTGCTTGGTTCAAATCCCTGCTGAACCACATCCCCTAACTTCTCCATGATATAGTTTCCACAACTATGAAATCAGGGTACAGTAATAACTTAGAAATAACAGCTTATATGTCATGGAATTTTTATGAGCATTAAATAAGATAATGGTGAGTGTTCAGTAAGTGATAGTCCTCGCTTCATAGGAAAAGTAGTCATTGTCATAAAGTTTCTTACTGTACCTAGAGTTTGAATCCATCTCATCTTTTAATTATTTTCTTCTTTCGCTTTACTGGTTTCCTTTAAATAAAAGTGTAACGATATAGAAGGTAACTACTTGGTGTATCAGTCTTCAATATACATTGATAAGATGCAATATACATTGAGGCAGTCAATATTCTAAAGTCTTATCATGGGTAGCTTAAAAAAAATTATTCTATTGATTTGCCCGAGAGTTAAACATGCTTCAAATTTTTTTTCTGTTTTAAAAATGCAAACTATCTAGTTATTTATATAGTTGCTGAATTTAAGAGTATATACACTTAAATCATATTTTCGGAAATCCACTTTTGGGCTGGACAGGCTGGCTCACACCTGTAATCTCAGCACTTTGGAAGGCCAAAGCAGGCAGAAGCCCTGAGGTCAGGAGTTTGAGACCAGCCTGGCCACCAGTGCAAACCCCCTCTGTAATACTAAACATACAAAAATTAGGCTGGCATGGTGGTGGGCACCTGTAGTCTCAATGACTCAAGAGGCTGAGGCAGAAGAATCGTCCGAACCCGGGAGGCAGAGGTTGCAGTGGGCCGAGACCACATCACTGCATTGCAGCCTTGGCGACAGAGCAAGACAGTTTCAAAAAAAAGAAAAAGAAATTCCCTTTTTGGATTGGCTTCACGTGCTGTGCCTGGTCAGAGGGCACATTCACACTTGGCGGCTCCACTTCCACTCTACCCCTGCCTATGTTTTAAAACCAGCTTAATTCTAGACCCTCATTTCTACCACACATCTTCAGACTTCTGCTTTTGGCTTCTTTCTTCCTTTTCATTTTTGATGCCTTGCTTTCATGTAGTCTATAGATTACCTTAGGCCTAATTTTAAATTGAATGATAACTTTGCTTTCCTTCCGTTTTCCTACATGAAATCGAGTTCGCAGGACAGTTTACATTTTTGTTTTAAAAATTAAACCTTTTTTTTAAAGTCAGAAATTATCCTAAGTATCACCTTAACATATTTTATTAACACAGATGATAATAAATATTCAACCACTTAATAGTCTTCACTGAGAAGCTGTTATCCTGTTTCCTTCCCATTGCATTCCTGTTGCCCAGTTATTTTAAATTATAGATATCAAGTCGATGTAAAATTGAAAAATAAATGGTCATGGTTAGTCTGCAATTTAGTATTTTGCATCACTTTAAATTACATAAGAATATTTCAATTGTTGTAGCAAAGACTAAGAAAAAACTTCAGGTAAACTTTCTGTTCTAAGACCTTTAACCATAAGTGTCTTATGCATTAGAATGCCCGTTATCAAGAAACAAAAATATTTTAAGAGATATCACAGTATTCAGGTATGTATATTTAAAGGCCAGAAAGGTTACAAAGGAACTAGCAGAATGCATTGGAACTACACAACACTCTTACTAGAAAGAAAGATGGAGGGAGGGAAAGAGGAAGAGAAACCAGAGATCAGACAATTGGCTCAAACAGTGAAACTTATCTAAAAATATTCCTCTTCCCAAGAGAAAACACGCCTCCCCCCAAAAAAAGGCAAGAAAAAGAAAGACAGCACCCGTAAACTTCCATTTATATGAAATTCAAATCTCATCCTAAGTTTGAACTGAAATCCAAATACTTTTTCACTTAAAAGCAGGTTTTAGCAAATGGATTTGAGAAGAGTAAGTCTATGAAGAAAAAAATGTTTAGAATCAGATCCTGAGAGATCACATGGATTTTTTTCAGGGCTAACTCTTATGCATCCTCCCACCCCACAAACCCACCAAAAGTCTCTCTGTCCATAGAAAAGGCAGATAGACCAACGAATTAAAGGAATATACCTGAAAAATGAATTTCTGAAGGAATACCACTTTTTCAAAAATCTTAGTTTCATTGAATGAAAAGTTATTGTTGTAGCATCAAGTTAATAGATAAAAGGCTATAAGAAGTGAACACACTTAAGCACAATACTTAGTACTAACTATGCCATCAACATACCAAAATGGAGTTTATAATCTGTTTGAAGAAAGCTGTTAGACTTTTTTAAGTTGGCAGCCAGTTAAAAAAGGAAGGAAAGAAAAAAGAAAAAAAGAACTGACAACCAATAGATGCTTTTACAGGTTAAATCTTGCTGAAGGTAAGTTATCCCCTCACTACACTTAGATTTATTTAAGCTCACCACATTTCTCTTCAATACACTCCATTAACAAGTGATAGGCTGTGATCTTACGCTCAAGGCAAGACATGAAACACAATCTTTCAAGAACTTCATTCATTCTCTGACCAGGTGTCTTGAACACACCCAGGTTACTAGTCACTTGAGTTCTGTGAAGTTTTATTCAAATGAACAGTGTTGCTTTATAACAGAATAGTGTCATGAAATCACCCAGCTACTCAATAGTTTGGCCTCCCAAGTTCAGATTCACAGCATGAGTGAAAGTTATGAGGAATAAAAAGCTTCAGGTTATGTCTGAGGGAACACTTTAAAAGAAGCTTTTGTCCTGAAAAGTGGCAAAGTAGACAGGCTCACCAATAGGAAAAACTTAGGTTTATAAAAGTCATCAATGACTTAAAAGGAAAATTAAATTAGAAACATGAAGCTAGAAATCAGTGTAGCTCTAACATTATAATTGTCTCAAATCTATTCAAATTACAATCCTCAGATACTAATTACTAATCAAATTATAAATCTAATAGGACAGTACATTCCCAGATAATTCTCCAAGTGAAGACAGAATTTGCAAGTTGACACCATCAGCTTTCAGTGATACCCTATTAATGTGACCCTATCTTTAATCTACAGCCATGATAAAACGTTCCAACATATACAAACTCAACTCAAACAGTGACTAATGACCATTAATCCCCCTATCTTCAGTAATCTGCTCCTGCAGTCATTTATCACAATGACACTTCACTTTACACATATGAATAAACTTTAACCAGAAAGGTGAATCAACAAAAATCTCAAAGGTATCTGAAGCTGTAAATTAAACTAGGGAGAGACACAGCCAGGAGAGGCAAATAGAGAGATTCGATTTTAATGTTTTTGATTTGCATCCATGGCTAGGGGTGGGGTATTGGAAGGACTATTCAATCACTCAGATATGCATACTAAGGAAAAATAAGGCATTACAGAAGGAGAAGCTGGGAGTGGCGAATAACAACCCCAAGGAGTTAGCCTACTCATCCATCCACTGTGACATAGATGAGATATCCCAGGTTGAAACTTCAGTTTCTGTTTTCTTTAAAGGAGTAACAATTTATTGTTTAAATTTACTTTAGTTGCAAATCTTCCTTGTAACTTCCAGTCAGCAAGCATAATTCATAGACTAAAATTCCGTCAGGGGTTTACTCGCTACCATTTAGCTGACTGTGAGTATGTGGTGCTTTTCCCCCTTTTTCTTATTCTCTTAACCATCTGCCTTAAGTAAAATCCCTGATCAAAACATAAATGATAATCATAAACCACAAAAGCTCAAACAAACCCCTAAAAACGTTTCATAATTGTGCAAACTGAGTGACTGTTACCGATAAGCCCTGATGCAACTTGAAGCTAAGTATACGAACGTTTCTATAAAAATTCCCTGAGGTGCCGTGTGTGTGTGTGTGTGTGTGTGTGTGTGTGTGTGTGTGTGTGTGTGTGTGTTTTAAAGCCTGAAATCGGATCCGTGATTGAAACCAGAATCTACCAAAAGGAAAGAAACAAAAGTTGAATCGTGGCTCAGTTCACCCATAGTAAAAAAAGTTTCTTAGGGAGGGTAAGAAAACTATTTACAAGTGTAGATCCAGTGTGTACTCTTATGTCAGGAGGGTCCCGTTTCAGCATCCTTCCAACACTTCATATGGTGTTTCAGTGTTATTTCATTAATCCTAAACATCCCAAATTCAGCTGTTTTCTTTCGCCAATGAGAATTCCCAGGCAAAGTGTCCCCTTTCCGATGCTAGCAACTGCCTGTTTTCCTTCCAAACCCAGCGAGGCAGTGACTATTTTATATCCTACGTTAGGAAGGAGTTATTTCATGAAGCTTCTTCAGAATCAAATTTAATTATAGACTTTGGTTACATAAAACAACTACTAATAACCCCTTGTGCTCGGAAGAGGAGGGGCAAATTGGAGGACCAGTTTCAGGAATTCTGGCAAGCCTGTGGGCCACAAGCTCCCAGGGTGCACGTTTCCCTCCCCAAGAAAGCAATACTTCAGCGCATCCTGGGGGCCCTAGCTCACTGCCAACCGCTGCCTCCTCCCACCCTGCTGCTTAGACCTGCGTTTGCCCAGAGTAATCTGGGCGTGCCCTGAACTTGGCAAAAGGCCGAGGTCTGCAAAGAGTCTTGAGGAGGTTCGGGGGTGGAGGGGAGGTTTTGGGAAGTGGGGAAAAAGAGACAGCCCCAAATGTGAACTAGGAACATTTTCGCCCAAAAGTCTTGGAGGAATCGAGCTGCTCCGGCCTTAGGAGGGAGGGGTAGCCAAAATGCAATTCTGGGTTTGATTTTGAAAAGTGGAGAGGGGGAGAGCAGAGAGGATCAAGGGTGAAGAAAGAAGACGCGGGGTTACCTGAACAGAGACATATTAATCCAAACAGGTAAAAGTGAGCAGGCTCCGCAATCATTGTCCTCGGGTGGATCCTGCATACAGTCTCATGCCAAGAGGAGTGAGTAGAAATAGGTCCCCAAATGTATGAAGCCACACACCACACACACCCCGCACAAAGGCTTAATATAAGCAACGTGGGTCAATTAGCCAGGAGTTTTCAGGGCAATTACTCGTCGACCTTTCCGGACGCTTGTCAGTATCTCAGAGCCTTTTGCAGAGGAAGAATTCCAAGGTTGGTCTTCTCCGGCCCCAGGATTTCCGAGGAGGCTCAGACACTTTGAAGAACCATCCAAAGCGAACAACAAAGAGCCGAAGCAGAAGCGCAGTAGTGCCGTTTCCTGCCTCCACAGTCTAGCTGAGCCTCCCGGCGTGCGCCCCACAATGTGCGCCCGAGCGCCGCTGCGAGGGCAGGCGCGGCGGCGGCAAAGTTGGGGTGTGAGAGCGAATCGGGGAGGGCCAAAAAGTGCTTCTCCGTCTCCAGGCGAGCCCAGTCAGCGGCGGGCCACCCGCGGCAGCGGCGAGAGCAGCCAAAGTAGCAGCAGCAGCTCCGGAGGACGGGCTTGGGGTGCCGGGAGTGCGGCTGGGCGACTCCGCGCGCAGGGGGCGAGCGAGGGGGCGGTGCGGCGACAGCGGCTGCCTGGGCGGGCCCTTGTTCCCATCACTTGGGGGATGCGGAGGGTACTGGGGACAGCAGCAGGACCGCGGACACTCGCACGTCTTCCGGGCGCCCCCAGCCCCGCGCGGCGCCCAACATCGCCCCGGCCCCTCGCCCTCTGGGGCGCGCGCAGGCACCCCCAAACTACTCCGAAGCCCAAACTTCCTGGGGGTAGCTGCTTGCACCCCGGGCTAGTGGAAGCGGTAAAGAGGCAGCTGCTGGCTCTCCCCGGGGTGGCAGAGAAGCGCAGGGAGGATGCTGCCGCGGGTGGGAGGGACGGCCGCCGCGGCTCACCCGAGCTCCTCCGGGAGCAGCCGCGTCTGAAGTTTCTGCTCTCACGCCGCCTCCTCTCCGGCTCAACTGCTTGTGGGTTTCCCCCACAGCCCCCGCGGCTCCCAGTTTCCTCCCTCTCCTCCCCGGCCGGAGAATACTTAAAGGGGCCGCGTGGCCCTTTCCGCGCTTCTCGACACTACAGGCGCTGGTCAGGCAAGTTCTGCTCCTCAATATTTCCACCCACAAGCCAGGGGTGCCCAACTGCGCCCTCAGGTGAGAATCCAATTGCTCAGAATCGGAAATCCAGGCGAATGAGAACCAGTCTTGTTTCTGTCGCCACCCCCAGCTCCCCTGCACCTTTCTCCAAATGGAACTTCCCAGCCAAAGACTTCAAAAATCCTCCTGGTCCAACTTAACCTCTTCCTTGCCGCTTCCAGGGATTGGAAAAAACTCCTAAATAACTCTGCTCTCACTTCTCCCCATTCCCATTAAAAAAATAAATTAATTAACGTTGAGTAACATGCCTTTAGTATACAGGAGGTAAACAGAGAACATATTGGGCATTCTGTGACAACCATCCTTTTCTTTTAAGTTGAAGTTGTTGAAGCTCTTGTAGGAAAGATAGCCAAATCATAAGGCACAGGGTCGGGCCTTGGGATCATTTCGTTATGTTTCATTTGAGACCCTCTCTTTCAATTTCTTAGACTGCACACATTAGAAAGCTAACAATGGGGAGGTAATTTTAAAGAGAGAGAGAAAAAAATGCAAAAACGTTTGCAGTTATGAGAAGCTAGTCAGCATTTCAAAACCAACAGGCATAGGCTTTCACACCCAGTAGACCAGCCCTGAAATCCCAACCCACCAGTTATTACCTCTGTGCCCAGGTCTGTTTTCTCTTCTCTGTTTCTATTCTTGAGATATTGTACTCCATTAATAAAAAAAAAAATACGCAAAGCAAAACAAACCTGACACAACTGACAGGCATTCATTCATTGACTCAGTCATTTTTCTTTCTTTCTATCAAGTAAGGCATAGTCGCCAGGTGCTGTGGCTAACACTTGTAATCCCAGCACTTTGGGAGGCTGAGACGGGCGGATCAACCTAAGGTCAGGAGTTCAAGACCAGCCTGACAAATATGGTGAAACCCCGTCTCTACTAAAAATACAAAAATTAGCTGGGCGTGGTGGCGTTGCCCTGTAGCCCCAGCTACTCGGGAGGCTGAGACAGGAGAATTGCTTGAGGTGGAGGTTGCAGTGAGCCAAGATCACTGCCACTGCACACTAGCCTGAACAACAAAGCAAGACTCCATCTCAAAAAAACAAACAACAAAAAAAGGCACAGTATGTAAAATACCTAACATGCTGAATGCTGAATAAATGGCAGAATTATTATCTACAGAGTTGTGTACCATAACTTCAAAAAAATGATTTCGTATCTAGCAGTATATATAAGAAGCTGCTTTCAGTGGCTGCCTCTGAAACAGAGAACTGCACAGTGGCTAGGGCAGGGAAGGAGGACTTGCTCTTTTCTAGGTAATGTTGTGCTTTTCCATTTATTTTCAGGTGAGCACATTTATTACCTAATGGAAGATAAAAATTTTAAAGCAAATTTGGTTGCTGCTGGCACAACCAATGACTTTAGAGCAACATTTTGTGAAAACTCTGGTTAACAGCACATATCTTTGAAAGGGAAAGATAGTTTAATACTGAGAAAACTGACTATAAATTCAGTAAACAGGCTGAAGGTAAGAATTCAAAGACTCCAACCAAAATCTTTTCAGCAGTAAAAATATGAATGGGCAGTCAAAGCTGAAAAGCAAACATCAATTTGGTCTTGTGAAAGGATATTTAGTGAGAAACATAGAATATATCTCATTTTCTTGGAAAAAAAAAGTACTTTTAAGATAAGCTTACCTAATAATAGCAAATAAATAAATACTAAAGTGTGCTACTTAAAAGAAAGAGAGCAAGAGGGAGAGAAAATTCAAATCCACATATCATTTTAGTGCATGTTAAATAAAGATGTCAAACTTTCACTTAGTGATGGGGGTATACTTTTAAATATAATGAAGAATATGTATAAGGATCCCTATTGCATTGTTTCCCAAAGTAGATCTCCTGGTCTCTAGAAGTTTGCTTATATCTCTCAAGATCTCTTGCCATTTATCTCATTGAATGCAAACCATGTTAATACCACCTTATATTTCTCAACTTCAGTAAATACCACCCACCCGTCCTCTCTCTTCCACCCCTAGAGATGATATTACCTAGGAGAGTCAGCAGTAAGTTTCCTCAAGGAACTAACTTTTGTTCAGCCCCTGATGAAGACCAACATCACCAACTCATTTGTTAGTTCTTTCTGCCCATTATATCAGTAAAGATGGCACAGAAAGACAAGAACTTGTATTCAGAAGGCATTACGGAGCTACGAGAAGTGAAACTCAATGTACCTGAAAACTTTTGTATCTACTTCCTTTTTCTCACTATTACCCATGGAAACAAACACTTACTGAACATTATCTATGTGCAAGAAACAGTAAAGTGTGCTGTAGGGACAAGATGCAAATATCATCCCTTTCATCAGGCTTTTAGCACTCCTACTGTGAGGGCCTACACGAAAGAGAACAGGCTCCAGAGTGGAATCTATCTGAAAAAATAAAAACAAAGTGCCACTGGGGTTAAATGACATCCCAGTACATTCCTAGAGATGGATGGATCATAGCAACTTGTCACCTTTTCACTTTTGCTCCTGAACTTTAAATTACCTAGAAGAATGCATGAAATGCTCAATGTCTCTCTGAGTGCCTGTCCAAGTGTGAGCATATACATGTGGATAGGGAATGGACTCACATCAGATTTTCAGGCAACTCTGACATGTACAAGAGAAACTTGACTCATTTCAGTTTGGGTGGGAGACACAGCGCAAGGTAAGGAGAACGTAGTTTAACTTGTACTTGGTAACCCTATTCTGATCACTATGATCTGAATGAAGGGTGGGTTCTAAATTTCCATTTAGAGAATTCTCATCTCATTTGGAGCCTATGAAATTCAGGATCCCCAAAATGTAGGATCTGCCCTGAGAATATTGAAGAAGCCTGAAAATAATACATTCCAGTAGGCCCGTGAAGAAGGGCTTTTTGACAGTCAAAATTCTATGGCAGTCATGATCTCTTGTGTTGCTCCGGTCTGATTATACCTTTCATGGAGTAGCCACAGGAACTCAGGAAATAACAGCACACCTAGGGTCTCTTCAGGGATTGCAGATACCACTTATTCAGATGAGTAGCAGTGAAATAGAGTTTCTAAGGTGAGTGGAATACAAACCAAAACATCTCTCTTGCCTTCTTAGCAAAAAGCCTTAGATTCAGACTGAGGCTAGGATGCAAGCCACAAGTTACAGCAAATCTGGTGAGAAGCTGTGTGACACATGCAGTGCACACCAAGCCTGTACTGAATACTCCAAGATCCCATCCCTCAGAGTACAACAGTTAGTTTAGCAATTCTTACATGGAATTGCTGAATAATCTGTGCCATCTTTGGTATTTAAATTGATGAACTAAGATGAATGTTTGAATAATTGAATACTTGAATATTTTCCTAAGTTTGGAATCATAAGAAAAGTCTCATCTCAGAAAGCAAGCTAAAGTAATCCTAATAAAAGGAGAGTAAATGGAGATTTGTTGGAACATCTACTGTGTTTCAAGAAACCAGGCCTATTTAGTTTTAACTTTGCTGATGAAGCTCCATATGATAGTTTCAAATGTACATAAGGTGCATTTTAACAGTATTACTTTTGTATGTTTGCTTCTCTGCTACTTAAAGCAGGTAATTATGTGTTCCAAACCAAAAGTCATAGGAAGGAGAGATTCCCAGGGTTATTCATCTTCACTTACTTAAAGACTTCAGTCCTTGTCAATGGGGCCTATATATATATATATATATATATATATACACACACACACACACACACACACACACACACACATGTGTGTGTGTGTATATATATATATATATATATATATATATATATATATTAGATGGAGTCTTGCAGTGTTGTCGGGGCTGGAGCACAGTGGCGTGATCTCAGATCACTGCAACCTTTGCCTCCCAGGTCCAAGCGATTCCCCTTGCCTCAGCTTCCTAGCTAGCTGAGATTAAAGGCACCGCCACCAGGCCCAGCTACTTTTTTTCCGCTGTATTTTTAGTAAAGACATAGTTTCACTATGTTGGTCAGGCTGGTCTCAAACTCCTGACCTCGTGATCCACCTGCCTCAGCCTTCCAAAGTGCTGGGATTACAGGCCTGAGCCACTGTGCCCAGCTGGGGCCAATAACACAGCATTGTGAAGACACTGTAAAGGACCATCATCCCCTTGGTCCCACCAGATGATGTACTCCAGCCTCGCTATTGCTCTATAAGGCTCGTTTAAAAATATAAATTATGAGATACTCAACTTTGCTGTGGAATTACTGTGCTGCATTTGTCTTTTAGCATCTCAGCATCTCAGGCACATTGCAGATGTTCTAAAACTAGGTGCTATCCTACTAAGTACTTTTGATAGAGCCTAGGACCTTACATATTAGCAACACTGGATCTGGCTAGAATTTACACTTTTATGTTAAGAGGGGGTAAGCTTTTGAAGATAAAGGAGAGGATACAGAAAAGTGGCACTAATTATGGGCACTGTTTGGGGTCCCTTACAAACATTATCTAATCTCTCACCACAGGCAAGTGAGATGATGTTATTACCCCACTTTAGAGATGATGTTGAGATTACATAATTAACTCAAAGTTAAGAGGCTCAGTAGCCAGGGAATTTATGTTTGAACAGAGTTTGTTTTGAACTGAAGCACTTAAAGAAACAAAAATGAGTTCCATGGTAGGAAAGACTTGGGAGACTTAGGATTCAACACATTTAGGGATTTTCCAAAGCCTTTAATATGCAGATAAGAATTGTGAGTCCCTAAGGGAGGATATTTATGAGAAATCTTGTCTCTTTAATAAACATTGTTCAGTTTATAGCATTTGACTATTGTGGTAATATCTCTAATACCCAATACCCTACACCTGAAAATTAAGAACTTCAGCTTTCCTGACTAAACTGCATATGATGGTTACTTGGCAGTAAACTTATTTGTGTTAAAATGAGCAATGCAGTATTCCTTACTGGAAAAGACCATACATTTAAGTAACTGCACTTCCAAGACTTTCTTCATAGAGCAGCCAGAGGGATCTTGTTAAATCTGAGACAGATTATGCCTCTTCTCTGCTCAAAACCCTCCAGTGGTTTTCCTGCCTCACTTTAAGTGAGAGCAGATATCTTTCCAGAAGTCTACGAGGCCTAACATGAGCTAGCCCCGCATGCTTTCCTGACATCGCCTCCCCCTACATTTACCTGCTTTTTTCTCACTTTCTTCTAAGCCAGTGACTTCTATGCTGTTTCTAGAATGAATCAGCCAGCCTCCCGCCTCAAGGATTTTACACATGCTCTATGTGGAGTACTCACCTCCATAAACCTGTGAACTTGCACACTCCCTTCTCTCAGGTTTTTATACCATCAAACTTCGGAGAGACCTTTTCTGTCCGGGTACTGTAAAACCACATTCTCACACAACGCTTCCCACATCCCTTCTATTTGTTTAGTTTAGTTTTCGTTTTTCCTATAAAGCACTTATTCACGTCTAGGATACTACATTTTTTTTTTTAATTTTGTTGCTGCAAACTTCCTTTTAGAATAAGGCCAGGGATTCTTGATTATTTTATTTACTTGTGTAGTCCCAGCATCCAAAACCGTACGTGGCACTGAGTAGGCACTCAGATGTTTGTGGAATGAATGAATGAGTTTTATCTCACTGTTAATATATATTTTTTAAAAAATGCTTCCTATTAACTATTTCTATAGTTCTAAAATTCATTTTCTCTAATATATAGTTCAACCACTTATCTACATTAACAGAGAACTAACAGTGAATATCACTCATGGAGCTCATGCTTTAGTGGACTTTAGTAACTTCAGAATCAAAGTTCTGACTAAATAAGCATGCACTTATTTAGGTCAGGTTATTTGGGACCAAAGAAATTGGGAGCATTGACTGAGTTAAAGGATATAACATTCACAAGAAGCAAACCTTAAGATTGACTTTTCATAAATGAGAAAACTGAAGCTTAAAAAAACCAGCTTTGGCTGGGCGCAGTGGCTCAAGACTGTAATCCCAGCACTTTGGGAGGCCGAGGCGGGCGGATCACGAGGTCAAGAGATCAAGACCATCCTGGCCAACATGGTGAAACCCAGACTCTACTAAAAATACAAAAATTAGCTGGGCGTGGTGGCGCACACCTGTAGTCCCAGCTACTTAGGGGACTGAGGCAGGAGAATTGCTTGAACGTGGGAGGCCGAGGTTGCAGTGAGCCAAGATTGTGCCACTGCACTCCAGCCTGCGCCTCGTGACAGAGCAAGACTCTGCCTTAAAAAAAAAAAAAAAAAAAAAACAGCTTTTCCCAGAAGACTCCTTTAGCTAATGGTTCACTTGTGACTGGAACACAATTATCTAAATTGCTAGAGAACACTTCTTTCTACCAGAATAAGCAGCAATTCTTGATCAAAATTCTTTACCTTTAACATCCTTACATCATTAGATATGGCATAGTATAATAGATATTGTATTGTTATTGTATTAAATATTATGTTTTACATATACATTTTACAAGTATGTTTTACATGTTACTGACTCATTAGGAATCGGGAATGATGTTTTTTTGTTGTAGCTCCAGTTTCTAATAGAAAAAAAAATAACAGTTCTAATAACCAATATGTATGTAACCTTATGTGCTATAGGTACTATTCTAAGTATTTTATGTATTCTAACACATTTAATCCTCAAGGAAAAACTTTAGGTCAATTATTGTTATTATCCCATTTTATACATGAAGGGCAAGCATAAATTTGAACCGTGGTGATCTGTATTCAGGGAATTGGCTTTTACCCTTGCCCCAGACTGTGAGGTGCAAATAAAAGTGTTTGCTAAAAGTAATACAATTTTTACAGATTGAGTTCTAGCTGAATAAAGCTATCAGTGAATATGTTTTGGGTTTTGTATGTAAAGATCTAGTTTCTTGTAATTTGGGACTCAGTTCAAGAAAGTGACTCTGAAGTACATGCATTTTTAGTTCTACTTCTATATGAAGTAAGGAGTTCAAAGTTTTTTTATTTTATGCCCAAAATGTTCAAAGTGGTTTTATGTTTCTTTTAACGCTAATGAGATGATATGAAAAAAAATATATTGTACAAGTTTGTTAAGACATTTGAAGGATATTGGAAAACATAAAGATGCATATAAATTTATATCTCACCATGGGATTTGCTGTCTTTTGGTTTCTTACTTCCAGATACATCTGAGACCAAACATATACTATTCTAATCATGATTTAAAATTCTGTTAAACTGGGATCATAGTTAACAGCTGCACAGCGGAATGACAACCTCTATAGGCTTACAATTTGAACACAAACTATTTTTTAAGTAATTTACATTATGTTTAATTCTGCAGATGTGCTTTACAAAACTGTTTAATGTTTTTGGTTTTTCATTGCTTTTAAAAAAAATCCTTCCAATAAATGTTTATAGGACTGAGGTGCATATGTTGGGATTTATGTCTTATTTAGTGCATTTATGATGTTTAGTTCCACCTGCTGCTTTGTTTATTCAGAACAATATTTTACCTAGGTTTCAAGTTATTTTAAACAGTTCTATAAAGAAGTACTATGTTCATTTAAAAACCATCTTGAAATTGTATTAGGGTTTCCTATTTTGTGTTTATATTAAATAGAAGTAGTCCTAAATATTCAATGTTACATTACCTTTTGAAAAAGGGTATCCAAGTTTATCATAAGCAATAATAACTATACTAAAGAATTCATTAAATTGTAGTACCATAATTATTTGGAAGTTATTTATTTTATAACCTGTTAATCTATTCCTCTTTTATATGGCTTATGGGAAGACTTCACACTTGAGAATCCACATTGGAGCTTTGGGATTTAATAGCTCCTTGGTGTGACTGAGGACTGTAATTCTAAATATGGAAGTGCTCATTCTTGTGGGTAAATACTGAATCCAAATCCTGTAATTGTTACTGAGAAACAAACTGCTCTTGAAAACTGACATAGAATATAAACCTACTCTCTTAACAACAAGGATAATTATATATTTTCCCAAGAGTTTAATCACCCCTCTCTGACATCCTGGCCACATTCCAAAAGAAATCATCCAATTTCATTATTGGAACTAAAAGTCTTTGTGGATTTGATCTAATCTCATCTTCTCAATTTCCTATCACTATATACTTCTTTAGCGTTGCTTTATTACACCTGGAAGGTAGGATTTCACTTCGAACACCACCTTTTGTTATATATATCTTATTGCAGTTACGTATTCTATGTGTATTTGTGAAACAAAACAGACGTTTGCTGAAGCCAGTAAAACAATCTTATCACCAAAAACATCATACCAAAATTATTCTATTTATTCGAAGATTTCTAAATATTACTTTTTACTTACAATGTTTTAATTACAAAGTAAATTATTGTTTTACTACTTTAGCATGTTAATTCTTTGCTAAAAATATTGTTAAGAGTACATACTAAAAGTAGTATGGTTGATAGCCTTATATTCAGATCATGATTGATTCTAATAAGATTTTAATTTTTTTCACAATATACAAGTAACATATTTTTAGAACATTTGGAAAATACTGACAAAAGAAACAAAAAATATGACAATAATTCTCTCAGATATAATCACATATGCTATCAACATTTTGTTGTATATCTTTTCTTGTTTCACTTTGCATGTAAAGACTTTTTATCTAACAACATGGAATAGGGGTCTAAAAACTGTTATGAAACCTACATTTTCATTCAAAAATAGTCATAATAACTTTTTTTCCAGGTCATAAAATATTCTTTAACACTATCATTGAAAGAGCAAAACAGAATTCCATCAGATGAGTGCATTAAAATACGTGTAACTAGTCTCCAATTGTTAGATGTTTAAGTTATTTCTATTGCTGTGAAGGTGTGCATAATCTGATTTTTTAAGTCATATTAGAATGTTTTATATCTTAAATGTTGGCAAATTTCATTTTAATCACAAATATTCTATTGAAGCAATTCATACTTCCCGCAGTTTATTAAATTACCCAATTGTTTGACATTGCTATATAGATTACCTATTCCAATGATCTTAGAACCAACATATATAAGAGTTAAAAAGATCACAGTTAACTATGAAAAACCATGAGACATATATTAACACCTAAATTTCTTCTTTGTACTTAATAGAATTATTATATGTTTGTTCAAGGGATGCCTTTTGTTTTTATTACAAGTGATTAACAAATGAAAATGTTTGTTTTTCACAACTATGCTTGAATTTCACAGGTCTTGTATTTCACACCAGAAAGTAAATACTTTTCTTTTAGTAAGGGCAATAAATTAAGACATAAGCGCTTTTCCTAAACAGTTACCTTTGGGAAAAAGTATAAACTTAAGCACAGTTCATTATTTCACTAAGTGTTCCTTTCAGCTGGGAGAGCATACTGTTTAACATTTGGCTATCGTAATTATTGTCAGTGATTATGACATAATCATACATAAATGTGCTAGTCTAAATAGGGATCAACCTATTTGTATTATGTGCATCATAGTTTATCCAAATCACATTATTTGGCTGACATCTCTATTTCTAATTTTTTTCTTTAAATTTCATAGGTGGCTTATCACACAATAGGAGTTTGAAAGACTTAGTTATCCTCTTTTTCCTGGAGAAAAATGAACCTAAAATTAAAATAATTGTTAAAAAGAGTATCATCTCTTATGCTTTACTGATTGAATAAGTAATATCATTATTTTTTGAGGTTAGTAATTTTGTCACTTTTAAAAATCAGATATTTATCTGGAAAGTTCCTCTGTCTTAAATAATGGTGAATATTTATCAGTTTATTTTAACTTATTCTGAAATGTACAGAACACACAACAAAGTCTTGTTAATAAACCAGATTGTCTACTACACTACATTTCTCTGATCTTGCTCCCTTAATATTTCCCAATAATAATACCTTAAAAGGTAGTAATGCATACAGGGATGTTTCTTCAGACATAGGTATATTTCCTAGAATATCATTAAATATGCTTTCCAGGTGGAAGCTATGTGATTAAAGGAGGAGGACACAGTTTGAAGAATTTGCCATCTAGCCCAGACTTCCCCTGGGTAACTTTAATTTATCTTTTAAGTTTCAGATCAAAGTCTCTTCCTCAGGAAAGCCTACCTAGACCTGCCATTTCCAGCCTTTCCTTATATATCAGATTTCTGTGTGATGTTCCTAGAACAACATTGACTATTTCTCCATAGCGCTGATCACAAATAATTGCTATAAAAAAATACGTCTTTTAAATCTGCCTCCTTTCTTGTAAATTCCACAGTGGAAGTAATGACTTGCTCACCAATGGTGTTTTCTCTCTTCCCAAAGTACATTAAGCCATTAAGCATTGTTTTGTGTTGACAATTTTGTGTAGTATACTATGTTTTGAAAAACACTTAGCTAGACTAAAAGTATAAGTAAGAAGAAAGTCTATATACAGATTGCAGATATCTGGGCATTCATGCTTTTGGCATTTCATCTAACTATCCATTTCCTAAAGGAAAACGGACAATCACTAAAAGATTTACTCTATTTCAGTGTTCTCAACTAGGGGCAATTCTGCCCCCTTACCACTAATTCCTCCCCATTGACACTCTGCAATGGCCAGAGACATTTGTGGTAGTCACAGCTGGGGAGGGGAGTGGAGGAGGTGGTATAGACATCTAGGGATACTGCTACAACACGTTCCATTGCATAATACAGGCCCTCAGTCACAGCAAAGAATAAGTTTGCCCAAAATGCCAATAGTGTCAAGACTGAGTAACTCTGCTCTAATTCAACTTTAATACACACTGGGGAATGTTTTTATTCTTGTGTGGATTACATAAGATGGTGGCCATGTACCTTATGATTTGGGTACAGTTAGGTTCTAAAGTTATTAGTCAAGCAATGCTGTGCTACCATATGGGAGAGTACCGTAAATATTATAAAATTCTATACAAACATCCTCAATCCTTAAATGTTTATATAGCTTCATAAAGAAAATGCAATTACATTCTTCTAATATGTGGCCATCTAGAGCTTATATAAAGAGGCATCTTTTTCCAATATGTTATTTATGTATCTTTTTGAGATGGAGTCTTGCTCTGTCTACCAGGCTGTAGTGCAGTGGCACAATCTCAGCTCACTGCAGCCGCTGCCTCCCAGGTGGAAGCAATTCTCCTGCCTCAGCCTCCCAAGAAGCTGGCATTACAGGCATGCACTGCCATGCCCAGCTATTTTTTCTATTTTTATTAGAGGTGGGATTTCTCCATGTTGGCCAGGCTGGTTTTGAACTCCACACCTCAGGCGATCCACTCACCTTGGACTCCCAAAATGCTGGGATTACAGGCAAGAGCCACTGCACCCAGACCTAATATGTTATTTACTTTCATGCATACTTGAATTCAATAATGTAATAAAGGTGATATGTGATGGTAAGGCAGAATGCACCATTAAATTGGCATGGACACTTAGCTAGACATAAGCTATTGAGAGTTAATCGAAACATTTTGAATAACTTCTAATAATTATAATTTCTAAATTATGTTGTTATAATTTCTAAATTATCTAATTATTGTAATTTCTAAATGCTACCCAAGTTTACATGATGAAATGAGAACTAAGAAAATTTTGCTTTTGTGTGGATGTAGTTTGAATGAGTATAGTAAATATTGTCTATTGATATGTTTTATTGTCTTGTTAGTCATTACTGAATATATATGTGTACTTTTATATTTCTCCAGGAACAAAAACAGCATGTATAACATGTATGATTCCTCTACCAGGGATTTACAAGATAAACGAATATCTCAGACAACTTAAAAGCTAGTTTACTTAAACTTGCTCTTTGAGGCGGGAAAAATAAAATGTTTAGGTGCATATGTAGAATAATGATGAAGCACAATATTTGTTTCTAAAATTTGTAAGTGGGTAAGAATACAAATGTCCATCTCTGTGACTGACTAGCTAAGTGATGGTGGATAAGTTTCCTAATATCACTAACAGCTATTATTTTTATATTAAGTGAAGAACATAATAGTCCTTCTCTTCCAGGAGTTTTGCAAGGATTAAAACAGGTAATACACATAAAATGCTTGTAGTGGAGTAAGCAATCATCAACCATTAATCAATTATTATTATGGTGATCTCATTGTGAAAAAAACTCAAAATTGAGTTTATAATTAGCAGTAGAAAATGGAACACTTTTTTAATTTAATAAGAGAAGCATATAAAGATTATTGTTTAAAAGATTGTTCAGAAAACCGTGAATATAATTTAAAACATGTCTACATACAATATTCTTCCAAATAATTCAAATTTGATTTTATTTAGGGAGTTTGCAATTAATATAGTATTTTAAAAGGCAATAGTCTTAAACAATAGTGATATAGACACACAGGCTTATATAAGGTACAAAGCCAAAAGGATGAAAAGGAAATGCCCAGCGTATACTTAAGTGTCATGAAATGAGATTTTTAAATGCTTACCTTTCTGTGCATAGATAATGCTTAAGAGAGGGAAGCAATAACTTCTAGAATGAAAGAATCACATTTTAAAGCTAGGAGGTCCAGACATTCCATGACCTTATAACAATAACATGTGTTTAGTAAATTATTTTTAATACACAATACAGAGTATAAAATATCTTCAGAACTAATTTAACAATGAGAAAATATTACATTGTTTAAATCATATTTTTATCAAGATTTTCCTTCCATTGTACATTGTACTAATTCCTACATACTTTTTGAGAAACAGATTTCATTAGTCCATCATAAAATGATTTTTAATTGATAAATATAATAAATTTAACTTAATAAATTAAGTTCGGAATGGATATACTAATAGATGCTTAAAGAAAGTACCAGTAAATCATTTATTTGCAAAAACTTAAATGAGATGAGAGGCACATTTTTTTAGCTCAGATAATTCACTTACTACCCCTGTCACTATGAAGTGGGCAATAGAATCTCTCTCTTTGGTAACTTCTTTAAAAATACAAAACTTTGTAGTTTTTGAAATGCTCTCTAAAGATTGGATAACATTTACCATTATGCTGTTTCTTAGTTTTTTATTCATGTACGCTTGGACTAATTTCAGATAATGAGTTCACTATAATCGTAATAAATTATCAAAAACATAAATCAAAAACTCAAGGGGTGCACATGCACATACACATCCTATTGAAATAGGAATTGATAGCAGGTCTCTTTAATTTATATTTTTATCTGTTCATAATAGAAAATCCCTCTCCAGGAACTGTGTTTCGATTGGTTGAGGGTGTTTAGTACACAATGTTCTATTGCCCTCTGCTGGCTGGACAATGATAAATAAAAACTTCCTTCTCATTAACTAGATGGGGATCTTAGAAAATTAAATATGGAAGATGACACAGTTCAAAACAATAAAACAGTATGTTAGAGTGGTAGAACATTAAAACATGAATTTTAAAAAGTAATCTCACATATTTCAAAACTGCTGATTTTAATTAGCTTTCATATTAGCTGAAAAATCTGGTTATTTTATATAAACCTTAGCAGTGGCATTAATTCAAGATAACACAATTTCATAATTTTAAAGTGATAATTGCAAGTCTCACAACTGTCTAGGAATTCTGGGGATTTTCCAACAAGATATGTATGATCCAGTTGTTGGCACATTTGTGGAATATTTTTATAATATTGTGATGTTTCTAGTGTGTTTACTTCTTTAAAGTAATATTTCTACCTAGTTGAAAGAATATTGTTAGCATTGTAAAGTCAGATTTAAAGAGTCCTTTACCAATTAGTGTGATGTATTTCTCATATTCCATTCTCTTTGGAAGCATTCTTTATGTATGATTCACATATCACTGAGGAAAAACCAACGTTGTTATATAATGGTGTGTAAATTCCTTAATGAAAACAACAGTGATAATGCCACAAGGAATATAAAATGCATAGAGCAGTTAATCCACCTGGTTTCATTTTAGCGCTACAGGCTGCTTTAATGCTTGATTACATTTATTTCAAAAACATTTCTGAAGCGTATCCTTACCACCCATAGTAGAAGACACAGACTTTATCATTAGGGTGGACTTGCTGGTTTTTCTAAAACACCCTTGGGTTAAAAGTTTAAAGCAAAGCTGTCATTGTTTTTTGTTTTTGTTTTTTTTTTTTTAATTTTGACTGGTGTTTTGAATTTGTGATTTATTTTATATTTTTTGATAGTTCCTCACAGCTACAATATATATTAAAATAATCTGGTTTTCATTTCTGAAAGTGCTTTTTCTGAAACATTTATAAAACTCAAGCCATGGTCCTTTGAAATAGGATTTTATTCCATGAGCTCGACCTCCCTATTCTACCCTCAGAACTAGTGTCTATTACAAATCAGGAGTATAATTTTTCCCTATGGCTTCCCTGCCAAAACAACTTCCAATCCTTTCAAAAATTTCTGGTTGCTTTATAATTTACTCTAACTACCTCTGATCTAGATTGTATTCACATTTCAAACTTTCCAGGAATATATTTTCAGTAGAATCTTGAAGTCACTTGAGGCCTTTGGTTCTCCATAACTGAGAGGAAAAAGTTTCATCCTAGAAAACATTATTATTATGACAAACTGATGGAAACATTTTTTTACTTCCCAATTCACAAGATTTAAAAAGATGCCCTTTGTCTTTATAGTTTTTCACATTTAATCCTCATAAAATCATTAGAAATAATTTTTTACCATTTGTATCTTAAGACTCAGGAACATAGAAAAATGAGATTCACAGAGATGAAAAACATCTCCAAATTTACACAGGATGGCCTATTAGTCAGAAGCCAGGTCTGCCTGACTTCAAGGGCATGGTCTTTTTATGACTTTGTAATCTCTGGGAGTGAAGAATGAAGGTGGGAAACCATTTGCATTGGAATTATAAAGTGATCATGCCCTTTGATACAGTATTTCCAACTCTAGGAAGCTAAGCAAATATTCCGTATATAGTAAAAGATATCCATGATGGTATTAATTGAAATAATGTGGGAATAAAGGGGAGAAAAACCAGAAGAGGTCTAAATTTCTGATAACAGATAAAAAACTTAACCATGGTATGTTATTTAATTGAATATTACAGTCATTAAAAATAGTAACTGGGAACTACTTGAAAATCTATAAGTTGCTTAGGATAAAATCAGCAATCTAAATCTTACATTTTATGTAATTAAAATGTAATATACAAGCTTAAAAGTACTAACAAAAAAAGT
The DNA here is from genome assembly GCF_009761245.1 of Sapajus apella. Lineage (NCBI taxonomy): Eukaryota > Metazoa > Chordata > Mammalia > Primates > Cebidae > Sapajus > Sapajus apella. Next base: position 32,567,482 of record NW_022436948.1, read on the forward strand.
GTCTTGTATATTATTGGGTAAAGAAAGTTGTGAAGCAATAACATGAATTCCAGGATAACACATTAAAAAATCATATATATGTCCTAGAATATGTGAACATAATTTTGTGTAATATATGTTAACTTTGTTAGTGAAACAGGAAATAAAACAATTTTTAATGTATCAATTTCTATACTATTTAAATTTTACAGTGTGTATTACTTTAAGGATAATAAAATAAAGATATAATATTTACAGAATTACTAGAGTTATGTTGAAATCACCAAAATAACAATAGTTGGTAATTTAGTGTGAGGAATATATGTTTTTATTTTCCTAAATTTAAAATGTTTTCAATATGTTTATGTTTATCTTTATTGGAAAATATAAAATGAGTATTATAATAATAATAGCTGTTTTCAACTTTTAAGTCAAGTGTTTTCTATTTCTTCGCCTTGAGAATTTTTATGAGAAATATTGTTTTACTTTTCTGTTTTTGAAGTAGTTAGCAGCCGCTATTCATAAGTAACTGCTTCAGGTAGGTATGTCACTCTCATAGATCTAACTTACTTTGTTAATTTCTATGAAAATGTTAAAAAAGAAAGCTGGCTTGACTGAATTATTTCCAATATTCATTAAAGAATAATGAGGGTTACGTGAGGTGGCTCATGCCTATAGTCCCAGCACTTTGGGAAGCCCAGCCAGGTGGATCACTTGAGGCCAGGAGTTCAAGACCAACCTGGGCAACATAGTGAGACCTCATCTCTACAAAACATTTTTTAAAAATTGTGGGGCATTGTGTTGGTGAATGTTTCTAGTCCCAGCTACTCTGGAGGCTAAAATGGGAGAATCACTTGAGCCTGAAAGGTTGAAGCTGTAGTGACCCAAAACTGTGCCACTGCATTCCAAATTGGGCAACAAAAAGAGACTCTATTAAAAAAAAAAAAAAAAAAGAATTAATAAGATTACCATACTATTCTTTTAATTTAAGCTTCCCCAATTTCCAAAAGTGGTAACTTGAAATTTAGCTTTTATTAAACAACTCAAATACTTGTTTACTATAGAAACAAAACTACCAGGACCATGAGAGTGTTTAACTAAGGGACCCCACAGTGGTCAAGCATCTCTAGCTATCTAGAGATATGTTAATTATGATTAATAAACACTTTTGAAAACCATCTCTTTTAAGTGTTTATTAAATATCTTCTTTAAAATCGGTGAGGCAATATGTTCATCTCTTTATAATATAAGCACAATATTTAGAAATTGCGACAAATTTTGACTTGGGTTACCAAGTTAATCTAACTTAATGGGAGTTTTCTATAGAACTATTATAAGGCACTATCAAAGCTGATCTCCACATACCTCATTTTCTAAATGTTTATAAACATAAAAATGTTAATCTTGTTCTCTTTTCATTTGTCTCACCTTCTCTTTCTTTTTCTTTACAGGTGTATAAATAAATAATCATTTATATAATTAGTATATTTTAGCTTTTATTTGGATAAATTTTGCCTTAAATAAAAAGCAATGAATGTGAATTTATTCATCTTTTCCTTTCACTTAATAACCACTACTCTAGTTCCCTATGGCAGAAAGAGCTAAATATTAACTTGCCTTAATTTTAACATTGTGTCAGGCAGAGTTGAATGTATACGTTTTTCATATATAAACATCTTTTAAGTCTCATATCCAGAGATACTTGATTTTGAAAGGAATCTTTACGCAGATGGTATTATACAAATTTTTCAAACTCTAAATACTTAAAAACATTTATGACTAAAATATAAATCCGATGATTTATATGTTTGTCAATATGTTAATAAGAATACAAATACAACAAAATTATCAGTTTCCTGTATTCGCCCTTTTTGGAAAAAAAAAAAATGACACTGACTGGGAGTTTTATAATGGCCCAAAGGAAAAAGCGTTTCTGTGTGCCTCAACTTCGATATTTTAAGTTGAAGTCAGCTGTTAAGAATTACTGAATTATCCAGGGCAGAATCTGGGGTATGGCTCACATTTCACTATGCTGGATACGAAAAGTTGAACACAAAAGGGGTGAAAACTTTTCAGTGATTAAAAAGGCCTGTGGGATTGAATTTTTAGATTCCAGAGCAGCACATCAAGAGAAATGTTGCAGATTCTCGAGTTCTCACAGCAAATTATGTCTATAAATCGATGAAGTGTTTCTGAGGAAAGCTAACAGGACGGCTCTAAAGAGTATATATAAAATTTCTTTCAGTTCTCCTGGGAATGAAAATTAAACCTCATGGATGAAAACAAATACGTAACAAAGGTGAGAAATTGATCACATCTAGCTTTTTAGCAGGCCAGAAAACAGAGTGGACACAGTTGGTTATTTCACATATTTTCTCATTTATTATCCTTTGAAACCCTTTGTTATTAACAAACTCTTATTAAAAAAGGGTTTCAAAGGATAATGCTTTCAGAATTAATTTTAATTAACCAACTGTGATTCTTAAATATTTTAGGTATTCTTTAGAATACAGTGACAATAATCAAGTTCTTCTCTGTATGAATATTGCATGATTTCTTCAGCCTTATTACCTATGTTTCAAATAATTCCTCTGCCATTTCATTTTCATTCTCCTTTAAACCAGTACTCCTTACAAATGCAACTGACATCTAGTGAAACATCATCAATTAGTGATAAGTTAGGATATGTAGATATTGTTGATTTAACCATGTTACCCCATGATCGATATTAGAAAGAGATTCTGTTATTCACTCAAATATTCTTTTTTGATGTCAGAAGGAATAAATGTTGATACAACTTGTTCCAGAATTTCTATATATTACTAAAGGATTTTAAGTTTACCGTGAAAATTGTTTAGAAACCATGCTGCTAGATATAGTCGGCTCGAATGTGTGAAAGTGTGTGAGGAAGTATATTTGTACGTTTAACTTCAAAAGAAATAAATATCAAAAGTAAAATCTTGATTCTGTTCTAAAGAATGTCATAAAAGTTTGTGAAGTTATTAAAAGTAAATTGGAAATATATATTTTTTCATTTCATTTTATGTTCTAATTTAGTTTTCACTTCAGAAGTGTATTATGAATGAATGGGAACTAAACATTTCTACAAATGTGTTCCTCATGATAGTTAACTATCCCTTTGATGTTTTATTCTCAAAGAGGATAGTTCTTTTGAACACATTACTTTGAAAAAATAAAAAGTCATAACCTTAATTATCTCTCTATTGTCCTTTCATATGCTCCAAGAAAGATTTTTTAAAAATTAGATTTAAACTCATCTGAACCAAGAAAGTGCCATATTATAGCACTTTCTTTAACATTACAACTCCTAACAATTGTATGTCATATTTCTAATAAAATAATTGAAGGTGATATTAATTAAACATTGGAATCTAAACCAAAGCATGGGACATGTGAAACCAAGTCTAGTAGAGACTTATCTCTGTTATAGTGATTTGTGGAACAGAGTTAAAATAAGAACACATTTGACACATGCTTGAGGAAGACTCATACTGACTGAGTTACTGAAGAAGGCTTTAAACTTATGAGTGGCTTCTTTGACAGTGGAACCTTGTGGTGGTGATGACCTCCCTAGAGTTATTGCAGAATGATGAACTTTTCTCTTTCGATGCTTTGGTCAAAATTTTGAATTCTGCAGATGGTTAATCCCCTGATTCTCATACTGCCATCTCTATGTTTCACCATCAGCACAAATTAGGAAGAGTAGCTGTTGAAAGCAAGACACACCCTTGATTTACAGAAATAAACTTCTTACATAACCTGTCAGTATATTTCTCACTCAAAAGTTGAATAAACTTCTTCCTGTATACTTGTTGATTTTGTGTTTTTCCTTCATCTCACCATTTATTTTCTCATCCAACTACTATAAAAAGAATGCCTACAATGATTTTAAAATTCAGTAAAAAATAATCTATAAAAAGTAAAACTACAAGCAAAGTCCAATTAAAAAAACAACAACAATAACAAAACTCTCCCGGAAAAGAGTATCATCACATCTGGTACTAAATTATATTAAATTGACTTTCCCAATATGACATGAGGCCATGAGTGAAATCCTACATTTCCAACTCTCAGTTCCAAACTGTAACATTTCCTATGGTCAAGGAGAAAGGCTCATAGGCACATGCCCAGATTAAGAGCAGAAAATGCTGTATTCTCTAAGACCTGAATAAGCACAGACAGCAGCCTCCACATAAGGGCTGCTCCTTTCTCTCCATGCAGACAGGAAGCATTCCTCTGTTAGCAGATAGAAAGCCAACCTTACAGTTGTGCGTTTCTGTTGTGTAAAGATCCTACCACAGGAAGAACAATGATTAAAGCCTCACTTTAGACAATGTCCCAGAAATAATGTGCAGAAATAAGTTTGGTCTGATGTTCTATATCTTTTGGTAAAGTTAAGGTGGAAAAGTTTCTAAAGAGAATTGGCCTTAATATCTATTTCAAAAAATAGAGATAATTGTCCTACTTAGAGTAACAATGGGGGTACTTTATTGCTTTCTTTCTATTTCACTTGGAATCCAGTTCTCAACTGTTTTCTGGGAACTGTATTTTCCCTACCGAAAGCCCTTACATTTTCCCTGTGAAATTCAGTGTTAAAGTGTTATGTAATTTTCGAATTGAGTTGCTGATTCGAGTCATCTGTGGGTCAGGAGATTAGGGAATATTGTACTAGCTTTCAGAGAGGAAAAGCTAGGCAGTAGAAATAGCCGTGACTTTAGATTCAGATGGACTGGATTTAAAAATCTATCTTGTATTTAAGGACAAAGTGATCTTATGCATTTTTCTTAGCTTCAATCTCAATTTTCTAATCTGTAAAATAAGGACAACCATAGCTTCCTTTCAAGATTGGTATATGGATGGAATGAAGATACTTAATACATATAAATTATCTGATATACAGTAAATGCTCAATACATAACCATCATTCTAATGACATGGTTGTCTTTCTGACCTATAGACAATTTAAGTTAAATTGATATTTATAACAAGTTACAATCAATTGGAGAAACACAAGAATTTCTTTCTGATCTAGGCTCTCAAAGAACTTCCATTTAGAAACAGACTTCCCAAGTACCCTAGGAAGTGTTAATGTTGGCCACTAATTACTGTGGCAAGAGATCAGGATTCTCCTAAATCTTTCTCCATAATCTTCAACACGTCTTGCGCTGCATGGTTACTCTATTAATGGAGACATACCTCACCTCAATGGTGTGCAGATCAAATGAGATAATTGCTCAAAATGTGGTTTGTCATCTCTAACATCACAAAATATATTAAATCGTCACTGACTTATTCATATCATTTCATGAGTTTATTATCACAAAAGTTCTAAATCATCAATGAATGACTCATATTTCAACGAATGTAACATATAACCTTTAAGAGCTTATAACCTTAAAAACAAAAAAGAATAATTTACTAGAAAGGATGAAGGCTGGACACAGTGACTCATGCCTGTAATCCCACCACTTTAGGAGGCGGAGGCCGGTGGATCACGAGATCAGGAGATTGAGACCGTCCTGACTAACACAGTGAAACTCTGTCTCTATTAAAATACAAAAAATTAGCCAGGCGTGGTGGCACATGCCTGTTGTTCCAGCTACTTGGGAGGGTGAGGCAGGAGAATCACTTAAACCTAGGAGGCAGAGTTTGCAGTGAGCCGAGATAGTAACTGCTGGCAAAAGAGAGACTCCATCTCAAAAAAATAAAACATTAAAGGATGAAATTGCCTATTCATGTAATGGGTAACAACAAAGTTCAAGTTGTATATTTATCTTCAAGCCAAAAGCACAACTACATTTATTTTTGCTTTTTTAATATAAGCACTCCAGTTGTTTTGGCTATTACACATATACATAATATTTCTACTCTTCTCTCTCATGACATTAAATATACTTTATATGTATCTGCTGTTGTTATTAGTGTTACTCAATACCCCTTGTTGTGGACATAAAGCACCCTAAAATGACACTAGAATTTAGTTTTTATCTTGTCATTCCAGTGATTAACTACAATTCCTAGCTCTTGATCACCTGAATAAGTTATTTTTTCAACACAAAGCATTCAATTGTGTAATGCTTCCTTTTAAACTTCAATATCTCATAACTGCCTACAAAACAAACAAACAACAATTCTAGACACTTTAGAATAGCCCAAAGCCTTCACAGCCTAACTCACTCCTTTGACTTCCCTCTTTGACTTCCTCAGGAGCTTTGGCTGAACAATCAGGTCCCAGAATCTTCTCACACACCACCCCCTACTCCACCATTCCATGCTGGGGACACATCTTTCCTATGGCTTCTCTCACAGGTTTTCATGAAGTAGTAAACAACAAATTAAATGGTACTGCTTCCATCACTATTCTCACTCCTCTAAGAATAAGAAGGAATAAGCTTGGGAAAGTCAGAATGTTTTTTAGCCCAACAATCCCTCCTTATACTTTCACTTATATAGCACTCGCCATATTTCTCTCTCTCTCTCTCTCTTTTTTTTTTTTTTTTGCTCTTACTCATGTGTCTTTCTTTCATTGGTAAAGTGAAGTCTTGAATGACTAAGGCAGCATCTTGTTCATCTTTGTATACCTAAGACTTGGGGGTTTCTCTTCCATTTCCTCAACTGAAACTAATAGATGTAAGTATTTGTGAGGTATTGACTCTATCTGGAAGTTGAAATGGTGATGTTGCAGAAACGTTTTTCTTTTTACAATCCCATAGAATGTTCTTTACCTGTCTATGCATATCAAATTAATGGTTATATTTCTGAATTATTTTCTCTTCTCAAAGCACTCATGCTGGCACAGTTTAGCTAATTCTGCAAGGACAGATCTGCTTTTTCCAAAAGGAGATGCTCTGCATGGGTTCATCTGATTATGCCACAGACAGCCATTAATATTTTACTTTCCATAAATGGGAAGAATGCTGTCAACCTCGCTGTGGTCTCTGAGCAAATGTTAAACATGCCGCCAGCCTCTGGACTGGAATTGGGAATGTGAAGCCCTATCATGGCCAAATATTTGGCCACATATTCACAGTCACTGTGGTGGTGGAAACAGACATAATTTTGCTCTCAGTTCTTTATTCATATCAGTGACAGAAATAAACAACTCTGACAAGTGAGACTATAGCATGAACAATTCCTCTTCCCCTTGGCTTTGTTTGGTAATGCCCCAGGAAGGCAGCATTCAGAGCACTGAGACTTTGGAATGCTTTGGATTCACCTGTATATCATTCCCCAGAATAAAAAAGGATGAAGGCTACTATTTATTAAGCATTTCTATGTTTGAAGCATCAGCTATACATATACATACAGGTCCCATATATATATGTAAGCACCTCCACAATTTATTCATTCATTTGTTCATTCGTTCAACAATATTTTGAGCAGATAAAATATTCTGGGTAGTATTCTATACATTTACATAAACACACACACACACATAGGCAACCTCTCACTCATATCAGTTTAATATTTATAACATTCTAACATGTCTTTGTCCTTTTAAAAATGAAAAATTGAGGTAAGAAGGTAAGGGTCAGAAAGGTAAATATTTTGATGACAGTCACACAGCTAACAAAGATCAGAACCTGCTTTTAAACTTATCCATGACATGAAAATCCTCGTTCTTTCTACTTCCTGAAATCAATAAATGAAGAGGATAGTTTTGCTTTGTAATTTCCAATAAAACATTAAATATTATAAGTTGAGGGCACTGATGTTCTGAATCTAACAGATAATACCAAATTTCTAAAATGTAATTCTGCAGAGTTTCAAGCATACATTTTCTTTTATCAGTTTATCAAATTGAAACTTTCTGTATGTGCAAAATGAGAAGTTTGCCATAGAATCTCTAGGCAAATATGCATTAAGATAATTATTTATATCTATGATCTAATTTAGACAACAGATGATTCTTTAAATAAGCAAATCAACTCATATTTTTAATGCACCAGGAGGACACTACTGAAATAAAATTATATCACAAAATCTGAATCCAAAATAATTGCTTATTAAAGCACCAATTTATTGCTAAATGTAAATTTTTCTCCCCATGGACTTTTCCCATGCTTTTAATATACAAATTCAGACAATAAATTGTATTTTCACCATACTGTTAATTTTTACTTCATGACATAAAAGCTGCCAAATGTAATTCTTTTATTCATCTCTTTTAACATCTGCCCTTTCTTGAGACTATCATAAAAGAAATCCAGAAAATTACAGTAATTTAACATTTTATAACAGATTAAAAAAAAACACAATTGCCTAATCCTCAAGAAGACTGCCAATAAGAATCACTAGATGCAATTCATCAAATGTTTCCAAGAAACCTGTAATTGGAGGGATGCAGATATTTAGCTTAATACAGTATAAAAAACAAATCACATAAAATAAAAGGACCCTAATAAGACAATTTAACAGAGAATTTCATATCCTCAAGTGGTCTGAAGTTTTATCCTTTTAGAACTTGCTCTTCTCAGGCATAGAAGTCATACATAGATCTTAATGAGTATTTTTAATTAAAAAAATTCTTGTTGGAAAACGATCCATCTGTTTATTGAAACAATCCTTTGGAAAGCCAGCGAGGTCACTAAAGTTCAAACCCATATCTAAGTTGGTTTAAGCTTAGAGTAACCTAAATAGTGTGTCAAATTGGACTACTAGATATATAAAATGACATCACATAGATTTTTGAAAAAAACTCTTTTTGGATTCTGTATTTCTTGCAAAGGACTAGTTTTAAGGGTAAGATTTAAGGGGGAAAATATTGGAATGCAAAAGTGCATTTAACATTTGTTTATATTTCCACATCATTATGCTAGATTTAAGCTGTCAAACTAAGTTGATAACAAATGGTAAGTATAGAGATGTGTACAGCAACCCCCATCACTAAACTAGGCAAACAAAGAACTTTTGTTAGAGGGTTACAAATTCCAAAGTTAAATGCAAGGTAATATTTTCAGGGCAAGGTTTGCTTTTTATCTCTAATGGAATAATTCCTTTAAAATGCCTTGTATTTGTAGAACAGAGAAGAAGGACTACATCTCGCAGTAGAATTCTGCACAATAATTCACCTATAAAACTTGCTCTACAAATGTAATTATTGTATGGCTGCATTAAAATTTACCTTGAGAAATGGTACTTGGGGTAGTAGCGTATTGGGGTGTCCAATCTTTTGGGTTTCCTGGGCCACACTAGAAAAATATTGTCTTGGGCCACATATAAAATACACTAACAGTAATGATAGCTGATGAGCTAAAAAAAAAAAAAATCGCTAAAGAATCTCATAATCTTTTAAGAAAGTTTACAAATTTGTGTTAGGCTGCAGTCAAAGCCATCCTGGGTGATGTATGGCCTGTGGGCCATGGGTTGGACAAGCTTGTTGTCGATGTTTTAAAAATGCTTAACTTTCTTCTGTGTAATGTGGAGGAAGCCATTTGCACCTTTGTTCTATTTTTATTAAATACATGAGTTAAAATAAAAGTCATATCTAAAACCATCTTACATCCAGTTCCTTGAAATATTTCTCATTTAATTTAATAGCCAATGACAAAGTACCTTCATTTATTATAGCATTTATTACATTATTGTATTCTAGAAGATACAAAAGTATAATATCTAGTTCTTCCACAAAAACACTTATAATTTGCTTTCAGAGATAATTCATCAACCAATAATGTGGTAATAAATACAAGTGTCATGAAAGTGCAGTGAGCTATTTGAGAAAAGGGACCTTATGTGATTAGTTTTTGTTGTTCAGTATCTATTTATGGGAGTCAGCATGGAAATTGGAGGAAGGGAAACTAAAACTTTATAGTTAAAAAGACAGTTTTTTAAAAAAAATGTTGCATAACTATAAAGTTTGACTAAATAAGCATATAGATAAAAGAACAGCTTTTTGACATTTTCTTTTTTAAAAAATTTTAATGGATACCTAAGAGTTATATATCAGACCCAGCTTTTGATCTAGATGTTATTTGCCACTTGACTAAGGAAATAATTATATCTCAGTCCCCCCCTTTTTTTGAAAATTGAGAATAGAAACACTCAAAGCATTGTCTTAAATAATAAATGAAACAAATTATTGCACCCCTGGCTGAAACGTAAATAAGTATTTTATCCCATTACCTTCACCTTTTCAGCATGTCATATGAATTGGGCTGTCACCAAACAATAGTTCTCTGAAAGACTATGACGTGCTATGAAAGAAATGATCTGATCCTTGAAATGAAAGAATGATGCCAAAATAAAAAATAAACCCCTAAAAGTAAAATAAAATAAAATAAATAATAAAAATCCTGAGTTAAAAGCAAAATTAGAATTACTATAAGGCAATCCATGAAGAGACTAACAACAAAACTAATTTCCAGGTCTTCTAATTTTCATAATAGTAATAAAAATGTGAATGCTATTTTTAGCACAAACACCAAAATAAAGAACTATACATTAAAGTTTTTTTTTAAAAAACTTACTGAAAATAAAGCATCATAATGATCTGTTGTGTTAGCTTCAAAATTATCAAATTAACTTCACTTTATGCAAAATTTTCTAGGTTAAACTTCTTGGTTCTTAGTACACCTTAATAATATATAGAGAAACATATAGACATATCTATAGAGATGATATAGATCTATGTAGAGGTGATATAGATAATGAAATGCAATATAAATAACACTATACAAAAATGACTAAACATGGAGAATTAACAACTGTTTAAAAATACATACTTAAAAAATTGCTTTCTTGCATCATAATATGTGACTTTTCAGCTGGTTTGTATAAAAAATCTATTTTTAGGGAACCCTACAAATATATTAACAAAGCGCCAATTTTATATGAGTTTTATCTATCCTAATCCACTAGTCTTTGTGGTAAAACCAGTATTTATTAAGCTTCTTCAATTTCTCCAAATAATTCTTGGTCAATAAGGTAGGAACAAAAGCTTTCTCTAGTCTGGGGTCCCTAATATTACACAACAGATTTATGAATTTTGATGAGGAAAAAATTATGTTATTATTTTCACTAAACTTTAACTAAGAGTCAGCATTTCCTCCATTATGAATGTGAGTGATTGTGGTAGGTGGTCTCTAGGATGGCCTTCCCTGGTTCTCCCCTCCTCGTGTTTATGTCCTGTGTAAACCCTCTCTTTTAGTTTAGGCTTGTGTCTAACAAATAGAATAAAGTAAAAAAGTGGGATACCACTTTTGAGATCAGGTTTCAAAAATATTGTGGTTTCTACCTTGAGTGTTCTCTCTTGTTCCTTCATTTAACATACTCTGAAGGAAACCAGTGGCCACATTGGAATCTGCTCTATGGGGAGGCACTCTTAACAAGGTATTGATGTTCCTAGCAAACAGTCAGTGGGACCCTGAGACCAGCTAATAGCCACCTGAGGGAGCTTGCAAAAGGGTCATCCCTTGATCAAGTTTTAAGATGACCTCGGCTCCAGCCAACATCTTGAATGCAGCGTTGTGAGAGACCCCCGAGTCAAAGGCATCCTGCTAAGCTATGTCCAAATTTTGAACTTATAGGAAAATATATTGCAGGGTTATGTTATATATATCTATATATAGATATCTATATAGATATCTATATATATCTATATAAAATATGTGTGTATGTATATGCATATATATGTAAACTATATATATGCATAGTTTGGCTGGGCATGGTGGTGTGTGCCTATAGTCCCAGCTGCTTATGAGGCTGAGGCAGGAGAATTGCTTGAACCCCAGCCTGGGCAACAGAGTGAGATTCCATCTCAAAAAAAAAGAAAAAAGCAGTTCATGAAGAGACTAACAACAAAACTAACTTTTAAATTATCCTAATTTTCATAAGAATAGTGATAAAAATGTGAAGAATATTTTTAGAACAAACACCAAAATAAAGAATTACACATTAAAGTTTTCTTTAAAACGGCAGTGAAAATAAATAAGCTTAAGTTATATATATATATATATATAAACTATAAACTATATATAAGTATTAACTAACACGATCACAAGCATCCAGCACAGGAGAAAGATCTTGACTGGAAGGTTAGGTCCATCTCTCCTTTTCATGCTTTTCTGCTTGCATTATATTCCCTGGCAGTGGATTAGTGGATTAGATGCACACCCAGATTAAGGGTGGGTCTGACTTCCCCAGCCCACTGACTCAAATGTTAATAATCTCTTTCCTCAGTGCCCACACAGACACATCCAAGATTAATACTTTGTATTCTTCAATTCAATCAAGTTGGCACTCAGTATTCACTATCACATAGGCTCTGTGAGACAATGTTTGTCATAAGCTTTTAATTATTGAGATAATTTGTTATGCAGCAGTAGGTAACTAATACAGAGTTTGGTATCTAGAAGTAGAGGCCCCCATGACAAGTACTGAAAGTTTGCAAATAACCTTGGAAGTAGGCAGCAGGTAGAGGTTGGAAGAATGGTGAGTATAATGGAAGACACAAAAGTTGCCTCGAACGAACTGTTAGAAATCTAGACATCGAGGCTACTGCTGGTAAAGGCTCAGGAGGAGGTGAGGGCATTTATTGGAAACTTTAGGAAGGGAATATGTTTATTATGTAGTGGGAGGATGTAGCAACATTATCGCAGGAAGGTGAAATGTAGAAAATGTGCCTAATGAACTGGCTAATCTAGTTAAGGAGATTTCCAAGCAAAGTGTGAAAGGTACTGCTTATTTTTTTTCCTGCTACTTATAATAAAACGTGAGGGGAATGAGATAAATTGAATGAAGGACTATAGAAAACAAAAATTGGCAAGACTTTTGAAAACCCTCAGTCTCTACAGACCGCAAACAATGTTAAAATTCAGAAATGGCTTTGGAGTTCAGATCCAGGGCACTACGAGGAAAATGTAGTCTGGAGATGAAGCTGAGGGCAGGACTGTCATCCTTTTGTGAATATCTTAGAAAGATCAAAGCAGTACCTGAATTCTTGGTCCACAAAAGGTGTGAGATAATAAGTGCTTATTGTATTAAACCAGTACGTTTTGATGTGATTTGTTACATAGCTATAGATACTTAGTATAGAAATAAACCACAGAGAATGAATAGTACAGTGATTGTGTCAGTATAAAAGGTATGTCTCATATCATATTTTATATGTTGCATCACTTTCCCATTCCTCCTGAAACCTCGAGCACATGGGAGACATTAAGCCCTACACATGAGGGCTCCCTAGAAGAAGGAAGATGAGGAGACTGCCGTATGAAGCAACAGAGGCAGGGTAACCGTGATGATGAGCCAAAAAGTATGTTCTGTCTCATGGCAGAACTAAGAGCGTATTTATGTCCACTGCCAAAGGAAAGGCAGATAGGCATATATACTTTAACGACACTAGAAGTCTTGCCACAGAAACTTCTGGACTCTTTGATCTATCTAGTAGCTAAATAGAAACAACCTTGTTTCTAAACATTATCTCACTTCTTGGCGTAACTGATACCTGGGTCTTTTCTTAACCCTATGTGGTTACCTTGCAACCTTCCCAAGACCCAGTTGTTTTTCACACTCTTGGTATTGTTTAGCCTGAGCATTGGGTAGTTTTCCTCATGCTTTCATTCCATTCCAATTAAACCCCTGGCTTTGATGATCTGGTCTTTAAACTGTACTGCTCACCATGCCATCCTGTGACAGTCATCTACTGATCTCTGGTTATTCTTCCTTATGCTTTGGATTTTTAAAAATTCAGTTCTAAGGCTAGTTTTTGTCATTCTCAGTAATTGCAACACCCTCATAACCTCCATTCAATAATTTTCTTCCTTTACCACCTTTTCATCTTACAATTTCCTTCCTCAATCATTCCAATATTTCTTTGACCCCCCCAGCTGTAATAACAATCTACTGTCCTCCACTAACCCCGAATAATTTGCAGTGTGCCTCCCACAACTCTTGTTCTTCAACTCCTTCCTATTTCATATTTCTTCACTATAATCATTTCCTTGCATATGTGCCAAAACCTTTATCTTCTTCTCCTTCTGCTTATTCCTGTGATAGGAGGCAACCTCTGGTTAAATCATGTTCTCAGTCTACTATCTACCAATCAGATTTTCTGCTGCAGGGAAGAAATTGATGGGCACAGTTGTTGCATTTTAAACCTATCATTGTTTTTGCAAAATAAATATGATGCTCAGCCATTTACTGAGAATCACAGTGATAATAATGCAGAATTTCTCCAGTGGGTGAGTTGCATGCTGACCAAAACTGTTTTTGGAACTGTGCTACAATCTGTGATTCTTCTTCACACAGTCCTCCTTTTTACTCTGCCTCCTCTACATATCAGGGTCAGACCACCACATATTCTGGTACCTTCTGCTTTCTCTCTAACAGGTATTTGCCCTAATGATTCTCTTGGACATCTAATTCTGTATTGGCATGTGTTTCTCATGGAACCTCAGACTAACACAACTGGCATCCATGCAGCTGAGTGTGGCTGGAGAAATGTATATGACCATGTGCTGACTGCCATTATTTCAAATTTTCGACCACTCACTTAAATGGCTTACTCACTCTTTCAAATAAATAAAGTGTGCTTTCCTCTCTCCGCATACCTCCACAATCTCCTCCCTCTATTGTCACACTATGATGATGATGATTTTTATTTTACTGAGAAAATAGATGCAAATAAAAAAAAAGCTTTCACAATAGCTACCGACTCATATAAACCTAACCCCATCCGTGTCATACACTCTGCTTTCCATCCCGATAGTGGAAGAGTTCTGTATCCCTAGCTAAAAATATGACCTTCAGTTGTCCTCCAGATGTTTCTGTAGAGGGCAAGATGGTAATATTTTAGTCTTTGTGGACCATGTAGATTCTGCTGCAACTACTCAAACCTGGCATAGAACCATGAACACAGCCACAGAAAATAAATAAACAGATAAGTGTAGCTGTGTTCCCATAACATTTTAATTACAAAAGCAACTGGTGAGCCATATTTGGTCCATGAGGTATAGTTTTCTGACCCCTACTCTTGACCTCTGCTGAGACCCCTGCTCCCATTCTCCTCTTTGCTGGTAAAGAAGATATCTTCAGCAATACTCTATTTCTCTCTCTCTCTCTCATTATTTCTTCAAAAAAAGGGTATAATTCTTAGAATACAAAAACATTAGTATTCTTTCATCTTAAAAAGATAATGCTTTGTTGTTGTGACTTGCCCTCAAATGATTTTCCCATTTCTTTTTTCCTATATTTGATAGTTTCTTCTCATTTGTTCTTAATCTCATTTCAATAAGCTCTAGCTTTCATTATTCCAAAAAAAAAAAAAAAAAAAAAAAAAACCTGACTTACTTCAGTTTACCAATGACTTTCACATGGTTAAATCCAGTGGTAAATTTCAGTCCTGATTTTACTTGGACTTTGATACAGTTGATCATTTCTTTCTCCTTGAAATATTATTTTTATGTGGATTCCAAGACACCCAGTGGTGTCCTAGGCCAGCATGCTAAAGCTCCAGAGAGCTGATTACAAAATATTCTGGACATTTGTGACACAGTTATGAAACTATTTGTATCCTGAAGTCAGCTTTAATGGGAATGTTAATTAGAAATTGGCAAATGTTTGAAAAAATGAAATATGTTTAAGGCAAAAAAAGACAAACACCACTTAATCTCATCCATATGTGGAATCTGCCAAAGGTGACCTCAGAGAAGTAGAGAGTAGAATGTAGGCTACCAGAGACTGGGGAGGAAGGATGGGTGGTGGGATGGGGAGATGTTAGTGAACAGGTAAAAAGTCACAGTTTTACAGGAAGAGTAAATTCTGGTGTTCTATTACAGAGTAGAGCAACTATAGCTAATAACAAAATATTGTATGCTTCAAGGGATCTGGAAGAGAAGATTTTGAATCACCATAAAGAAATTAAAAATGTTTAAAATGATGAATATACTAATTACTCAGCTTTGATCCTTATACCGTGTATATATGTATCGAAACATCATACTGTACCCCATAAATATGTACAGTTATTATATGGCCAATTATAAATTTCAAAATATTGGGTCTGTAAAAAATAGCAACTTTTTCAGTATTCCACAGAGATTTTCCTTATGTACTTGTATACCTGGACATAACAAGTGTACTCTGATTTTTTTTGCACCATTCCAACTGCTTCCTCTTAGTCTCCTTTACTTTTTCCAGCTCATCTTCCTGATTGCTAATCATTATAAACCCCAAGGCCTATAACTGACCATAACAAGTCTCTCTAATTTTTTTCTTATACTTCTCCCTGTTAGTGTCTATTCTTGATACAAACAGCCAGAATTAATCTATTTTTTAATTATTTTTTTAATGGCAATGAGGGTTCACTAAATTGCCCAGGTTGGTCTGGAACTCCTGGGCTCAAGTAATCCTCCCGCCTCAGCCTACCAAATTGTTGGGATTACATGAGCCACCTCACTGAGCCAGAGTGATCTGTTTTTAAAAGAAATCAAATTATGCAATTTCTCTGAACAAAAGTCCCTTATGGCTTACTATCTCATTCCAAATAAGCCAAATTTTTGACAAAGCATCTGGTCCCAGATACATTTCATTTTCTCTTTCCTAAAACTCATACTTTCTAATACTCAAATACTCACTCTACTACAGAAACACTGTCTTCATGCTTTTACTCCTAATGTGGAGAAACACCTTATGTATCTGAGAAAAAAACATGAAGACAGTGAGGGGACTGAAAAGCACTATGGGTAAAAATTTCAGTAAGTGTAGAAGAGAATTAAGAAGGGACATTTACTGTAATGTTAATTATTAAGAAAGAAAAAGCTTTCTGTGATCAGGTGGAAGTTGCATGACAAATTGGAAACCTTATGAACTTCAAATTAAGAGATGCTTTTCCCAGTGGGACAGTTGCTGAATCCCTTGGACTCCCTTGTGATGTGGGAAGCTAGTAAGCGAGGATAAAAGCTTCTAAAAGGTAGAGTTAAAAACTCCTTTTTGAAACAAAAGCTAAAATGGAAAGAACACAAAAGTGTATAATCACAATAAACGATGGCTTAAGAGATATAGAAGAGGCAGTTGTGTGTGTATAATATGGCACAAAGCAAATTAGTATTTATGAATTGCTATATTCTAATTCTGTCATTCCCTATGTCTTGAGAACCAAGATATTGAGTAAGGAAGAGACGAGACACAGCTGTAATGTAGAAAAGACTCAGCATAACACCTGAATATATTGTAGTTCTGCCCACTGAAAAGGCCTAGGAAAAAAAATGACCAGTCTGTGAGCATCCGTAGTGTCAGGGTTTTCTCCTTAAACATAATTTCCCAATAAAGGAAACCAGGACTTCTTGCAAAAGTGGTGGAGTTTATGGCACAAAATGTACAAGATGAGTCTGGAACATCTTAACATACCAGATAACAAGATAGTTACCAAAAATCATCAGTTTCATGTCAAAAGATTTTAGGAGCCAAATTGAAAGGACTCTATCGGTCAAAGGTAAGACAATTTAAGCTTCAATAAGGATAAGATTTACAAAGGATTGATACTTATCAAATATATTTAAATCATAAATTCATTACCATTTAAAAGGTCTAGTTAGTTCTGCTCTGAAGATGACTAGGAAACAGTTTATTTTCTTAAAAAGTAGTTAGATAAAAGGCAAGGATCTAATATATAATCTGTTTTTCTTACACAAACTATAACATAGCAAAATTATAGATGATGGTGACAGTAAGTCTCTCTTTTAAAAATCATTTCAGCCAGTCTATTTAAAAACATGCAATTAGACTATTACAATTTTTCAACCTCTAAGGAATTAATAAATTTAGGCAGCTAACATCTATAAAGAATGGAAACCAGACATTATGTACCTTCTGTTTGCCAGACAATAGACTTGCCAAATGAATATAAAGTGAGCTTAATGAATCCATCGAATTCAGAATCAGTTTACAGAAAATACACAGTTCACAGGAACATACTTAACTACAACATGAGAGTCTGTAGGTCAGTGGAGCTCAAAAGACATTGTGTTTTTAAAAAATGAATGAAACTAAGCTTGGATAAATGAATGAAACTAAGGATGGATACTTGGGTGATAAGATCATAAAGTAAAGCAGGGAAATGATTATTGAAAAAGGCAAAATCAAAGTCATTTTTGTGTGGATGGAGAGGTTTGTGGCTTTGATGGGACACACATGGAGGGGGCTCTCAGATGGCTGGCAACACATGATTTCTTGACCTAGGACCTTACATGGAAGTTCTCTTAATTTTTCACTAAGTTATAAATTTGTTTGATTTCATTTTCTTTATCTGCATTTTATTTTACAAAAAAAAGTTTAAAATGTTACTCTGGTACTTTTAGTCATGTTACTGAAAAACAAGTAAATAAACATTTTGTAATGAGAACACTGTCATTGCCATGATATTAAAAATACAAATGTGACTAGTAAAAAAACTGCCAAAGTATTTTTTATTTTTTAGATATTTAAAAAAATATCTAAGGGAAAACTATTCTACAGGGTCTGATTTTATCAGTGAAAAACGCAAGCAGAAGGTTCCCACTTACCATTCTTTCTTTGTTCTTCTTTTTACCATAATAATGAGCTCTGAAAGACACTTGAAACTTACAGTCACTCACATTTGAAGGAATATTATTCAAGAAGATATAAGGCAGAAATGACATTTTAGAGGGAACCCTAGCATGCCTGGAAATCCTGTAATCATTCTCAGCAGATAACTGATTATTTGGCTGGAATATGTTTAAAGGAGAAGCTTTAATCCAAAGTTGGATGAATGAAGGTAGGGATTTAAGCATGATAAAGAACAGTAAGTGGCACAGGAACACTAACAACTATAAAGTCTTTATGATTTCTTTAATATTGCCAGGAAATGCATAAAAGGCTTCTAGAGCTGACTAGATAACCATTTAAAAATGTGTTTTTCTTGCTGTGAATTACAAGTCTTTTATACATGGAAAAATTTTAGTGGGCACACAAGGCAGGAAAATTACATTAATTTTAATTCAAATGCTCTGTGACTCTGCAGTTTTTCCAATTAGAAAGACATGTTTCATGATTTTAAGGAGTTAGGAGAGCAGATAATACTTATGTAAAAGAAAAAAAAAAGGTTGATTATTTCTTTGCAAGTAGGTCCTTTAATGAGCGTTAAACTCATTATAGAAACTGTTTTAAGACAAATAAAACCAAGTCAGTGAAGTAATATGGGGTTACTTGCTTATTTGGTAAATTTCCCACAGGGAAAATTTTAAATCTTATAACTTTAATGATGCTTTTAAAGAGGTATTATTTATGAAATTAGTTTTATTATTATTGAATAGAATAGTAAAATTGTACTGAATTTGAAGACAGAACTGAAGTAAGATTCTGAATCTGTCAATTACAAACAATGTGACTTTGGGCAACTGATTCAACTTATCTGACTCTCAGGTCACATTCTACAAAATGACAGGATTATACCACATAGATACTAAGATTCCATCAGTATTTTCAAGTTCAACAATAATTTGTTTTCAATTTTTTTCGGGGAAAAAGAAATTCTCTAAAGACTGAATGAGAAAGAATTCTAATGCCTATATTAGTTACCTATCTGTGTGACAAATTAAACTAAACCTTAGCAGCTAAATTAATACAACAAACATTTATCTCACATGGTTTCTGAAGGTTGGGAACCTGGAAGTGGTTTAGTTGATAGGTTGTGATCAGGGTAACTCACAAGGTTACATTGAAGCTGTTGGCTGACATTGCAGCCCTCTGAAGGCTGACTGTGGCTAGGTAATTCCCTTCTAACTTCACTTGCATGGCTGCTGGCTGGCCTTGGTTTCTCCTTACTGGCTGTTGACCACAGGTTTTGGTTCCTTACCTAGTTGGCCTCTCCTTAGGGATACTGTCAATATTATAGCCAGCTTCCCCCCGAGTGAGTGATCCTAGAGAAAAAGAGAGTATGTGTGTGCGAGAAAGCACCCAAGATCCAAGACAGCCTTTTATAAGCTAATTTATACAGTGATGTACCACAACTTCAGCCGTATGTTATTGGCCACATGAACAATCCCTGATACAATATGGGAGGGGATTATAGAAAGACATAAATCTCACCACCATATGGGGCTCTTTGGAGGTAATCTTGACTGGCTAACCAAAGTGCCTATGCTGAATACATAGATTAAGGCCCAGATTCCTCTTCCCAAACTCTCCAGCTACCCAGTTCAATAAACTTCTTATGCAATGAATGATATGGATGTTGCTATGAAGATTGCAGAAACATAGAGTTCTCACCTGTATTCCTCCTAACCATGAAATGGTTAGGTTACTCTTTTTCAAAGTAATTATCTTCCTTACCAGCGACTGGCTTTACTTTAATTTACTGAAATGTGGTTTTCCAAGGTATCTTCAATTTGTTTCTTATGCACCTTGTTATTTCACCATACCATTAATTTCTCTTTTTCTATATAGAATTTCCTGAAACAAATCTATAATCTTGCATATTTTATTTGGTGATTTTAAATCTACTCCCTGCTCCATGATTACACCTCATCAAGTAACTTTTCTTTTTCTCAAATTCTCCATTTGCTCTCTTTTCTCATTTTAAGTTATTTGCATGACTTTCTGTCTACCTAACAGGTCTCAAATTCATTGCTAAACTTACAGTAAGAATAGCCTACACTTTAAAAAAAAATCATCACCTATCAGCCCTTTAAAATTTTCCAATCTAACTTTCTCAATTATTATCCTGAAATAACCAATTTCCCTACTTCTCTAATCCAGTGGTAATGGAAATCTTCCTCAACTTCTGCAGTGCCAACAATGTCAGCTTCACTTTTCTTCTTAAAAATTCCTTTCTTTTACATTGTCATGCACATTATTTCTTCCCTTACCCTAAATTTTTATGACCTTCATGCTCTTCTCTTTTAGATCTTTTCTTCTCTATTCCTTTTCCCCCCAAAATTTTATATCACCCCAATAGAAGAACAATGCTTACTTTTTGATCTTTTCTGAGATTAAAATTCTAACGTTTAATTTACTAAAGAGTATCTCTTTCAGAATTTATAACTAACACCCCAAATTCAACATAGATGTTAAATATGCCCATATTTGTGCTTAGCAGATGCAAATAGGGTCTTTCATTTCTGTTAATAATATTTCCAGTCCTCAATTTATACAAATTGTATCTTGAGATCATCACTTTATGTATACATGTATGTGTGTATCTATGTATTTATTTATTTACATTTATTTTATTGGAACCTGTCATTTCAGATTGTGTAGCATTTAACTTTTTGATGTACTTGAATGAACCTCATCGCATTCTTTATTTGTATTTATTTACCCGAACATGGTCCTGGAATTACCCCTGCTCATGACACCCACTGGCACCCCATCTTCATGATCTTCAACTTCTCTGTACATTCTTCTCTTCAAAGTATTTGCTGTTTAGTACTATTTACAATGACTTCCTTTTGCTCTTAGATTAAGGCCAACATTCTTTACATATCAACAAAGTCCTGAAAAATTTGGCCTATGCCTACCACTTAAATTTCATCTAAAGCTACTCTTTCCTTTTCCATTTGCAAAGAGAAGCAGTAAATGGTTACACAATAAACTCTGCCTCTAGTCTGTGCTTGGATTCACACCTAGTAATGCAAGTTAGTAGTTAATTTGGCCAAGTTTCTTATCCTTTCTGTGCCTCAGTTTTCTGATAGGTAAACAAAAATCTGATAGCCATGGTAGTTACTTATTGAATTAATCAGTATATTAGAACAATTCCCAGAAAATAATAGTTGTAATATTGTTATTGCAACTTGGACATATTCCTGCAATCTTACATTTTATCTCCTATTCATTATGTTTTTTCTTTCTTTTTTTCTCTCCCTTTCTTAATCTTTTATTAATTCATCAAGTTTAACTTCCCTACTCATCCTTTTTCTCAACTGGTCTTGAAGTTATTCATGCTATTTTTATTCATTTACTGGTTATTCTTATTTCTGTTTATTTATTGACTACTTTTAAAAGATGTATATCTGATTTAACAAGGTCTTAAAAAACCAATACCTCTGACCTTCCCCTGAGAAAGAGAAGAATCTTTGAATGTCTTAACTTGATAATCACTCATTTTTTTATATTGTTGTCATCCAGTATGATAGCCTCACTCTGACTTTATCACCCTTAAAAAGTTGTTCCTACTATTATTATTTGAGGTATTTGGATACACAGTATTTACTCATTTAATGTATTATAATTAATTTCCTTGGATTGTGGCCTTTCAATTTTCTTCGAAGTAAGCACTATCTTTTGTTGTAGTCCCTTCTGCAAATCTATGTAAGTGAAAAACTTTGTAAAATAAAGAGTATTTATTTCACATTTACTCTTGAGTAATAGGTTTCCTGGGCATGGTATTGTAATTTTATAGACTTTTTTCGTCAGCATGTTGAAGATATTATTCTAATGTTTTCTGGTATGTATTCTTGCTAAGAATACATATGTATTGTGTTATGTATTGAAAAGATGTAAACTGTCAGTTGTCAGTCCTTTGCGGATAATCTTTTTTTTTTTTTTTTTTTTTGGGAAGTAATTTGTGAACTTATACTTTTGCTTGTTTATGTAATGTGTAACTATTTGGCTTTGTTATTTTATTCTTTCTGGGACTCAGTGAGTATCTTTAATTTGAAGAGCCATGTACTTCTTTCACTTTGGAAAATTCTTAGCCATTATCTTTTAAAAAGTGTTTCTCAGGCAACTGTTTTAACCACCATACTCATATGTTTTATACTGCCTTTCTATCTTTAATGCCTTTTAGTTGCTCTTTTATCTATTTTTTGACTCTATGGCTAATTATTTTTTTTATATTGACTTTTAAAATTTATTTTTTATTTTTAAATTAAGGTATACTTGAAAAATTACATTGTATATTTTACAGTGTACAATGTGATGTTTTGATATGTGTATACATTTTAAATGGTTAAATCCCGCCAATTACTGTATCCATTACCTCATGTACTTATCTGCCTTTGTTGTAAGAATATTTAAGATCTACTCTCTCAGCAATTTTCAAGCGTACAACATGTTATTTTTAACTATGGTCACCATACTGTACGATAGCTCTCCTGGCCTTATTACTTTCAATTTACCCTTTCATTTATTTCTGATATGCTCATCAATCTATCATATAGATTTTAATTATAATATTTATCATATGTAAACATTTTATTTGATTTAATGTATATATTTCATCCTCTTATTATCACTCCGTATTTCATCTTTCGTTATGTATCACTCTCTACTTCATCCTTCCTTATTTATCACTTTGGTTTTCTTCTTTAGTTTTTCTATTTTAATATAGGTTTTATGTATCTTTCCAGTACTTTCTTTCTCTTTAATCCCTAAATTAATATTAGATAAAGTTGTGGCCTATTCAAGATTGTTCCAATAACTCCAGGACTAGGGATGCTCTGGCTTTTTAAAACTTCGGTTACTTACATAATGTTTCATTTGGTTGTGTTATTTATACTCTTCATATGGCAAATTCTTTTCCGTGGGTGTCCTATATATCTTTAATTATGAGAATTTCTCTATTGTGGTTATTTTTTTAAAAATTTCAGTGATTTTATGATGATTCCTCAACTTGCTATTCATGCCCTATGTAATGTAAATTTGTAATCCTTGTACCCCCACACACACACGTGGGAGCGCATGCGCACACATACGCACACACGCACATACAGACACACACACACACTCACACACACACATGCACGCACACACTCCATGACTGTTTACCTTTGTATTCTCAGCAGCAGAGATTTTAAGGCAGAGTATGTATTTTTCTGGTAAATTATGTTTGATGAACATTTGCATGATTATTCTCTGTATTCCATAATTAAATAATTAAATCTGTGAAAAATTCAGAGCTACCTTCTAGTCTAGAAAATGTTCTGTGTTTTGCAATAGTCATGTCCTGCAGAAACTGCTCACTCTCTCAATCTTGGCAACCTAAAATCTCTTAAGATTTCACTCCAAAGACATCTTCTACAAGAAGGCTTTGCTAACCTTAAATATGTATGCTTTGTAAATAAATTAAATCTTTCTATTTAATGTAAATTTTATTTAGAAGTGGCCTGATTTTTCATTTTGACATACTCAAACTTTAATCATTCCTTGCTCTCTGCATTTTCCTAGAACTTTGGGGATATACAGAGTAATTCCCTTACTCCGACAACTATGACATGATTGTCTTAGATATGTCATAGAAATTCCATGCAGAGGTTCAATTCATTGATGATGGAAGAATTCAGGTGATATACATGTTAGTTTGGCATACAAGTTTTAAAAGTTTATATGGAATTTGTTTCAAACATTAAAAAATTCACACATTGAAAATATTAATATATATTACTTTGGGAGGTTGGATGTGAAGAAAAAATCAGATAATAAAGCAGTGACAGGCCTGCATTTCTACCTTTTCACAGTTGCTTAAAACTGCCTTGAGCTGCCCTATATTGATGGTTCATGTCTGATCAAGGTTGCCACAGTGTTCACCACCTCTTTATGAGTTAGACTTTGTCAGTTTCACTCGTCTATATTTCTGCCTGGCTCCTGCAAATATTTAAAGTTTCAGGATGTGGATTTGAAACATTCTTCACCACTCAGTATTGCCAATTATTACTGGCTTAGGCCACAGGATAAAATTTTTATGTGCTATATCTATTTGAAATCAGTTTATTTATTTAAAATTTTTTGAGACAGAGTGTTGCTCTTGTTACCGAGGCTGGAGTGCCATGGCACGATCTCGGCTCACCGCAACCTCTACCTCCTGGCTTCAAGCAATTCTCCTGCCTCAACCTCCCGAGTAGCTGGGACTACAGGCATGCACCACCATGCCCAGCTAATTTTTGTATTTTTAGTAGAGGCGGGGTTTCACTATGTTGACCAGTATGGTCTCGATCTCTTGACCTAGTGATCTACCTGTCTCAGCCTCCCAAAGTGTGGGATTACAGGCGTGAGCCACCGCGCCCGGCCTTGAAATCAGTTTATTGAGTTTGTAATAATCAATATATATTAAGTTATAAATATAACCATCTGTATCTTAACAGAATTATATTGCTCATCTTTATTTGGTTTAATTTTCTCTTTCATGAAAGCATGGAGTTATTACTATAGAAACATATGATTTCACATATACACTTAAGTCAATAATAATGCAAAATTTGGTTAATCTGCCTTGGGTATTACTAGATTTATTTGGTAACTTAGTGAATATCTACGTACTATAACCAAATATGATAAATTACTATGGAGAGATAATTGTAATGAAAACAGAATGTCTAACAGCTGATTAGATTATTGCATGTTCTACTAAAAACTGACAAAATAACCTGAAATGCTGTTAGAATTGTTGCCTAAATAATGGCATGGAACCAACTGCATAGCAAAATAACATTTAGATTCTAAACAAGTAGTGTGTTTACTAGTTTTGTTCCTTATAAAGGAAAAGAGATCACCTGGTTTTAAAATAAATTTAAACATATTAGTGCTTGTATTTTTGGTGACTTCCATTTTAGTAAAAGCAAAGTTATAGAAATTAATGTATAAGATATTAGAAAATGATATACATTATTTTTTTTCTCAGTAAGTCTTTAATTTCATAGTTGCATGAGGCCATACTGTTTGTAGAGGCTGAGTGACAGAAGTGTTGCTAAAACTAAGATCTGTGGGAGAGCTCTAAATGGATATGAGAACCATCAAGAATTCTAATAAATGAAATCTTAAAATGCCAGTCTCAGGGTCTCTGTAGTTATATTTCCCAATTATCCCAAGACAGTGCCTGTTTCTTAGGACAGTACCATGGGGAGCCTTTCATCTACCATGCAGTCTTTGATAGAAGATGAGATTATGGATAGTACTGAAAGAACATAATCAATATTCAGCCGGAACATAGATTAAAAAAATATATGATCTCAGTTCATGCTACCACTTTGTGGAGAGCTCAATAAAAGAGAGAACACATAATCTAGTTCTTAGCATTCAAAAAGGGAGTTTGCTTTATGCAGTCTAACCTTGTCTGAACACATTTGTGCTTTTAATGCTTTGCAAAGGTAGATCATTGGAAAATGACAGAAAGACAGTGAATGTGACAGTATGTTTGCTCCCTGGTTGGAGACTTGATTATATTCAAGGGTCTGCTGCAAGTGCTAGTTTGCCATTCAGCTCTTTTTTCTACAGCAGGATACTAGACATATAACAGCAATAAACATGAAAGACAATGCTAATATTTCTCTTCCCTGGAATAAACGCAAAAGAGTTCTGTGAAAATGCTTCCACAGTAATTTATAGTTACCCTTATTTAACAATTATTCTTCAAATATAATATTGTTCTTTAATTGATTGCATTCTTTGTTAACTATTAGACTAGAAAAAATAAACACAGAATTATATGTCTTGAGATCCTTTTCAGATTTGGAAACAACAAAAAAATCCTACCCTTTTTCTTTTTCTCAAACCTTGGATAACTTCCAAATTAAGCAGGAGTTAAAGGCACTCTCCATTGCTTCACCTATCTATGATTTTTACCTTTGTTTTAGGGTATCCTGACTCTCAGCACTGATACTGCTAAAGACATAGTGTATATAAATGCAGAAGGTGATTTTATATACATGAATGTCTTTTGAAGAAGAGAGGTTAATAAGTTTGATTTATCAAGTTCAAACATGTGTTGTTTTGAATTATTTATTTATTTATTTATGAGATGAGGTTTCTGTTGCCCAGCCTGGAGTTCATAGCTCACTGTAGCCTCAACCTCCTGGGCTTAAGTGATTCTCCCACCTCAGCCTCCTGAGTAGCTGAGACTATAGACGCATGCCACCATGTTCAGCTAATTATTGTTCTCATTTATTAATTTTTTTTTTTGTAGAGACATAATCTCCCTGTGTTGCCTTGGCTGGTCTCAACCTCCTAGGATCAAGTAATCCTCCTGCTTTGGTCTCCCAAAAGCAGGAGGAAGACAGGGATTACAGACATGAGCTATTGCACTTGGGAACATATGCTTTTTTATTTTAAGCTGACCTTGACAAAAATGTGTGCTTTTGCTGTTTAGTAACTACCTACTAAATGCCACAGAAACCTAAAGCCCAAATAAAATATTTTTCCTTATATAAAAATACAAAAAATCAATAGTTTCAAACATTTCATTTTCTATTTTATAATAAATAGTGTATCATAGCATATGATAAAACAGAAAACTTTAATTGTGAATTTTCTTCTTCACACACAATATAGAGAATGTTAACATGGAATAACTATCCACAGAAACTTTCATAACATTTTCAGTTTGCTAGTAACCAAGGAAGAAGTTACTCGGCATTGCCATGATTCCTTAGCATGACTTTTTTAAGGGAATTATATAAGATGTCTCATCAACTTTACATTTGGTAACCTTAATTTCACCATCATGCCTTGTCAAATATTTATACAGCAAAAACCTACCAGGGTGAAGAGGGGAACTGAAAACATGCCAAGGATTAACTGAGGTGTCCTAACCTTTAGAGTACTGATGTAAACATACACCTTCCTACATAAGTATGAATTTGAAAGAAAATAATCACTCTTAATTCTATACATATAGGTCTTTAATCACCTTTTCAAGTCAATTTTACTGTATTTCAGGGATGGCTTGGAGAAACTTGATTAGATGTAATGTAGTAATAAAATATATATTTTCTATTTATGTTAAGGTACATACAATCACTCAAGCATGGGCAGTTTTCTGGGGTCGCACCAAATAATGGTGTTTAGAGTAGGCTGATAAACTTGGATGCTGTCGTAGTGAACATGGGCTTTTGCAGTGGTACCAAGGAACAGAGTTGTGCATTAGGTAGGAGTGAAGGGGGTGTGCTAGAAGAAATAGTTTCTATGTCTAAATAATAGTGTAGATCAACCTAGAACTCAATTTCAGAGTCCAAAATGACGTCCGAAGGAATTCTGAGGTTATCTGTAAATACATTAGAATAATTAGTAGCTTTAGCTTTATTGTGTTTCACTAGACATGATAGTATTTGGAAAAAGGCACACGTTATCTATAGTATAACATATATAATTATAGTTCAATTTATGTTGTCTAGTATAGCCACATAAATTCATTAAAATAAAAATGGAAAAAAGGTATTTGGACAATTGATATTACTGGAAACATTGTGTGATTTATATTTAACAAGAGGCAGTACAGTATAAAGATTAAGAACTCAGACTTTGGAATCAAATGGCCACAAGCCAGAGTTGCCACTGCTATTTATGTGGATGTGAGCAAGCATATAATCTTTTTATGCTTAGTTTTCCATTTGTAAAACTTCAGTGATAATAACACATATCTTATAAGGTTGTATAAAAGTAAATGAGTTTATACTTTTAAAGAATTTAGAATTGTGCATGGACTATATAAATGTTAGTTATGTAAAACAAATAATTACAAGACCATACATAGGCATGCATATATATTACTTATAAATATGTAAAATTTATTTTTATTGTTTATATTGTTTCTATTATTTTACATGTAATTGGAGAAATTACTGTTAAATACAAACTATTTTCTCATGACAAAAAAGAGGCTTTAAGATAATAAAATCAAGCTCAGTAGTATATTGGTTGTCTTCATTAATTCAAGAAGAATGGGGAAACTAAATTTTATAATGAAACTGTTTAAGTTGGTAAGTTGCAGATAGAAAATAGTAATTACACGGGCGGGATATCTGGAGTGTAGTATGATGCTTAGTTTCATATTCTTTCATAATTTTTCAGGGGATTTATTGAAAGAGTAGAAGTACTACACTGTAACACCACCTAGAGTGACTGGCTGATAGTACACATATATCACACTTGGTGGAAAACTGAGGGTCAAATGGTAGAATTTCTAAGGAGGAAGATTTGTAAACTACAGGAAAGACCATTCAAATGAGTCTTTGAATTAGAGCATATTGAAATAAGAGACAGTGATTCCCTTGTCTGAGGAGGACAAGCAGAGGTTGGAGGCCTTTGATCACTGACAGATAATGTAGAAGGAAATTTGAGTTTTGTTTAGAGAGTTGGAATCGAAAATTTTTCATATTTAACTTAATTAGTCATATTTCACTTAGTGAACGGATATGGTGACTACACTATAATGCATGTAGTGAAATTTTTTTTGTTTTATTTCTTGTTCTTTTATTGTTAAATATTTAATTGACACATAAAGATGGAATACATTTAAGGTGTAGAATTTGGTGACTTGGTATATGTATACATTGTGTAATGATTATCACAGTCAAATTGATTAACACATCCATCGCCACTCATCTTGCATATTAGATATCCAGAACTTGTTCATCTTATAATAGAAAGTTTTTACTCTTTGACCAACATCTCCCCATTTTCCTCACTTTCTGTCTCCAGCCTCTGGCAACCACTGTTCTATTCTCTACTTCTGTGTATACAAGATATTGAGTGTTCTTTCTAAGACAGAATTCCTAGAACTATATGAGGACAGAAAAAGAATTGTCAAAATAAAATTGAAAAGGTGGAATATTAATTATCCTATGAGGCACATAAGTTACAACAATCTAACAGGGACACAAACATATACATATAAACATATACATGTATAACATCTATATACACAGACATGTAAGTGTAGATATACAGAATGATCTATGCATATATTTCATTATCAAAAAGTACAGTGTTTGCTATCAGGGAAATATAATTTTAGCAATTGAAATACACATATTTTGTCACATGACTATTTTGTATAGGAAATTAAAAATTTTTATATGCATTATTATATTGTCAGGCAAGGAATAATTCAGCTATGTTTACTGAGCAACCACTTTGAATGCAAAGTGTTTCTTAAATTTCAGGAGAAAAATATCATAAGGTATGTTTTATTTGATGTTTCTAGTAGGCTTATAATTTAAAGGTAGATTTTGGAGAATCCAAAAAGTCACAAAAAGAGAAGTTAAAAAGACATGCCAAATGCTGAAAGCCAATTTTTCTTTCTGTAGTCCTAAAATTTTTATCTTGTGCTAGTTACTTCTCTAAGTACTGACATTATAAGATTGCTGTAAGAAGTAGGTAAGAAGAGCTATATTATTATAGTTCAGTGTATGACAAGTAGTAACTGTTCGATGCTAGTTTTCATCAGTGATGAACTTGCATTGTAACTACTGGGTCATGGCATGCTTATAGGTTAGTCCGTGATTTCTGTGATTCATCTCTGGACTCAAAGAAGACTACTTATCTTTGTGATTCTAATGTATATGCTGCTGCTTTTTGAAATCACAAAGAAGGAAGGATAATAAAAAAAGGGAACTTTCTAACTGTCATAACCAGCTTGTATTATACACTTGTGATAGAGCAACATATTTTATCTAAACATATCAGCTATAAACATTAATTTCTCAACTTAAAGTATGAATTCTGGATGCATGTGAATGGGCTTAAATAATTGAAGGGCTACCAAACTGTTAAAATAATTATTCTTGGATATAAGATAGGGTTGTTCAATATATGTAAGTGGTACCCTCTAGTGGCTACAACATACTCTGTCCTTTAAGTAGAGTTAAAATATACAATGGGCATTTTTTGGGTCAATCTGCACATTCTGTGGGCTTCAGTGGTTGAGTATCAAAACATTCTTATTTCAGATGATTAAGAACAAAAGATCCAGGATTGCATACAAATTTTACACATTCCAACCAACAGAGGGTGATGGGATGTTCCAGTATGCACTAGTGCTGCTAGATTTCCAAGCCATAATAAGTCTTGTAGTCAACAAGCAAACAATACATTAGGAAATGTGGATCACTCAAAAGTAGGTGTGAAAATACTGTGGTAAAATATCATCTCTAATAAAAATAATAGCACACGCTTTTAGAACATGTATGAAACAGTTTATAAAGCATTTGCCATGTAACATTACATTTAAGCCTAAGAGCAACCCTATAATAGTAGACAGAGGTAAAATCATTACCTTATAGAAGGGAAACAAAGAATCAATGAAGTTAGATTCAAGATCAGTCATTATGACACAACATAACTAAACCTATAATCCAGGTGTTTTGGTCCTTAGTTCACATTTTCCCCTCTCATATTGTCTTTCTCCTTACAAGACTCTATTACATTGAATTTACACTATTATCCAGGTGCAAGCTCTTTAAAATAGAAGTCATCTTAGAAGTTATGGGTATAAATGTACATATATACTCTGAGTACAATCGAGCACTCACATTATTATGTTAAGTTGGAGACTATGTACACATGAAACTAATATTTAGTAGAGAAATTGGAAAAATGATATTTGATCTGGAGATAATTGATACTTAACTCTTGTCAAATATCACAATATTTGACATATTTGAAATATCACAATATCTGAAGCATAGAGTAAAAGCATTTATTAGAAATATGTACTTTTTAATGGAAACAACTTGACCAAAAATTTGTCACAGAATTTTGAGATCCATTAAAAAAGTTTAATCAGAAAAAAAAAAAAAAAGGAATATGTGAAGCCCATTCAGACTTTAAAAAAATCACATAAAAAAAGACATTCATATATAAAACTCATGGTAATTCTCAAACCTAAAGTCTAGAACTTAAAGTTTCAAAAATAAAATTAATTATCTGAATAGACTATGTAGACATAAAAGTTATTGAATTTTAAATAAGACATTTTGGCAAGAATATTTTCTAAGGAAATGATAATTGCAAACTCTGTCTCATAAGGCTATTACAAAACTTTTAATGAATGAATTGAAAATAGTTATCAGTCAAAAGAAGTGGGCTGAAAGACTACTGTAATGCCAAAATTGAACAAAAATTTCCTGTAGGAATTGCAGTCTTTTAATAAAATATGTTCAATATCCACTTCATTGTTTTGTGATCTGGTATAAAATTAAACATCACCAGTAAAAGTAAACCTAAATTTAAATCAAAGTGACCAATGTTACACAGAAAGAAAACCCATAGTGCCTGCTAATTTCAATGTATCTGCACAGTAAGATAGGATGAGAAAAAAAAAATAAAAGACATAATAATCTCATCGTAATTTTGCAAAGAAACTCACATAGATAGAAATGATAGTCCATTTTTTAAAGTACCAGAGTATTTTGTTTAAAGGATGGTCAGAACTGTAAGTTAGAATCTATATTTTAAATAAAAATGAACACATAAAAAAATCACAGTATCAAATGTTTTTTATTAAAAAATACTCAGAACCAAAGCTTCAGATTATGATAAATATGACATATGTTCTTGTTTCAAAAGTTTATTTATGTTATTAAAAAGTTAGAATAAGAATATAAACACAATAATGTTAGTGACATGTTCATAAAAGTGTTAAAGGGTTGATAATAAGTGCATGTTTAAAAATGAAAATTTATTACTAATTCTTGATATGGATATGCTACATAGATATTATTTAAATCATCATGTAAGTCACCGTATTTAAGAAAAACTTTCAAAAACCTCCTTTTCCTTTCTTAATATTAACTTTCAGTTAAGTTGTTTTGGTACTAGAAGTTTATTAGTCATTTAGTAATTCACTACTGATAGTACTGAGAAATTGACAGCTGTCTCCTCATTGTTCATGTAATAAAGCATTTTACTATGTGTTCATAATTTATATGAAGTTTAAGTATACTAACATACACTATAAAACCTCAAAGATAGAAATGCAATTACATTCTTTCAAAGAAAAAAAACTGGATTATCTTTCAGTTTCTAATATAGTTTCTCAACATTTAAAATCCTGTCTTAAATTATAGCGATATAAAGTAAAGTTTAAGCATAAAAATGCACAAAAATGGTCAAGATGTATGAAAAACACTCTTACATAAAGCATTATTACTATTAATGCCTATTGAAACACGTTTATCCTTCAATGAAATCACTAAGTAATATGTAAATTTTAGGAAAGGTCATGGCTATGCTAATTCATGCAGACTTCATGTTTTCCAGGTGGTATATTAAAAAGGTTTAGATGAAATATTATGTGACCAAAATAAGTCCAGTATCTCCCCAGTTGGTTAGAGTAATTAAGGCTATCTGCTTATTTAAATATTCAACTTTTTCTTAACTTTTCTAGAGTATTGACCATGAACTGGCAGTATATCTTGGGATGTATTTTAGTATACTACCTCCAAAGAAAAGCCTTTCTGATAGAGCCATGCAAATCAGGGACCAGAGTTGAGGGTGCATATTTAAATTTTAGAGTTGAAGAGTTATGCCTCATCTTACATGAAAATGCTGAAATCAGGGGCACTGACAACTTCCACAGAAGGAAATTGACTTACAGTGTCCCAAAAATCTTTTCCTGAAAATCCATTCATGTTTAATAATTAAATAGCCATATATTACTTTGTAATACAGCTGTTAAAGTACACAATTTTTTGGATATGATTTTTTTTTTTTTTTTTTTTTGCTTTTCTTAAATTCTTGTGAAAAAGAAGGCCGCTGTAGATATTGATGCAAACTTCTCCAGTCCTCCCCTTCATGCTAATATGCTGTCATTGCATTAATATAATAGGTCAATCATTTGGTGGGCATCATGACTTTAAAAAAAATTTCCACACTCAGATGGCTGTCAATGGTGGTGCCAGTGAACCGTTATGCAAAGCCCCCAAACACTTTGTAAACTCGAATCTTAGAACACAATAGTAAAGTTCAGTCCTGGAAAAAGATAGTGTACTGAATACACAATACTCAGCTTTGTCTGTTTGGGGCTTCTGTTGAGGGAGAAGGCTACTTAATCTCCCCATTTGCCCTGGGGATTCTAACTGTTTTAATGTGTCCTTTTTGAGAGTCTGTGAACTGTAGAATATAGGCTGGTAACAACTTTCTTTGGGGCTTTCCTTGGAAAAGCCCAAAGCTGCCAGCACAAGAAAGCTGACACAGTGGTGCTAACAAACACAAAAGAGACTTTTAGCTGTTTTTGCAAACTGCCTGGCTAAAGTTTCATGTCATGCCTTGATGAAGGATCTAATTCTTTGGCTCATTTCATAGGAATCTAGCTTTTGTGACAGTATGGGAAGGATAGCTTCTTCATCAAGTTGGGAAAGTAAAGTATAAGAAATTTTGATGTAACATCAAGGAAGTTTGTAATACTTAAAGGATTAAATGATATAAGATAATTAACAACAATGACATTTAATGCTATATTACCAATTGCCTACATCGATCTTTTAGTCAAGACTATTTTTAGGGTTTATTAATATCATTTTCTTAAATGGTATGTTATGGTGAAATGCCAATATTATTTTTCTATTATCATTCACTATTACAAATATACACAAGAAAATATTACCTAGAAAGCTAACTTTAACATGTCCTTATAAACTCAAGGATTTTTAAGCAGTTGAAATTAAAATATTGCTTAACAATTTGAAGAATGATGTATCTCATTCAAATGAATAAATCTAAGATGCAAAAAAGAAATTCCACAGCTAGGACTAATTGTTCTAACCACATAAACAGAAATCCTATTCCCAGCTGACTAAATTTACATGGGTCAATCCATCTATATACTGGAACTTTACCATCCAGAAAAGTCATATATTATCTATACTTAGGCATTTATGATACCCATCAAAGGTTAGGCAAATCATATATATGTGTGAGTGCAAAGTAGAAATTTTAGGAGGGAAGAAAAGATGCATTTTTACAAGGATAACACCTAACAATTCTTGTGATAAGTTCAATATATGGTAATCACCACATATATGAAAATGAATTTTCTTAAATTGAAGAAAATAAATATTTAAAAAGGTTTTGGATTAATGAAGTGAGACAGAAGAGGCCAAATGTAGAAATGTTCATAGTGGATAAGGGAAAATTGTCCAGAGCTTCAAGTGTGGTTTAAAATTCCAAATTCCAGTTCATACCAAGGAAAAATCCCAGAAAACTAACTGTCATGCCCGCCCCACCAGTGTCTGACTATGTTACTCTCAGATCTCTCTCTAACACCTTCTCACTCGCATGCCTCCTGTCTCGTTGTGTGCTGACTTGTATGATATGGAGAGGCAGGCTGACCTCATTTCAGCTCCTTAGGAATGAAACTGTTCTTATCTGAGGTAGTGCATCGATCTGCCGTCATGCAGTTGATTTCTAATGAGGCCTTTAGGAATGCCTTGTACACAAATTGGGAAATGCCTGACTAAAAATATATATTTATTTGTAAATTAACAAGACGTGGTGGTGTATGTCTGTAGTCCCTCCCAGCTACTCGGGAGGCTGAGGTGAGCAAATCACTTGGCCGAGGAGGTTGAAGCTGCAGGAGCTGAGACCATGCGACTGCACATTAGCCTGAGACACAAAGCAAGACTCTGTCTCAAAAAAAAAAAAAAAAAAAAAAAGTCTATTTATGAAGACTGATCAGGAAAGAGAAAAAAAGAACAAAAGGGTTTCAGATATCTGGCTTTTAGGCAGGGAATAAAAATGTTAAAGGGGAAAATATTAAATATTTTGATATTATTTTCAAATGTGGTTTGTGGAAATTTTTGCAAGTAATTCATTGTTGTGCTATATGTATATCTATTTATCTATATCTCTGATGGTAAAATCTACATTTATCTATCTATGACCTATCACGTTTTCCTACTTGGGAATTGCACATAAACTGGCTGGAAAGCAATTTATGTTTGAAAGAATAACAAATCAGGGCCAACAGAAATAAACGCTCAACAAAAATATTTTAGCAGTATGCTCAAAACAGCTAATTTTATTCTTAACTGAAAAATTTCTCACTGGGGAACGGTAGGAAACTGTAGTCCAATCCAAGTTGAACTTAGCACTTGAATATCTTCTGCATAGGCCAATCAAGGTTAAAGTAATCTACTGTAAATGAAAAAAATACTTCAACTGTGCGAATGAAGGACTTTTGAATTCAGAAGTATTACCCTATTCTATGATAAAAGAAAATTCTCTCAGGGTTCTTATCTAGAGCAGATATCTTTGGAGAAAATCTACTAAACGAAGGTTTTCATGAAGGTAATTTCAATTATGGTTCTGAACCAAACTACGAGTATTTGACTCTTACAAAAGAGTATTTTGTTGCCTTAAATCACTCCTTAGCTTATTCTAGTCTCAACATTAGTCTGTAGAATTATAGTGTTGTTCACCCTGAAACTTTGAGCTTTAAGCCATGGTTCATTTGATTGTACTGACTGACTCGAGAAGAAAAACATAAAGACTTTAACATTTCTGGATTATTATGAAGTCATCTAATTTATTGCCTGCAAGCATAGTTTAGACAGTTGCTAGATTTGAATTCTGACTTTATCAATTTTGTGTGTGTGTGGCAATAGGCAAGTCATTCTATCTTGTTTGTTTAAATTTTCTCATCTGTTTCAAGAGGATAATAAAACAGATCAGACTGTTGTGAGTGTAAACATTAGCTAAAATTTAGTGAGTGCTTTCTGTTGCCAGGAATTTCCTCAAATGCTTTTGATACATTCTCACAGCAAATTTATTTATATGTTTTATTATTATAGTTGAGCTAAATTAAATAATTTGTCCAAATTTACATGACTACTAAATTGTGGAGTTGAGTTTGGGGCTCAAAAATTTGAATTCCAGAATCCGTACTCTTACCTACTACATCAGACATTCCATAGAAGAAAACGTGTTCAGGTCCCAAGACAGTGTCCAGCAAACAAGAGCATTCAGTAAAATGTAGTTACTGAGATTCTGATCGAAAAGGTGTAAAAAATCTGAAATCTTGCTGAGATAAGATAGAAAAATTAATTTCTAATAAGAGAAAAAAGTCAGTGTTGAACAATATAAAATGATAAATTAATTTAAACTTAATATAAAACTATACTCAGCATAAAAATATTGATTTATTTATAGCAAATAATATCAGTTACTAATATTTTTATATCTCTACTTAGAAACATGATTTCAAGGTATATTTTTTGCACAAAACCAAGAGGCATTATTTGAGAAATGTACACTTTGAGAGTTGTTTAATAACATAGTACTAACAAAAGCATAAACACTAGTAATTCAATAAAACCTACCAAATTCAATACCCTATTAGTTATAGATATGAACAAAGTGAGCCCTTAAATCATTGATATAATTTGAGGGCTTAGAATTATACAATTTCTTTACTTATTTAATTTTAGTTATTCTGAACACTTCTGTTTAAGGTATTTGCTCTGATGTGATCATTGCAAGGTATCTTAATCCACAGAAATTTAGAAACACTAACATATGTGATTAGTACATGATGAGTCATGTTGATTTAATTTATGTTGTTTGGGCATAGTTAAGTTTTAGTTTCCCTTGACTTCATGAAAGAGACCTGACTTAAGATTCAGTTTAAAGGGTAGATAGGCAAGGTTAGGCATGAGAAAACATTTTTTTTTTTTTTTTTCAGGCAAGTCAAATCAAATTGAGAGAACAGGGAGGAGTTCTCCCTGATAAGGTGCTGCAAAACTTAAGAGAGTGGTGAGCTTCTGGGGGCCTGTCACTGCCACAATTTTTGAGTTAATAGCACCAAAACAGGGGATAGCACCTTTTTCTTGATTCAGAGGATGATGACAATTCTGCTTTTGTGGCTAGGAAGTAGCAAAATATGATAGTTTTAATCAGATGGAAGAAGACAAGAGAAACTCTGCTTACCCAAGTGTTAAGAAAGTGTATATAAAGATAAAACTTTAGATCTTTTGTAGTTAGCCTCAAGACATAACTTCATTACTATATATTTCAGCAAATTGGTTCATTAATGGTAAGGGAATTAAGCATACCTTCTCTTTAAGCAAAAACATGTCTGGAATTTTAACCAAAGTGATGAAGAAGAAAACCTTAATAACTTCTCTATTTGTTAATGTCTTCGTTATTCAAATAGCTGATAAGAGCCTATTATCGGCCAGCTAATGTGATAGACATTGAAAGTATGAGGAGGAATAGAATACCTTTGTAGACATTTAGTAGCTCACAATTAGGTAATTAACAAATGGATTTGCTCTTGTATGAGTTGCTCTTGTATGAGTTGCTATGTGGAATTTTATCCAGGTACAGAGGATAATGATCCCTCAAAAGCTTCCCTGTAACAAATAATTAAAGGGAGTAATGCTAATGTGGGTAATCAGATGGGGTGGTGACCATACCACAGTTCTGCAGGATAAATGTTGTATTAAGTTCAAAATCTCCTTAGTATTAATATTTTCAAGTTTACTTTAAGTGAACAGCAAACTCGATTTAAATTTTTTAAATTAAGTACTTAATATTTTCTTTCAGTTCATGCCACTATGAAAATTAAACTTCTCTAGAAAGCACCAAATTACCTAAGAGGAAGCTAACATGTCCTCTCAATCTTAATAGTAAAATGCTGTGGCACTATTTGCTGAATTTTTCAATTGCTCTGGGAAGGGACAGTGTGGCTGTTAAGATTCCTAACGAGGAGTATTGCTGTCTGTTCTCAATTTAATAGGAGTGTCTGTTGCAAGGCCGCATACTTAACGTTTCTATTTAAGGTACAAATACTTAAAACGCTTCATATATATATACATATATAGTCAAGGAATAAAATTATTAAGCTGATTTTTACATAAATGGAAAGAACACAGATTGAGAAAGAATACTTTAAGTTAAAAAGCAGATCAGTGATTATAGTTTATTCCATCACACAATGGATAAACTTGAAATGGATTAAGGGAGACCTCTCAAGTAGACATTGTAATAGCTGTTTTCAAAGTTTTAATGATTTCAATAATTTTTAAATAACTTTTATGTAAAAAAGAAAGAAGTATTAAATATGTAAAAGCTTTAGTCTTCTTAAAAAGTTTAAAACATTGGCATTGTGAATGTACAGGAATGTACGATTATATTAAAACCAGCTGTTTGATTACCACTATAGTATATATTTTGCATTTCTACTGTAGTACAATAAGTAGATTAAGCTGATCTTACACAAAAAGCTTGACAATTGGTACAAGGCATATTATATTATCTGTAAGAATACTTCAGAAAAGATAAGCTGCCCAGACAGCTGACCAGAATGTGCTGCTTACACAGCTTTGGTTGCCAGTTACAGGATCTCCACAAGAGGGCGATCATTAGGAAATGCCGGGACATTTTTCTGCATGCCAGTGAAACAGTATGTAGATGCCTCATTTCTATAGAATCAGGATCCCCCCGCTTCTCTGCCCTGCCCTGCTTGCTAATATATATTTTAAAATGGGAAGAGGCAATCTTTTATTTTTTACTAAGATATCGAAACATATTTAATTTAAGGATGAATTCTTACACAATGATGAACAATGCTATTGTAATTATGGATATTTAAAAAATTCATTTGTGAGATCTTAATTTTCTCTACCTTCTATAGGAGCACTTTGGGAACTGGTGTTCTAACATATTTTCTATATATTTGCAAGAATTTAAAAAGAAATGTGCTAATTCACTAATATCATGGAACATTTTGGTATGTACCTTTAATAATTACTACAGCTGCTAGTGATGCTATTAAAAATTATAAAACAATCATATTTAATATGCAAGAATTGTTATTGAAAAGTGTAGTTAGCAATTTTGAGTAACAGAAGACATGATGTATATTAAAATATAGAGGGAATTCCAGGCATCTGTTTGCATCAGAACTTAGATACACAACTCTATAAAAACTGAAAAATAATTTAAAAAGCAGTCAAAGGATTTTCCTTAATTTTTAGCATGAGCATTTCATTTTAGAAATTATAATGTCTTGATATAACCCTAAAGTTCATTGATTTAATATAAATAGCATTGGTTTCTAGATTATTTTATGTTAATTATTTCAAAATTGTTAAATTTCTTAATGAAATAGAGGCGGGTTTCCAAACCTTTAATGATGTGATTATTAAAAGATGATAATCCTAACCAATTCTTCTTTCTCTCAAAGTAAGTGACATGAATTACTTCAGTATCCTTCTTTTCCTGCTTCTTTCCTTCCCTTCCTCCCTCCCTCCCTTCTTTCCTTCCTTCCTTCCTTCCTTCCTTCCTTCCTTCCTTCCTTCCTCCCTCCCTCCCTCCCTCCCTTCCTTCCTCCTTCCTTCCTCTCTCTCTGCCTTCCTCCCTTCCTTCCCTACTTCCTTTCCTTCCCTCTTTTCATGCTTTCTTGGTTCCTTATTTTCTTACTTCTCCCTCCCTTTCTCTCTCCCTCTCCTTTTCTTCTTTCTTCCCTCCCCCCCACCTTGTTTCTTTTTTCTAATTATTAAGTGGAAATGGATGCTAAGTTAAGCTTATGATTTTTAAAATTTGAAAGACTAATGATAATAAAATAAGGAGCAAATCAAGGGAAAAATTTAGAAAAAAAGTCTTGGGTTGGAGAAACAAAAGGTATAATAAAGACAGTTTGAGTAGCCTAACTCATTTTAATACACTCCAGACAATATCGATAACTGTTTATCAAGTGTTGATATACTGCTGAAACACGTCTTTCTAAAGACTTGTTAATTAAGTGGACATTTTTGTGATTTCCTGGTACCAAGGGTATCCTCATTTACATATGTTTAAATCTTATTTACTTCGATTGTTGGTGGGAGTTCAACAATTTTAGAAAGGAAAAAGGTTCTTTCTGTCGCCTTCTGTCATGGTGAACAATAGCATCACAATACTAAACTCAACTAGTGTTCATGACTGTTGTGTTCAATTTCACAGTAAATTTGGTCTGTTTCTCATGGGGCAAGACTTTAATTCTGCTGATTATTCGATATGGGAAAGCACTCTGTCGCTATAATATCTGCTATGTGATCCATGTTTAACAGAATGAGTTTTAAATTGAATTAGAATTATTCATTATAAACATCCACTATCTTGTTAACTTGGATGGGATTAATATCACTCATAAAAGTGGTGGAGAGTGTATGCTACTGTCCTAAGGCCACTTTCACTGTACCTCTGGTGAGAGAAAATAACAGAATGTAAAATGACTTGAAGCTTGTTTTAGTTAATAAGCCATGTAGAAGTTAAATTGTAGTTCTTTGAGTTCACATTTTTCAAAATATACAAATTCTTACCAATGTTGTGAAAATATGCAAGTTTAAATTGTATATACTGGATTGTTAGATTTAATTATTTTAAAATAAACACAGTTGGCACATTGTAAAGAGAGTAATGGGAAAGGTAAGAAGCAAGTCTTTAGCTCTGATTAACTTGATTTACTCAACAATAAAAGGATCTTTCATCAACAGGGGAACACTCACTATTCTAAGTAAGGCTAGTGATATTTAATGGTTACAAATTTTAACATCATTTCTCTGTAGAGAAAAATTATCTGGCTTATAATTAGTAATAACCAAATGTTAACAAAAACTAATCATCTTTTAAGCTTATTTTGGGAATGCTTCTTGATTCCCTTAGATTAATTTGTATCTGCAGGTATTTGTGTTTTGCACTGACATATTTTACTCATATTTTAATACACCTTAGGGGAACAAAATTGAGAAGTTAACTTGGCAAGATTGGTAAAATTAGAGTAAAATAATTGAATATACTATTGGATATAATTAATAGGATGACTTATTTGCTTTCCAAAATAAAATGCTAGAAAACTATTATTTCCTCACTTTTAGTAAAGTCGCTTTTATTTTTAACATACTTAGTTTCTTTCATAAAAGGCAAAATGCATTAATTCCCAGTTAACAAAAGGAAATGTATCTCCTAATGAAGAAATCTACCCCTTATCTGAACTTTCTTATACATTTTGACAAATTATTATTTAAATCATGTACCTCATGTTATTCATATAGAAAATGCAACCAATAGAGAAAAGTATAAGACACAAAATTGTCACTTAGAAGTCCTAAACCCAGTGGTAACCGCTATTAGCATTAGATGAACAGGTACTTACCTTGCTTTGATTTTTCCTCTAAAAATTGCCACTTTCCAGGACAATGAATAAAAACGAATGTTATTCTTTTTAATAGTAGACTAGTGAGTTTTATTGATATGCCATTATTTACTTAACTAACTTTACGTTTTCAGAAATTTAGTTTATTTCTAGTTTGTCACTATTACAAACAACATTTTAATGAACAATATTGTACAAAATGTGTTCACTGAATTATCATGCTGTTGAGATTAAGTTCTAGAAACAAAATTTGCTGAACCGAAGAGAACACACATTTCAAAACTTGATAATAATTATCAACCTGTTTACCTAAAAAGTGTCTCCAATGCATACGCTTACTACCAGTTATCACATTGAAAGAAAGATTACATATTACAATTCATAGAAATATTTGCCAATCTAGAAGATAAGAATTTTCATGATTTTATTTATTCTCTTTTATTTGGTTGTGAAGATTAATGCATTTGCATGTGTTTGTTTTATATATTTGCTTTTCATAAATTTTTAGTTCCAATCATCTGCCTATTTTTCTATGTATGTCATTATGTATCCTTTTCCAATCAATTTACAAGAGTTGTTTGCATTTTGGAGAAATAAACATTTGATATATATCTTCTAGTTATTCATTTTTTA
Organism: Sapajus apella; assembly: GCF_009761245.1. NCBI lineage: Eukaryota > Metazoa > Chordata > Mammalia > Primates > Cebidae > Sapajus > Sapajus apella. The sequence goes on from NW_022436948.1 coordinate 32,609,921, forward strand.
AAAACAGGTCATTTTTACGTCAAAAGGCAAGCCAATTAGTCTTTCTATTCACAGTTTTTGGCTATAAATCACAATTAGAAAGAATTAGAAAGAATACATTATGCAACTATTCTTTCAGCACTTTTGTTGTTTTAGATAGTGATTATTATTTTTCTTTTTTTCCCTCCTTTTTGGTGTAAGGACTGTGGCAGAAATTTCGATATAATTTTTGTTCCCCAAATTGCAGTATGTGTTTGCAGTTAAAAGCTTGGGCTTTGGGTGCTATAAATGTCTGTTCAAATATTAGTTCTATCCCTTGTCACCTCTATGACTTTGGGCCTAACCTCTCTTACCTCTATTTTCTTATCTGAAAAATGAGGCTAACATGTATAATACCTCGTTTACATGGTTGTTGGGATTGTTGAATAAAAAATAGTGACTGGCACAGTATAAGCACTCAATAAATGATGATTCTAGTTATGATTGGTAGTATTATGGGCTATTTATCTAACAAAAAATCTTTTTTTCTCATTGATTCATAATCTTAGCTTTATTATGATTTACATATCTTTTTATTTCTGGATTCTATTATGTTTTATTTTGCTATTTGTCTATTATTATAAGAATAATCATGGTTTAATAGATATTTTTTATGCTATTTAGATTTCAGAAAGAGTATATTCTCTTTTACCCTTTAAAACATAATCTGTAGGTTAGTCTTGCATTACATTCTAGATAAATTCTATCATATCTTACTACGTTCATTCATATAGTTCTTATACATACGTAGTAAGTATAGTAAGTGTTCCACACAGTATTCTAGGTGTGGGAAATAGGGCAAAAAATAAAACAAGAAAAATCTCTACTTTTATGATGTTCGAGTTTTAATAGGGGAGACAGAAATAAACAAATGAAAAATAGTGTGCTATACGTTGATAAGGACTATGGAAAAAATGGGAAGGAGCAGCTTGCATATTAATTAGACCTTACTTAGAAGGTGATATTTTGGCTAAGATCTGAACAAACCATGTGAGTTTGTGGGAAGAACATTCTGGGAAAATGGAACTGCAAGTGCTGAGTCCCCCAGGAGGGAGAAGGTCTGGAGCATTGGAGGGACGTTAGGGATTTCACTGTGAAGAAAACGAAGGGAAAGAACAATAATGGGAGAGATCAAAGTGGTAAGTAGAATAGGTCAGGTACACCTCAGGTGTCATAGGGTAAGTAAACCGAGAAGGCACTGGAGAATTCTGGGTAAAGTGATGTAATCTGATTTCATATGAAAGGGCTTAGCTTGTTTTCTTGGCTGAGAATAGACTGTAGGGGGCAAATGCCAATAGAGGTAGAATAGCTAAAAGTGAATTGCGATCACCTACCTGAGAGATGACAGGGATGGCTTGAATCGGTGAGGCAGGGATGGAAAAGTAGTTGGATTGTTAATACACTTATTTGATGGTAGAACCAACAGGATTTGCTTTCAGATGGGATGTAGAGAGTGTGAAAGATATTTGAATCAACAATTTCAAAAATCTTGTCCTAAAGACCACAAAGGCTGGGTTTCCATTTACTGACATGGAAGAATACTCAGAAGAACAGGCTAATTGAGAAACAGAAATTCAGAATATTTATTTATAAGACATTCAATTTTGAGAAGTCTTAGAGATCTAAAGGCTATACTGGTCTGTATTTAAGTGAAGTTGGATATACTGGTCTGTATTTAAGTGAAAAAGTCTAGAACAAGAATACAAAACTGAGAATTGCAAGACAGAGATGTCATTTAAGGAATTAGTTTTTCTATTATTTGAATAAATAAGATTTCATTTCTGAAGTATCAGAGGATTTTGCAACTACCTTATGTCATGAATTTTTATCCAACTCAATTTAAGCCATTCTATCCTCAATTCCTTCCATTTAAATTACATTTGTTATAATAATGGTAGCCACAATTACATAGCACTAGCCATATGTCAAGGATAGACAAGTTGAGAAAATTACGAAAAAAAAAAAAACATGTAGGAAGTTAAGATTGTTTGGCCTTGGGAGGTAGTAACAGAGAAGCAGAAATCAATGATCAGTGACTACACAGCGCATTTGAAACCAAGAGTCAATCATTTTTTGGGCTCATTCTTCTCTATCTCACCAGGTTATTTTAAGTCATAGCTAATCAGTAATTATCATTATTTTCTTGATTCATTCTTTAGCTGTAAATCGAAAATGAACAATTAAAACGAATTAATTTCAACTTTGAGATGTTAATCAAATTCAATAAAATATTTCATGTGTAAAGTAACATTTGTTATTACCAAAGAAAACTGCACACTGCAGTTTATTTTCTTTTGCTGTTTTAAATTTTAAATACACACATAGGTACTAATATATTTATTCAAATTCTAATGGATTATATAGACTGAGATGTGAGTCCACTGAGTAACTGTTTTTTGCCTTTTTGGTCAATATGCTATCAGTGGTCTAAATCTATGCTTAAACGCAAGAATATGGGGTAACAAAAGGTTTGGAATGACAAATTTCCTTCTAAGAGAGCTTCAGTGACTCTAAACGTTAAGAGTTTAATCTGAAAATGAATGTGTGTGACAGTGCACAGGGCTTAGTATTACTGCTACCTGGCTGTATAACTTGGGAGTTCCCTGAGTTAATTTTCACATAAAACACACTGTTGACTAAAATGTAAGTTAAAAATATGTGCTGATTTGAAGATTTTATTAGCGCTTGCATGATTATCTACAACTTACACCAACAAAAGACTATTTAGAACGTATTTTAGTATTGACATTATTTAGAACTGCTAGTACATGAACATCAAAGCAGACTAAATTTAAATCAATTTAATCATGATTTAAAAATAGTTAAAGACATTGTATCCCCTTATTGCTTACCCTCAGGACAGACACTCCCACTACCAATGCCTTTAATATATCATTGTCACGTTTCATCCCTGATCATGTTCTAGGCAGTTGTTTTTATGACAGTGCCACTGTCATAAAATAGAGGATACAGAATATTTTACTAAAGAAAACACAGAATACAGCAGTTGTACCCATTCATGAAATATGCACATTTAACACACTCAGATGAACTCAATGCACAGTGAAGGGTTGAGATCCACCAGATTTAAGAAGTGGATGGAAAATAACAAGGCAGAGATGGAAGGGTCAGAGAAATACGGGGAGAGCTACAATAATCCTAAGGGAAATGACCATACTTCCTGTGCCCTTGAATTTAGACTTGACTCTCTGATTTCTATCTAGTAAAATGTAAATGAAAGAGACATGGGTCACTTTTGGGCAGTAGCTTTAAGGGCACCATATGTGTAATCAAATTATCTTTTCCCATTGCCATAATGACTGGCAATAAGACTCAGTGAGTTTGTTCTATTAGCCTGGAGCCTGGAGTGCAAAGATGTTGAGAAGAACCAAGATTATATAAGCAAGAAATAATCCTGTTTTAAGCTAAAGAGATATGGGAGTTGTTTATTACAGCAGTATGACTGAACATTTTCTGATATGTCTAAATTATTTTAAGAAGCATGGAGTAAGAAAAAAATTAAAATGTTGAATAAAGATCAAATAAGATAAGGAAGATAGAAGAATGTCTAATGAATTTGTCAGTGAGAAGGTCAATGGTGCACTAACCAGAACAGCTTCAGCAGAGCTGTGAGGGTATAAGTCAGAAAGATTAATTATCCTGCAAATCATCAGTACTCCATGGACATCCTCTGATATGCAAACAGAAAAGGACCTCGAGGTCTCATCTCGTTCACTGCACGTGGCAGGTCAAATTAGAAGTCTATGAATTTGAATTATCAAGCTTCATCTTCCAATGAAGATTGAAAAATAATGAGATTGCTGAAGGTCTTGCTTTAAGTGTTCAAGGAAAGGCAGTCAGGTTGTATTTTTATCAACCTTATGAAGAATATTTAGTTTTAAGTAGCAATGTTCTTTAAAAATGTTTATCTCAGAATTTGTGAAAGTATGAAACAAATTACGAAAACAACAAACTATGAAAGCCCTGATTTTTGTGAAGGGGTGTGGTGGAGGGATTCCAGACTTAGCAAATATGAAGACATGAGCATTGTCGAAGGATCCCCAAGTTACTCTTTTTGAAATGAGGAGCCATAGAGTAGTCTTCCCTCCCTTCCCCTCCCCTCCCCTTCCCTTCCTTCCACAAATATGAAGCACCTACCATGAATCAGACATTCTGAGATACACTGAGGTATTCAATGGAGAATGATCATAAACACTCCCCCAACCTTCATAGGGCTCACAGGCAAGTGAATTTCACTGAAAATTCATATTAACATTTTGAAGTTCAAAATGCAAAATTTCAATTTATCTTCTGTTTTCTACATGTGATCATTTCAATATGTGTGTAATTTTTTTGATATTCCTTAATTCAAGAGGTGGTGCTCAACTTTCTCCCCCTTAAGTGAGGGTTGAAGTAAGGGAAAAAATATTTCTTACAAATAAAACACAGAGGAAATGATGATATGTGACTTTAAAGACCATGTAGCTTAAAAGATATTGTAGCTTCTTCTTGCTCTATCTCTCTTGGATTAGTCACCCTGGGGAAAGCTGCCATGTTGCAAAGGTACTCTTGCAGTCCTACGGAGAGTTCCATGTTTCAAACAATTGAGACAACCAGCCACTGGTGACCAGCTATGTGAGAAGAATCTCCAGCCTTAGCCAAGCTACCAGGTGACTGAAGCCCCTACTGACATTTTTACTGCAATCTCAGGTAAAACCCTGGGCTAGAACCATCCTGCTAAGTTGCTCCCAGATTCTTTACCTTTGGAGACTATGTAAGATAATAAATATTTGTTGTTTTAACCTGCTAAATTTGGGATTTTTTTTTTTTTTGCACAGCAATAGAAAATTCATGTACTTGTGTTGAACAATATGAGTTCTCTCTTGTGCTTTCTTTTTCTGTCTTGCACAAACACTATGTTAATACTCACACGGTATAATTAAATTCCCATTGTTCCAAAAATACCGCATTTTTCACTTTGTGTGCATCTTGTAGGTTTCTCTAATTAACACATGTAGATGCATCTCTTCTTTTTAATGTCTGAACAGCCTTAGGCAAAAACTGAAAATATAATTTATGAATGTACCGTATTTTATTCAGTAGTTGTTAACCATTTATCTTAGACATATTTTTTTGTTTTGGTTTTCTTTTACTACTTCCAAAACTCTTATAGCGCAATTCATGTACAAATATAGTTACACACTTGGAGAATGCCTCTGTAGTATGAATCCTTAAAAGCAGAAATTTTAGGTCAAAGTTGTATTCATTTTATATTTGGATAAATAATGCAATGTTCTTGTCCAAAGAGGCTCTGTTAATTTATACTGAAGAAGCAATGTGGAAGATCCTATTTTGCCACTCTTTTGTTGAGATGCCATAACCCCCTTTCAAATCTATACTGTGCACCTGATTCTGATTTATGTAGGCAGATGGTGTTAGATTTGAGTAGGTAATCTCAGAAGATCTCTGGCTTTCTTTAGAATGTAGAAAATACAAGTTTTACCAAAAGTAAATGAATAGAAATGACAAGAAATTTATATGCATGATTGATAACTATTGGATATAGTCTGAAAAACATATATGAATATGTATTTCAATTGTGTTCCTCTTCATGATTTTATCCAAATATGTGATCAGGTGAAATAACTCAGCATGTAACCTTAGTATTCTAACAAAAGAATTACAACTCTCATTTCAGGCAACCTGAAGGATTTGGGGAAGGTAAACATGGACTCCATAGGCATATCATATGTGTGTGTGTGTGTGTGTGTGTGTGTGTGTGTGTGTGTGTAAGTCCAAAGAAGCTGGAAAACAGCAAGGGCCAGAATGAGAAAGGAGCATCTTTTGCAGAAAAAAAAAAAAAGACTAAAAAACCACTCAATGAAAGGATTGAGTTTGACATTGTAAAATGGAAAAGACTTAGGCAGAGTGATACCAGGTTCCATGCAGGAGGCATAGAGCTTGGCTTGCTTCCCTTATTTCTTTTCAAAATACAGTAGTTAGATAAGGAAATTCTCTATTTTAGTTTGAAAAACGAAGGCCAATTTCTCATTGTTAGCCTCAGAAAAATAATCTTAATGAACAAATCTTACCCTAAATAGCTGAAATACAGATGTAATAGACACTAATATGAAAATAGACACAGTGAATACTAAAAGCATGGCATAATGTAAAAATCTGCTGTCAGAGTCTACATATGGAAACATTTGTGAACATATAATGTATACAAAAATATTTCATAAGAACTTCAAAATGTGAAGCAAACTTACAAGTAGATTATTTCTAAACTACTCATTTATTTTTAGAGACAAGCATTGCATTTGTAAAGTATAGGCATTATGAGTAAAAATCTGAATTCTTTATTAATTTTTAACTTAAAAAACTTGTTCTGATTCAGAAAATAGAAGCAGAATGCTGGATTTTTCAATGAAAGGTGAAACTATGCTTTTAAGCAATATAATTAATATGATCATTAAAAACAAAATAAAAAAGTTCTGAACTCATAACCAATTTGACATGATTGTGTGATGTGTGGTGCTTTGTGTATGGAAAACTAAACCTATTTGCACTTGCAATTTTGTATTATATAACTAAATTGGCTTTATGTTCAGTCGGTTCAAAACTGCATTTTAGAGATAAAACTCTAGCACATTTTAATCCACTAAGCTATCTATTATTTAAAAACTAATCAAGAAGTCAATGAATGTTTTCAGTGTTTTTTAAAAATGTATTGCCTGAAACCTATGGAAAAAAACACCATTAAGCAAGAATGTACCTTTAAATTTACTTCTAATCCATTTTAAGAAATTTTCTTTCTTATAGCATTCTAAATCTGAATGTTCTATTACATGTTATTTTGTAACCACAATTTTAGAAGAGATAAATTACATAGAAGTAAATTTTTTTTAATTCTGTTCAACCTATGGAAAAAGAATAGTTCTAATCTCCTAGAGATTATAAAAAATATTTTTCCTGATTTATATGTGAATTCTTAATCAAGTATGATCTATGAATTTGTAAACTACCCAGAAAGCAGAGACCAGTTTTTTCCCTCAGTGTACTTATAAGAATTATTCACCATAGAGAGGTGAAGACAATAAAGTTAGAAAAAGAAATGGTTTGATGACTGAGAACCAAAAAAGAATGCCTGTTCATTCTTGTATTCTTTTGTATCTACACAGATGAGATTTATAGGCTGAGGAATGACCCATATGTCTACTCACTTTCCAATTGTACTGGCTGTTATAATTGTGGACAGATCGATATGTAAATTGCTTACTTTTCTTTGTCCTTATGTTTAACTGAGGTTCTTGATGTGGCTTTACTAGAGACAGTAATTCTCATACAGAATTTTAATAGCTAGACAGTAGTATCGTATTTTAGGAGGAATTTTAGGAGCAATACTTTCAATCCTGGGTTCTCATTGCCATTGTCTTACTGTGGCCACACTGATGACATGATGTATTAGGCATGCTGAAAAAAAGAATCATGATATTGACATATGGGAGGAATATTCTCAGGGGCTGTCTGTCTCAGTGTAGATTATTTACCCTTAAAGCAAAACACACATGGTTCTGGCCTATGCCTGTTAAGCATTTACTGAATTTAGATGACAAAGGTTACACCCAATGGGAATAAACTTCTAAACTATGTAGCATGACTACATATAAGAAACAGATGAAATATTTTATGTGGCCTTAAAAATAGATTACACAGTGTTTCACATACATGTTAATATATAGTAAGCCAGAAAACAGTACATTTAAAAGAATACCTTTCTTTTTAAAGGCCATAGGAAAGGTTTCTTTGGCTTCTTTTAGAATTAACTAATTAATTTTTTTCAGATTTATTTCGGTATCATACTTTTTCATACTGTCACTGTCGAAGATGGCCTACAGGTGGATGAAGACAAAACAAAAAGTCTGGTGTTACAATTTTCTGCCTCCATAAATGTTTCCTAACAATCTCTGTGAAATTTCCACTTGATAATGGGTGATCAAAGTATTATATTTTCTCTCCATAGATAATTATGCAACCCAGGGAAAAATGAAGAAAATTCCTTATGTGACTAATTTTTCTGTTTATATGACAAAAAGAAAACTCAGAAATTCAAAAACTCTTGTTTTCCTTCCAAGCCCTACTCTTTTTCTTAACTGAATTTTGAAGAATATTACTTGATATTTTTATTAAAAATGGAAAGGAAACATACTTTTTCTGCCTCTAGTTCGGTTTGCTCTTTTCAAAATACACTTGTACTATTTTTTTTAACAGAAAATTCCATCAAATAATTAAAACACTCAGCACCAAACGCTGTGCTTATGTATTGAGCAGACAAAAAAATGAATAATACTTAACTATCCCAGAGGTGCAAACAATCTAGGAAATGGGAAGGAGACAGATAACTTAATGATTACTTGATAAATAGTATCAACAGGAACCACCTAAGTGCCAGTAGAAACCAAAACAAGATCTTTTGGAGCAAGTCAGATCAAATCTGAGAAGTGGTGACACTGAGATAGATTGGAAGATAAAGGCCATGTTTGAGAAGCAACCAGAGGAGAAAAAATATAAAAGTTTGAAAACGTATGATCAAGTTTTTGCTTGGTTTGTAGCTCAAGGGAAAAAATTCATAATTTTAGATTTGTGTAGGTCACTGTATTATAATTATCTTTGAAGATATAGATATATTTCCATCATTTAAACATGAGAATTCACTATTTTATCATCAGAGATTATAAGCATATTTTATGCAGAGAAGTGTGATTTAATGGAGTAGGTATTGCCTTATTTGTTTGTATATATGTCAACTGACCATTCATGATTCTGAAACTCAATTACTACCCTAACTCCAAAAAGATCTTCTTATCTGGGTATCATGTGTTTTGAGAGGAGATAAGAACTAAGTTGTATGTATTATATTCTCTGCCGAGGCCACGGAATAAATTGGAAGGAGACCAGTGAATTTGACAGTAGGTGGACAAGATCCTATTCTCTATTCTGGGCTGCTGGGTAGCTGCATGAAGTCCAGGATAAGTGGGGACAGAAATGCCACAAAATTTAAAAAGTCTTAAGGAGAAGATGAAAATATGGCCAAGACAAAACTTATTCTATTTTACACAGCTTTGCTTGTTCCAATATTGAGAAATAACCACTTACAGTTGGGGAAATACAAAAATCAGATAATGATATCAAACACATTTGGGTATCATCTTTTTTTTTTTTTTTTTTTTAAGACAGAGTCTCACTCTGTCACCTGGGCTGGAGTGCAGTGGTGTGATCTTGGCTCACTGCAACCCCCGCCTCCTGGAGTTCAAGCAATTCTCCTGTCTCAGCCTCCTGAGTAGCTGAGATTACTGGCGACTGCCACTATACCCAGCTAATTTTTTGTATTTTTAGTAGAGACAGGGTTTCACCGTGTTGGCTAGGCTGGTCTTGAACTCCTGATCTTGTGATTCGCCCACCTTGGCCTCCCAAAGTGCTGGGATTACAGGTGTGAGCCACTGCAGTTGGACCATCATTATTTTTAATCACAAGTGATGGATATAAATTAATGTTTACTAAATGTCTATTAACTGCCAGGCACTGTACTGGAATGTGATTGTAGTTAATGTTTTGAGACAGTTATTTCCCCCTTTATGGAGAAGTTAGTTAATTTTTCTAATGTCATTTATTGGCTAGCAACATAATCAATTTGGATGGAAGTCTTCCCTACTCAAACCTTATTCTTTTTCTTCCCCTAAACCACATTATTCTTTTTTCATACTGCTTTCATCAGCGTGAAGAAAAGAGTGAGCAACTTAGGAAGCTGGATTTAAAGACGTATTAGCCAGCCCAAGAGCATAGGAATCAACTAAAAAAAAAAAAAAAAAACACTGCAAAGAATGAATTAGTCTCCTATAGAAGAACCATAGTATGAATTCACATGATCCTATCATCCTATCTAAATTCAGCCTGACTTTGGGTCAGAAAGCTGAAATAATTTATGTTAAGTGGCAAATAACAAGTTTCCTTTAAGTCTTCAAACATCCATTGGAAAGCATGTTCAGGGGATTGTGGGCTTTTGTGCTCATCTGATCCTTATGTTTTCTAGGAAGGTCTATAATAAAGGTATTTCCTAGATTTAAGCAGAAGGGCAGTTTGAAGGGAAGATTTCAAGATAAGACTATTTGAACTCTTAATTAACAGATGGGTCCCTTTGAAAAGAAGCTTGAGGCACCACTGTTTTGTTCTTGAACAGAAGAGAGATTTCTTCCAGGATAATCTATAATTTACAGGATTTGAAAGCTGGTTGGACAAACTGAATGTTATTAGTACCTATGGCAAAGAAGAGAGGCCGTATTTTTTTTTTCTTTAGTCAGGCACTATGCCAATCTAGCAGATGGTCAGAGGTATATATTGAAGGTATTTGTATATTATGCAGATAGACTAGCTTCCAGGGGCAATGGGACAAACAGCTTCACCATGATTGAAGGCCAGAAATCATTTTTTAAAAACACAGACATAGCTACTCTGGCACCTGAGAACGCTTTGGACAATTGAGATCAATACAGCACAGAAGACAGAAGCCTAATGACATTCATGAGTTATAAGACAAATTTGGTGGCCAAGCCATGTTTCAGAACAAATGTAGCCACAAATGGGCTTTGCCAAATCCCATGGGTGGACAGTGCAAACTCTATTAGCAATTTGATTCAAAACTCAGTTGTTAATGTGGGCCACTGTAAACAAAATTTTACATTCATAAAAAAATGCCACAGAACGATTAATTTGAGGATGTTACTGAACAAGGGCCTGATTCACTCTGGATGAATTAATAACAAATCTGACACCTGCCTAGTGGTTGCTTCTCTACCCAGAGTCTCTGAGTTTCTCACTGTTATTTGCCATGGAGCTTCATTTCATCTCACTTGCTTCTGCTTAAGGCTCTCATCCTCGCAGTTTTCTTTAGAGTTTTACTCTGGGCAGAGCTCTGCTAATCTGAGAATTACAAAAACCTGAAAAGAGAGAAGTAGCTTCCACATGTGTGTATTTTGAAGTTGGACAGCTGTAAATAGTTTAACATCAAGAATGGCTATTATTTCCGCAATGTTGTCAAGGCTGAACACACACAAAAAACATTTAAAGAATTTAACAGGATTTTTCTATAAGATTTACTTGTTTGAATCCAAACATTGTAGAGGAGCACAGATAGTTGTAATGGGATTTCATTTTAAAGCATAATTGGATGAAATGTCAATAAATGTAAACGAGTTTTGTAAAACAAGTTTCATGTGAACCAATATATTGCTCAGCTCACAGAGTTTGCATTTAATTGAAGCTGATCTCATTATACTCCAGAGGATGTAGTCAGAGCTTTGACCTACCTAACTTTAACACCATTATTGAGCCTTTTTCTTTTAGGAATAATGTTGGTCAGTATTTGTACATACATAGATACATTTTTATTACAATTGTCTATAAAAGTGCACATAAATATATATAATATGTCAACATTTACTTCTCAGGAAATAATGTCTTTCATATAATAGCATACAATGCCAATTACAGAAAGAGATTCCATTTTCAGATTCAAAGCGTGTATAATTTTGTACCATAGATAGTACTCTTCTTTTTTATTTCCCAACCTATTTTGGCTAACAGAATGTATTTTACCTGAAAGACTAGATGCAAGGCTATGGCCCTTATCATTACATCAAGATTATGTAATGTAACAAGAGTGCAAACCAACAGCAGGAGGTTCTGAGAGTCCAGTATTTTCAATCATAAGAGAGGAATCAAGCTTATTAAACATCATAAATTGCAGCCATAAAACACATGGATGAGGCAAAGGTATGATTTAGCACTTCTAGGAAGTAATCACTAGATATCCAAAACATCCTGTTTGCCAATTTACATTAATCACTTTTATATGTACCACTTTTAAGCTTAAGAAGCAAATTATTGAAAGCATGGCCGTTATAAGTTTGTGACTGTGGTTGGTTGACAAAAATAATTTAAAGAAGGAGGTCCTTAGCAAATTATTTTTGCTTCACTTTGACAGAACTTGACTATGCTTAGGACTCATTACTGAGCAAAAGTCACTAAAGCAGATGCGTATGTCCAAAGAGACAAACACACAAAAGTTATTTGTGCTATTTTTCTTTTAATAAATTATTAAAAGTGTTTCATTATTTATGATGAGTATTATTTTTAGATTTCCTTTCGAGGAGCTTTTTATGATTCTTCTAATTAAGAATAGTTAACTAGATTATGTATAGAATTGAAAGCTATAAATTCCTAGTACCCTGTGATAAAAATGTATTTGATGATAAAACAAAAGTAAAACTGAAAAGGAAACAAAGACTTCATCCTACTATGATTCTAAAGTCAGAATATAGAAAGTAAAAGATTTAATCACATTATTTGATATGTAGTGAAACCAATACATGTGTTTGACTGAATTCAGCTTAAAACAAACAAATCTGATTATATTAGCATATTGTTTACATGAACTAGATGCAATTTATTAGACTTACCAATATTAAACTTTTCTATGGGATTATGCATATTTTAATTGAAAAACAACAAAAACACAAAATAAGACATAGCTAAAAAGTGAATATGGATTAATGCATACAAACAGAAATGAACTACTACTACATTCATAAATAGAACTAAGACCCAGTTTTAGGTCAATTTTTGCATTATTGACTGAGGCTTACTGACTCCTAGGAGATAGGTTTCACATATACTTGAGACATTAAGCATATTTTCTCCAGTTGAACAGAAGTAATTACTGTGATAAACAAAGGCTAACCTTAGTTTAAACAAACGGATGCTTTTTGTTGAGCAAGCAGTTTACAAGAACAAAACAGCCATGCATTTGCTGATGTTCTTCTATCTTTATAATTTTTTTGTCCACATCTAACTATAAGCAAATAGCTAACTCAGACTACGCATTCATGATTTTTCCTAATAGTATGAAATATCTAAGGCTATTAAATATAAATTTCATCACATCTAAAGTCTCTTTAAAAAACTTTGCCTAAGAAAAAATAAACACACATGCATATATATACACAAACATATATACACACATATGTAAATTGTTTAATTAAAAATTACATTTAGTAAATGTGAGGCTCAAGCTTTCTCTATCATCAAAGAAAATTATTTACTGATTTTAAATAAGGCATTTGGGCTCAATTAAAGTCAGTGCAGCATATGAATAAATAAAATTGAATTTAAATTTAGCAAACATTATATTTAATCAGGGATTCACAGTGATTGGAAGCCTATGACAGGAAAGGGAGGAGGAATATGGCCCAAACCCTCTGCTAAATGCAGCGGCTGTCTACTCTGACAACACATTAGAATCATCTGATAGAGACTTTAAGAGAACACATGGACACAGGGAGGGGAGCACTACACATTGGGGTCAGTTGGGGGGAAATAGGGGAGGGATGGTGGGGGGTGGGGAGCTGGGGAGAGATAGCAAGGGGAGTGATGCCAGATGTAGGTGATGGGGAGGAAGGCAGCAAATCACACTGCCACATGTGTACCTATGCAACAATTTTGCATGTTCTTCACATGTACCCCAAAACCTAAAATGCAATAAAATAAATGGGAAAAAAAAAAGATAAAAATACCGGTGTTTTATCTCCACCCTACGGATTTTGATTTGTTGGCTAGAATTAGGAGCTAGATGTTGAAGCCACTAGTTTGAAAAGAAAAGTGAACATAGTGTATGTTTGTGGAATTCTTTTATTATTTCAAGGAGTTCTGAACCCTTTCATGGCCGTGTTACTTAACAGATTATATCATAGGCAATTTAAAAATGTGCTTCAATTAGTGTTAGTTAAGTTGTGAAAGCTGAATTATTAGAAATGACTTTACATGAAGTTAGGCTTTTTCCTGAAATAATAAATCATGATAGAACAGCATGTGAATTTTTTTTTCAAATCATTACTCTGATAAATATGCCTAATGTTGTACTGGATATTACTACAGTAAAATAGATGTGTCATTACCATGCTGTATATATTGTCTCTGTTCTATAACAAGAGCAGACACCTGTTTTAGTACCTTCTGATTTTTATTATTATTATTAGTTCTTATTGAGTTACTGCTCATTGAATATTTAAGATGCATCAATCACTTGTTCAGTGATAGGCCTGCATTATCATTCTTTAGTTCTCACACAGCCACAAGAGTTCAATACTATTAATATCATTCTGAGCATAAAGAGGTTACTTAGCACAATACTACATTATTTTAATTAATAGAAACACAATCCATGCTCCTTGATAGGAAGACAGAGAAGCAACTGATTCCTGGCCCTACATTAATTGAAGGGCTACTACAAACCTGTATCAATGGAGATAGTATGGTATTAATACAAAAACAGACTTATGGATTAATGTAACAGAAAAGAGAGCTTAGAGACAGACCCATGTATATATGATGATACAATCTATGAAAACTTGCTACCAATGGTAAAGGGCAGGTGTTTTTGGTAGATGGTGTGAAAAAACTGACTTATATGAATAAAAATTTAAAGACACACAAAAAATAGCTTAAGATGCATCAAAAACTAAAATGTGAAAGATCCACCTATCAAGCAAATACAAAAAAATTTTAGGAGACTATTTTTGTGAGTAAATTCAAAAGAAAACTGTAAGACAAAATATGATGGCATAATTTGCATGAGAATGAAAGATTCTGTTTAACACACATGGAGGAAGATGCATGTTAAACTACTAAAGGAAAAACATATTTATTTACATCATGTAAAAATCGACAAAGAATAGCTGAAAATCAACAGGAAAAGGACAATGAGTGTAAGAGCAAAAAGAACAAAGTGTATAATCAGGCAATTTATAGAAGAGGATCCCAAAAGATCTTTGCATACAAAGGGAGACTGCAACTTGCTAAACATTGCAGAAATGAAAATTAAGTGATATAATATGTTTGTACACCTGTAAGTCTAACTTATGAAATTATGGGATAATAGAGTGGTATAGCAATTTGGAGAGCGAGCTAGCAATTTGGACAGTCTACTTAACCTATAGTTAAAAAAACCAATAAGTATTCCCAGATTTAGTTTGGATTTCACATATTAATTTTATCTTACGAATTTCACACCTGTGGTGAATAGTAATAGAGAAAGGAAACATGCTATCTAAATTTATATTGATATTGACGTTGTTAAAATGTTTAAAGTTATGCATTGTTGCAAACAAAGATATTGTGGGAGAAAGAGGAACGTGCATTGAAAAAATCCTAGTGTCATCATGTGTATGTGAGGGAAAGAGTATACCACAAAGCTACATGCCTTCAGTCTGAAAGATGTGTTAACCGATTTCAGCATAGTGTCGGTTATGGCCACCGACTGGTGTTTAAAAAGTTCCTGCTGTGTATATAGCTTTGGGAAATATTTATTTTTGTAGAATGGATTGTCCTTGTAAGTTGCTGGAGGTCCCTAAAGATCTTAGCTTGGATTCTAATTCCTACCTATTTGGTCTCTGTTAAATTTAAAGTAGGATAATGTATATATTGCAAGTCCTTGTGTATTCTGGAAAATCTAATACATTTAGTATGGAAACAGAATTGCTATTCACAGGGCTGGATATCTTGCTTAAAATCAAAGCAAGTTGGCTAGCTGAAACAATACAGTCTTTTAACAATGATTTCTTTTTAAAAAAGCAAATTTTCTAAAAATAAAAGGAGTTTACCCTATGAATGAAAATATATTATCTTTGTTTTGCTAGTTAAGAGGTTTCTAAAAGCCTATAAATCAGAGATTTACCATATGAGTTCCCTCTGGGAAGCGTAAAGCTACATTTTTTATTGGACTATACTAGTGCAGCTCATTTTTTTATTATTGTGATATCAGATTCTAAGGGGTTCATTAAATTAACAACATTTTTAGTGAGCCTTAATTGCTTCAAATAGTTTTCCTTTCGGTACATAACATTGCCTGAAAAAATAAGAAAAATAATTCTACTTTTGATAATATGAAACACGCTCTCAACTATAGAAATAACTGGATTTCTATCAGCACTTTCCTCATGTATTATACTGATTTAAATCAACAATTGACTGTGTTTAGTGCCTATATTAAGAACGGATTACTTTTGCAAACACCTGAAGTTTCAACTAAGTGCTAAATGCTAGACCTACACTAAAATTTAAGTTTACTTCTGAGTTAACACCAGTGTGAATGACATAGTAGATTATTACAACTTTTGTGATATTTAAAGCCGAAAAATTAGATTGCAAGCAATACACAGACTAAAAAAACAACACAAGTTAAAAATACATATATAAGTCAAATCACAAAATTGATAAATGGCAAGTAATTATTGCCCTCATATTTATTATTTGAGTATCCAAAGTAGTGAAGTTGCACAGGAAAGTGAAAGTTGTTATTAAAGGAATACATTGACAAAGTCACAAGTTCTAAATATGTTCCCTTCAAATATCCTTTCCTACTTACGTCTAGAATCTATCCCCACCCATTGCGTCAGTCTTTATTGCTCTGTCTCAGCTAATCCAATAATCTGAGAAGCCAACACAAAATATATCATTTGTAAGGTAAAATTGCAAAGCTTACATAGATAGAGGATTTCACAAAACAAGAGATTTCTATAAAAGTGTTGTTAGAAAACTGCTTCTATCTCTCATTCTCCCCCTCTCTCTCTCTCTCTCTCTTTCTCTCTCTCACATACACGCACACATCCTACTGGCAAAGGAGAAATATAGGAGTTAGATGAATTAAAGTTAAAAAAAATTCATAACAATAACAAAATAGGTGCTACACAAAGAATATTCAGGTAATTTGTAAAGACATGAGCCCTTTGTAATAATATTGGCATTACATGTGAAGTGATGGGTTTCATATCATTTTATCACACAAGGATTATCTGATAAATTGCGCTAAAATTAATGCTCAATTCATTATGAGAGTTAGAGGAGCGCTGCAAACATAAAACACATTTTATTGAACATCATATACATTACTTTTTGTACATAGTTTCATTTAAAAAATAAAATCCTAATTGCTTTTACAGTTTCAATGAAATTTTACACTTGCCTTTTAATGTGTGTGAATTCTTTTTAGGTAGAATTTCCTCATTCTGATTATAGGTGGATAAAAAGGACTGTTTACATGTTAAAATGTTGGGTGTTAATAATTTTGTATTTTATGCTTTACTTTATTTTCTAAATTACCTGTATTTAGAGTGATTACTTATGCAATCAGTAAAACTCTCAACAAAGGTAATTTATAAAGATTGGTTGATATTGTTGAATTGTTTAAGTAAACAAAGTTTACTAATTGACATATTTCTAACATTTTTGAGAAGTTTTAAACATTAAAGCTTATTTAAATTTTCACTTGGAACGCTGAAATAAAGAGTTAAGATAATATTAATATAAAAATACAATTTCCCTAGTACCTGATAAATTGTGTTAATTGCAGTAGAATACAGATGCTCAATTTAAAAGCAATGTAACTTATTCTTCATAAAATAATCAAATGATTTCTTACTATACGTCAGAATGCTGTTAATACCAGAAATACACCATAGGTCTTTTATTTCACATTCTGCTTAAGTCATCCCTAATATTTTGCCTTTAATTGAAGTTGTTGATTCTGACTGTTGCCTGCAAAATAATTTAAGTGAATATAATATGAGTGATTTAAAAGTTATTGGTTTTAACTAACTCTCTCTTTTTCTTCCTTGATAAATAGAACATACCCCAAGATACATCTACATAAATTTCTAATTTATGTTAAGGCAGCAGAAACAACAGAGAAGTTACAGTTACTTGTATAAAAATTGCCTCTGTCATTGAAAGGTAACTCTATATTAACTTTTTCTCACACTTCACTTGTTCACGTATTTAGTCACTTTAAACATGAATAACAAAATACTAACGTCCATTCAGCTACTTTTATAAAGTGAGCACATTCATGCCAGTACTTCCATTTGAATTAAGTTTTAGAGAAATGTATTATATTAAAATATGTTCATAACAATTTGTGTCTAAAAGCATCCGTTTTTTAGTTTAAAAGCAACAATATCTAATTATTGAATAGAATTCTGAATATTTCTTTTTATCACTGTTAGTAAAAATTTAAGATCGAAACAAATATAAGAGCAATAGGTTAAAATTTGAAGAAACTATATATGCATATTAAAGACTGGGTGAATAAGGGTGCCCTCTCTCTATAGTCGTCTCAGAGTAATGTCTTGATTAAATTACAGAGTGAATAGACAAATTCTCTTCAGAACATTTTTATTAATGAGGATTTCTGTGGCAAACCCCTATTCTAGAAATGGTAATTTGGCTCTGTACAGTTCTTTGTGAGAGGATTTTGTGCACCTCCACCATTTCTTTTAAAATTGAAAACATCTAAATTGCATTTGAAAAGAAATAATGAACTGGCATATTTGGTCACAAAAACTTTACGCTGTATATATTTTGAAGCCTAAATAAAATGATGAGAATTTCATGTAGATCTTTACAGTCTTGAGGTTAAGATATATCACAGTGCCTCTTTCATTTTTTTATAACAGAAAATCAGTACGGGCATTTGTTTCTGGGCTGGATCTTTAAAACTGAAGTTATGTCTGATCTGAATGGATGGTTAAAATCCCAACACATCAAAAGCATGTTTTATAAGATTTGGGTCTTGAGCAAAAGTTTTTTTTTTTTTTTTTTTCTGTAGGTTTTATTTTAACATAGCTGTGTCAATCAGGCTATTTATTCAAAGTTCTGTTATATAGCAGATTTTAAAATGCAGATGCTAGCATGAAACATTTGACATACACAGTATGCTGTATTATATAATGGAATCTAATAGAACCACAATAATTCTTAAGAATTAATGTCTTAAAACTCTTTATCTCAAGTTGTGAAATATTTCACACATGCAGAAAATGACACAGATATAATAGACATTTACATACCATATAAGTGAAGCATTATTAAATGTTTTCTATATTTGTTTTAAATTCTCTTTAAAATAATTCCAGATATTGCTATAGCTGATCCCTCTTTGCTTTCTACTTCTGCTTTCTCAATGATAGCTAGCATCTTGATGTTGGTATAAATCATTCCAATGCATGTTTTTATACTTTTAGTACTTATGCATGGTTCTCTTATTTCATCTGTAAAAATAAGGTGTTAACGCTTAAGAAATTGATATATCTCTATTATTAGGTATTTAAATATTTTATTAGAACTAACAGAATAGCACTAGGATTAAAATTGACTAGGAGGCTACTGAGACTTCAATCTTTAAAGGTGATTTTCAGGGAATAAGAAGCCTTTTATTAACAGTTATTATGAGATGTTCCATTTTTTCATGGTCTTTGTTTTCTGCTTGTATAATCATTTATACTGAAATTCATTAATCTGCTCCTAAAAAGCAGCACTAAAGGCTACATAAGTAACTATGGGTTAATTGGATAACTGTGATAATTTGAATGCTTATACATGCTGACTTGGCAATTATTAATAATACATGAAGCTTACTACAGATAACCCCTATGCTGGTATGAGAAGCAACTGAGAATAGAAGCTAGATTTCCTGGATTTGATAGTGTGTCAAATTAAGAAAATCGCTTTAATCTCTTTCTGACTCAGTCTCTTCAGGTACAAAATGGAGACGATAAAACCTACTTTGCCAAGCTGTTGTGAGGATTGTATGATATGATGTCAAATAATCAGTGCTGTGTGCCCACCAAGTGTAAGTTATAGTGAATGTGAACTGGGCACATTTTAAACTTTCAGAAATAATATTTACATTATATAATACTATATATATGTACACACACACACACACACACACACACATACAATACTAGTTCACTGACCACTTGGAAGCTCAAACTTAAAGAATTTTCATTTCTATGTGTCCTGTTGTTACCTGATTTCTTGACTGCTTCTCTGGTGTACTGCTTGTGCTGACTTATCCTAGACGTCATTTTAGAGGCTTAAGTTCTTTTTTTTTTCTTTTCAGGGATTTTGTAAACACCCAGTTGACTGAGTAAATCTTAAAACATCTCGTGTCATTTCTGGAGGCACACCATGCAGTAGATGCTAGTTTTGGCCATAGTATATCAAGGATGAAAATCTCATATTTGTTAACTTATCTGCTTGATTATTGATTCGAAGTGAGTAAAATAACCATTCATTCATTCATTCATTCATTCAATCATTTATTTATTTATGAGTCAGATTCTTGCTCTGTGCCCATGCTGGAGTTCAGTAGCAAGATCATGGGTCACTGCCATCTGTGAACTCCTGGACTCAAGAAATTCTCTCACTGCAGCCTCCCAAGTAGCTAGGACTACAGGTGTGCACCACCACACCTGGCTAACTTTTAAATTTTTGTAGATGGAGTCTTGCTATATTGTTCAGGCTGCTCTTAAACTCCTGGCTTCGAGTGATCCTACTGCCTTGGTCTCCCAAAATCCTGAGATCCCATGTGTGAGCCACTGTGCCCATACTTGAAGTGTATGAAATTGGAATGCAATTTGAAAATGAGACATTGGCAGTGACACAACAGTGCCATAATATATCACTTGTGGTCACCTTTAATGCAGAGCCAATTAATACAAACGTTTAGAAAGCTCAATGGTTTCTGCAATAGGCCATCATGACATTAGTAAAGAATGCAAGGTCTGCTGGGTGGGCCTCTTGCTTCTGATTTATCTGACTCATTTATAGAGACAATATACCCATGTTTTAACTTCTTGATTCAGGCATAACCAGAAACACAGAATTTCTTTCATCTAATAGCCATAGGGCTATTGTAGCTAAATATCTGACTCAGCATTGCTGAATTGGGGCTACCAAATTACAATACAGAATGACTTTATAGCTTAATCAGGCCTCTTGAGTGAAAGTTTAGAGTACTGATTGAAGGAAAGTGCAGGATTCTGAAAACTAGAAAGGAATTAGCTGAATGGGTTCAGACAAATCTGAATACCTGATCTCCCAAATTCCACCACTTTTCCCTTGCCAGTAGGAAGAGCCCTTTCTTCTTATTGTATGGAGCTGGACCTGCCTTGCTTTGGGCACTGGAGATAGTTATTGCATTACAAATTACTCATTCACCTCGCATCCCATTCCATTGCTGCTCATTACCTCTAGAGCAAAGATCAGATTCATTTCCCAACGTGTCACAGCTGTAACTATTCAACCCAGGGAGAGAAGGCTTACTAGCCTTCTAATAATGTATATCAACAGAAACCTGGACAATATCTATGTGATATTATTCTAATTGTGATAGACCAGAAATGAAGAAAATAATTTTAAAGGAGCTGGATTTATTAATATGGTTGCCTTTAATGGAGATACTGGATGCAAGGGCTAGTTCAAGCAGCTGGAAATGGTTGTAGCTGTCTGCTTGGTATTGACTAATCAAATTTAGATGCAAATGATGTTTTAGTAAATAAGGTTTAGATATCAGAAATTCTTTGGCAGAATGGAGAGTGAGGAATTCCTGTGGTTTTCAAGCACTTGACATGTGGCTAGTCCAAAGCAAGATGTTTTCTAAGTATAACCTAGTGCAAAAATATGTAAAGCATCTCAATAATACCCTTTATATTGATTACATGTTGAAACAATAATATCTTGGCTATATTGGGTGAAACAAAATGTAAGTTTTAAAAATAATTTTACTCATTTATTATTACTTTGTTTTGAAATATGGCTACTAGAAAATTTAAAATTGCACTTGCGGCTTGCATCTATGGTGTGAATTATATTTTTATTGGGCAGCATTGATGTAAAGGAATGAACATATTTGAATCGATTTATCATATGTGACATACTTACTCATCCTCCAACTCTGTCTCCTGAAGGCTCCAGAAGGCATTTTCTTTAACAAAACATTTGGAACTGCACTCCAGAGAAGTGCTCCTGCATTTTGAAAAACATTGTAGTGTTTGTTCTTTGTTGGCTAAGGATAAGTTAGAAAGTGTTGCCACCAAAATCAGTCCTTGATTTCACTAGGGATGATAGGTTCCTGAAGTGGTCAAGTCCAAAATGGTAGCATTTTACTCTCAGAGACAGAGCAAACATAGTTTTCATAGTAGTTGATGAACTCTTAAGTATGTTTTGCTGTGGTTTAAAGATTACGACCTCCTAGAATTGAAATACCTGTGATTTACCAAGGTCCAAATAAGTTTTAAATAGAATAAAAATGAGATGTAAAGAAAAAAAAAGACCTAACTTGAATCGTATATTGGAAAGTCATGGTTCATCACCAAATGGCCCAATGCAGAAGTCTGAAGGGGACACTTAACTGAGGGAGAAGCTAGGTGGTTGTGGAAAGGACAACAAAATATTATTAAATTTACATGCTTTGATTTTTCTGACTTCTTTAAAGAAACCCCGTTTAAGAAAGAGAAACACAGGCCAGTTAATATTGCTAATACCTAGAGATCCAAAACACTAATGTTCCATCAGTCAAAAGATAAGAGTTTATTTCCAGTACCTCTGCCTGTGTGTATCTTGGGACAATATGCCAGTTTTTGTTCCATAATTGAATCAGCAATTGGCAAAATAACACATTGTCTCCCAGGCCAATTGAGAGATGATTTTTTTATAGAAAGGAGCTTTTGAATTGTTACTCTGCACTAAATTTAAAAATCAAACAAAAGAACATATGCCTGTGAAAAAATGAATTATTGCCAATTTAAAAGACGTGAAATACACAGAATTATTTTCCAGTGATAAAGTGAAGGAAATGACTGAATATAGGCTATAACAGTACAGTGAGAAGCCAAAATATTCAGTATATTCAGTTATGGCACCATGACTGCCTTATGAGTTTAAAATTCTTTCCTTAAGGAAGTAGTGTATGTTTTGAACTAATGACAATTTTTTTGTTTCTTAGATTGTTGGTCTAGTAGTGATTAGTGCTATGTACGTATTTCAGTGGTTTTTGTATATCTGTGTGTGTGGGGGGGTGGTTCCAGGATCCCCTGCAGATACCAAAATCCGTAAGCGCTCAAATCCCATATACAAAATGGCTTAGTATTTGCATATAACCCACAAACCTCCTCCTGTATACTTTAACCCTTCCTTCCTTCCCTCCCTTCTTCCCACCCCTCCCTTCCCCTCCTCTCCCTTCCCCTTCCCTTCAGACTCACTTCCTCACTCAGGCTGGAGAGCATTGGTACAATCTTGGCTCATTCCAACCTCTGCCTCCTGGATGATTCTCCTGCCTAAGCCTCCTGAGTAGCTGGGATTAGAGGCACCCACCACCATGCCTGCCTAATTTTTGTATTTTTAGTAGATACAGGGTTTCGCCATGTTGCCCGGGCTGGCCTTGAACTTCTGACCTTAAGTGATCCATCCACCTCGGCCTCCCAAATTGCTGGGGTTATAGGTGTGAGCTACCATGCTGTGCCAATTTAAATTACCTCTAGCTTACTTATAATAGCTATAACGATGTAAATGGCCATGTAAATAGTTGTTATACTCTACTATTGTGAAGTTTGTGTAATTGTTATTGTTGTATTAGTATTTTCAATTGTTTTTAAAAGATATTTTCAATCCATGGATGCAGAAGTGGTGAAACAAAAAGCTGATTATATTTTTTAGTTTTTCCTCTTCTTAGAGCCATAGTAGGATTATACTTTCCTATGCTATGGAAATTAGGTATGTCCTCGAGACTGTGAAAAAAGAGCAGAGATTACTTCTCTGTGGAAGCCTGTAAAGCCAGTTCACGATTGTACTTGTTGCAGTCACAGAAGCCTGTGTCAAGATAGCACATCTGTTGGCCTCAGGAATTTGAGTGAGTATGTTAAACAGAGTCTCTCTGACATGTGAAGACTAAGTGAGGAATAAATTTCTGTTTTGTTGCCTGAAAACAATTAAGTTGTGTTGTCATGGAAATCTTATTTTTGCTTGCGACTGAGGCATAACCTACTGTAATACCCAACCATATCACTGCAATACCAACCTGTAGCTGACTCAATAGTTTCTTTAAAGCAATGTAAGGTAACAGTAAAATGTTTTACTTTTATTTAGACACATATGTACTTTTCACTTAGCCCTCCAAATATCAACTTTTCGAAATAAACTGAAGCTAGACTGATGTCTATGATTGTGATAAAAAAAATTACAGGAATAACTACAAGGAAAAAAAATTATCATTGTGCAATATTCTAGGAATTAGAGATTAGGAAGACTTAACCAATTGTTTTTTGGTTTTCAAGAACAATTGGTGGACTGCCAAATATTTCCTTTCTGTGAATTGAAAAACTAAAACAAACATAAGGACAATGATTTAAATAGGGCCACAGCAGTAATATAAAGAAGCACAGAGATGAGACTGTACCCATGGCTGTGTGCTTACTGGAAGGTGAGGATCATGCTGTCAGCATGGACTGCTTTGAAGACTTCTGAGACCGGTACAAGTCTTATTAGGTTAGTAGAGTCATTTCCAAAGCCAGTCCTCTGCAGTCGACCTGAAGAATATTTCAGCTAAAAATATTAGGCTGGTGCAAAAGTAAATCTCTTTATTTATTTATTTATTTACTGCCATTTCTAATGGCAAGACTGCAATTACTTTTGTACCCATATTAATTTCTTTCATAAATTGCTGGATAAACAAAGATTCTTATTGAATTATCCAGATAATTAGCCAGTCACTACTGTAGCTGCTACAACCTGAGTATTATTTGTTTCTTTAAATTTCCCTAAAATCTCTTAATAAAACTTTAAATCTGAATTCTTCATGTATTCTACCATATGGATGTCGGCACACCTAATGAACACCTGTATATTTTATGTGTCTGAGTGTGTTTACTTACCTATCCCTAAAGTTTGTAGCTTTGGCTTATACTTTAAACATTGAAGCAATCTTTCAACAAATAAAACTTTATCAAAAGTAATTAAGTAAAAATGTTCTATCAAAATCAAGGTCTTTTTTGTTGTTTTTGTTTTTGTTTTGTTTTGAGATAGAGTCTTGTTCTTTCGCCAGGCTGGAGTACAGTGGCATGATCTTGGCTCATTGCAACCTCCCTCTCCCAGATTCAAGTGATTCCCCTCCCTCAGCCTCATGACTAGCTGGACTACAGGCATGCACCACCACACCCAGATAATTTTTTGTATTTTAGTAGAGACGGGGTTTCCCCATGGCCAGGATGGTCTTGATCTCTTGACCTCATGATCTGCCCATCTCGGCCTCCCAAAATGCTGGGATTACAGGAGTGAGCCTCCGTGCCCAGCCTTTTTTTTTTTTTTTTTTTTTTTAAATACTTTAAGTTCTTTGGTACATGTGCAGAACATACAGGTTTGTTACATAGGTATACACTTGCCATGGTGGTTTGCTGCATCCATCACTCCATCATCTACATTAGGTATTTCTCCTAATGCTATCACTCCTCTAGCCTCCACCCTCTGCTAACCCTCCCCTAGGCCCCCAACCCGACAGGCCCCAGTGTGTGATGTTCCCCTCTCTATGTCCATGCATTCTCGTTGTTCAACACCACTTACGAGTGAGAATATGTGGTGTTTGGTTTTCTGTTCTGGGGTCAGTCTGCTGAGAATGATGGTTTCCATCTTTATTCATGTCCCTGAAGAGGACACGAACTCATCCTTTTAATAGTATTCCATGGTGTATATGTGCCACATATTCTTTATCCAGTCTATCATTGATTTTATTTAACTTCACATATTGCTTTTCCTTTCCCACCATAAAAACTCAAAATGTTCCGCTCCCAAGTTTTCCACATGAAAAATGTTATCAAATTACTAATGATAAATATATAAATATATAATTGTTCACTTGGAAAGGTTTAAGTCTCCAAAATGCTAATGAGAAACTTTAGTGTTAGAAATAGCATTAATAAATGTGAGGAAAACACACAATTATCTTTAATTTTTAAGAAATAATTAAGATGAACTGCTTTAAACTGTTCTTCACGGACTCCAGTTGTTGTTAGAGCTTAGCTTACTTTTTAATGCTCAATTTACTTGAAGTTTCCATGTCCTGCGTTCTGTAAACTTCAGGATGTTAGAATTACATATATCTACTACCTATTGTCAATTATTATAAAAATGAAACCATTTTTCTTTTCTCAGTTCTAGGGAGAACTTTTTGGAGTATGAGACATGAATTTAATCCATGATCTTAATTTGTCTCATTTGCTTGCTAAATATTTTCAGCGAATTGGCAAAATTTCTTAATAATTGAGGTCACCCAAAACAAATCACAAATTGGACCCCTTTATATTTATTTCCCTGAACTAATGAAAGACTAAACCAATTGATTAAACGGATGTGAGTTAATAATTTTATTTCCAATATAGATCTATACCAAGTGGAGATGGTTTATCTTCATTTTAAGAATTGTTTATTAATTTCCTGTTATACATAAATTAGTAATCCACAAGGCTATAAAGAGAAGCTAATGATGGAGCCACCACTTATGATGATCCACAGATGAGTGAGTGATTCATGTTTTTTGTTGCTGTTTTTTTTTTTTCTTGTTGAGAAAGAGTCTCACTCTGTTGCCCAGGCTGGAGTACAGTAGCATGATCTCGGCTCACTGCAACCTCTACCTCCTGGGTTCAAGTGATTCTCTTCCCTCAGCCTCCTCAAAAGCTGGGACTACAGGTGCATGCCACCATGTCTGGCCAAGTTTTTGTATTTTTAGTAGAGATGTAGTTTCACTATGTTGGCCAGGCTGGTCTTGAACTCTTGACCTCAAGTGATCCGTCCACCTCGGCCTCCCAAAATGCTGGGATTATAGGTGTGAGCCACTGCGCCTGGCCATGATTCATGGTGTTGATCTTAAAAGATAGTATATCTCATATACCCCCATGTACTTAGCACAATGATAAAAGTATTGGTGGAAAATAAATATAAAAGTTGCTTCCAAGAAAGTTGCAAAAAAAAAAAAAAAAAAAAAAAAAAACCAACATTTAGAAATTAGGAGAGAAAAACAAGAGACTAATGGATCAGTCCAAGAGGCCCACTGCCTAATAGCAATTCCAAAGGATAGCAGAGAAACTAGAGATGAAAAAATTATTATAAAAAATATCAAGAAAATTTTCCATAACTGAAATAGTTCCCCAGTTTGAGTGGGCCCATCTAGTGTCCAGTATGATGAAGGAAAACAAATAAGCAACAAGCAAACATGGGCAAAATATCACAAAGCACATCCTACAAAAACTTTTGATTTTGATGTTCTCCCAGCTTTCCTTGAATATGCCTTCTGGAGGACAGGATTCTTTTAATAAGTAAGAAGCCAGGAAAGAGAAATACAATAGATCTAAGAAACAGGAGATCCAACATAAAAGAGTGATGTGAGAAAGTCTTAGGTCTAAAGAGAAACCAGTCTGTTTGGTACAAAAATATGAAAGGTTTAATTAGAGAGGTGTCAGAGAAAATCACTGATTGTTGGAATATTAGACATAATCGAGCATCTAAAAGGTTACAATATGCAACTATTAACTCCAGAAAATAATCAATTGCATACAAACAAGAAAATGTACTTACAGTATTATACTTGGCTCTGCAGTAGGCTCATCTAAAGATAGTTTGCTTAATGAAACTAATGTAAACTCTATTAATTTAACAAAGTGACAGTAAAATAATGGGAAAAATGACTATATAATGATATTATTATTTCTGGCAAACCTGACATGGTTAATCTGTTCCGTTTCTAACTACACGCCCAAATGTAGCTTGTAGACACAACTCATTTAAATTCAAGACAATGTGAGATTAGAAATATGTGATTAATTTTGGACTATTTATCTTTTAGAATATTGAAGCAGCTATCAGGCCCTGTTGCTATTAATAATATCACTCTCTTAGAGGGTTGCTGGAAGGATTAAACTAGTTGTTGCAGGTAAAGTGCTCAGAAAACTGCCTTGCATGCATGTAGTAATAATAAACACTGGTTTAGTATCAGTACGTACATGTTAAAAATTTATATCCCAAAATGGTAGTATGAATCGTGAAGCTATACAATTGAGAATGTAGGGAGACACAAGAATCAGTGTCACCATCAACTAATAGTTATTTGTTGAAATTCCTAAGCATGAGACCATCCGTGGTTTTGGGATTGCATTCATGTTCATATGGGCAAACATTCCAATTTGTCAAGGCTTTCCTTTCTTTCCCTCTTTCTCTTTTTTAAATAAGAGAATATATTTTGTTTTCTTCTAAACAATTATAACCAAACTTTACTTAGAGATAGTGTTGAGTGGTAAAAGACCCTAATATCCCCATTTGAAATTACTCTAAAATTTCCGACATTTCATGGCTAGATTTTACTTAAATTGACAGTAACATGACTCTGATAATTTTTTAGTTTAAAGATTTTAAATTAGCATTATTTTGCTTTTCTTCCAATATTCTACTGTAAATATAGGCACTGCCCATTCCTTAAAATAGACTTGTGGAGATGGAAGACATTATCTTATTTGAGTATGTAAAAATAGGGAAAAAGGTCATATTTTAGACATTTCAAGTCAAATTTAAGGACATTTTGTTACTCAGAAGAAGGAATAATGTTAAATTCCTTTCCTAATTACTACTTTGTAAAAAGATTAGGAATGTTACTAGGATTTCATTAGCATCCATTTATTCCCTGAATTTTTATATATCAATAAATTTTTCATTAAATTTTTTGTCTTGACAAAAGTATTTGCCAGAAATCTATACATAAATTATATGTATATTATTTTAGAAATTTAAATATTCTTAGACTTATTACTTAATTTTTTTTATATTTGAAAAACACCATATACACTTCCAGCAATCAATAAACACTGCTCTTTTCAGAAGCCCTTTAAAAAATCATTGATTATTACATATTGAGACTCTTTGGGATGTGTGTCTGATCCCATAAAGTGCTGATCTGAAACCTCTTCTTACTTGTTCTTAGAACAAAGGCTATATGCCGTGAACTGTTAAATAACCCCCAATATTTATGACATGCTTGGTTAAACAAGAAATGGGCTACTTCACTATAAATAATGCACAAGTTCACTTTAATAACATACCACAGTGCTACCTTAGAAATTGTTTTGTATTCATTGATTTGTAAGAGTGAAACTGAAATATTTCAAAACCTTACATGGCTTCACAATATTGTTTCTAGAGGTGGTAAGGAGAAAAGGAATCAATATATTTCTTCTCTGATATTCTGTATATCCATTTTAAAAAACTGATCCCAACTAAATCACTTACACAATTTAGATTAGAATGGTATATGATATAAGCAGCAACTACTGTCATAAAAGACAATCCTTTGTTCACTCATCATTAATGAATATATAAATTGTAAGCTATGTATATGATGTGATCCATGCATTCTAGTTAAATGGGTCAGTTTGACAGTGATAGTCCCAAATGGGGTAAGTATCAGAGCAGATGTTATAGTAACAAATTAGCTTGCAGCAGAAATTATACACTTTTTAGGTTGTTTTTTTTTTAAAGGATAATTAGGAGGGATGTAAATGTGAATTTTAGTGAAATAATGATCTTTTTTTGAGATTATTTCATGTTCCCTCAAAAATGTTTTCCAGGATTATACAGATTTATTTTCTTTTTTATATACTAAGTGTTAGGGTGAGAAAGAAAAGTCTCACATGTTACCTCAATGAAGTGAAGCAACAAAAAATAAACTTCTGACATATAAATTCTGCTCAGTCATTTTGAGATATTGTGTAAAAAATATTAATGCCACAAACAATAACTGATATACTTGCTTGTTAATATCATGGTAACGTTTTGTAAGTAACTCATATCAATTACTTACTTGACAATTGCATTGTACATTCTCTAAGTTGTTTAATATGTATATTTTACTTCTTAAAAGTTCTTGCTCTGTGTGCAGGGTATTCATCTCCAGATATACTAAAATCCAGACAATTTTCGTTAAATATATAAAAATGTTCCTGGACAGATAGGCATATCCCATTTTATTCTTAACTCAATTTTCTCTAATATAAAGATTATATCTACTCAATTATCTGTGATTATAGTACAGGGAATTTATACATTCACACATTCACATGTGCATACAAAAGAAAAGGATATCTGTAGGTAATTTCAAATAATACTTTTAACTAATAGTCCTCAACTATATGGCCAATTGGCATCTTTCTTTACAGTTGTAATGAGGCAGCCAAAATCATTTTTTCTACTTTATTTTTCTTATTTTTCCATTTGCAATGGAATTCTTAATGAGTACATATATGGTTAATATGCAAACAAAGGAGACACATAACATTTTTAATTTGTATGGCAGAAGAGAGGTTTCTGAGTAATCAAGAGTTTTCCAAAACAAAATATACAGAATAGACTTCCTTTAGTACTAGATTGTTAAAGACAGTATAGTCTCAGGAACAAGATTATTCAAAAGATTGTCTTCCAGTCACTTTGGCTTAAATTGTAATACTTTAAGTTAGTTCCTTTATAGACTATAATATTTTAAGTTTGTTACCTCATGTTAATTTATCTAATGATGTGTTTAGTGGGAGAAATTTGACACCTGATTAGCCTGAAGGGAAAAAATGAAAATGAAAAAAAATTAAAATATTTAAACTGAAATGTATTACTATTTAAATTCTCTTAATTTGACATTCCAACACGAGTTATACATTGCTTATACATAATTTTTGAGAAATCTGTAAAAGATAAAGAGCAAATGCTATTATCGTATCAAAACAATACAGTTGTTCAGACTGGGTGAGTACAAGGGGATAGAACTAAGAAGCATTGGCAAACGAGGATGCCCCTGAGAAAGAATACCACCTTGGATTCCTCCTTTCACAAATACGAACTTCTTTGGTATTGATGGTACTAAGGAACGGCATTTACAACTTTTTTTCTAGCTAAGTTTCTGGGAAAGAATCACACAAACTCCCTCACCATCTCATCCCACTGGACTTTTATTTTGCAGGCCTTTGAATCCTCATTCTTATGTTGGAAGATAGGAAAAATGAAAAATTTATAGAAATGAAAAAAATATAAAAATATTAAAATTGTTTATAAAGGTCATATTAACTATTCTACTTATTCCAAGTGTTTAAAAACTAAAATTACATAGGCCAGGGAAAAAACTGGAGAGTTACATTTATGAAGACTGTGAGGATGCTTCAAAAGTAAAATATCAGTTTATTATTTTATCTAAAGTGAAATGTGCCTATTGAATTACTTTTTTATGTTAACAGTCATCTGTATGATTGTTAAGATATAGAAGAAGACTCTCAACTCTAACCCCAACTACCCCACCTAATACACACCCAACCTACAGCTCACAACTTAGCAAAGTCTATGGAGACTGCATTAACAAGGACCAATGAAGAGAACATTGCAAATAGCTGATATTACATCAAGACCACTGTAACAACATTATCTGATTCAATGGGTTATAAGTGATGTATTTTATTCTTTCTTCTTATGTAAAGTTTTAGTCAAATTATCTCAGTTAGAGGTATAAATTATGCAATTATATTTAGAACTAAAAAAACATATTTCCAGGGTGAACATTCTTAAACATTTATATCTCAATTATTTCTAACACATTCAATTAGTTAATTTGTTACTATGAACGCTGGGTAACAATAAGTCATGCAAACACAATCCTGAGATGTAAGTTGGTGATTATGAATTACGTCACTCTTGCTAAGAGTTTTGCTTTCTGTTGTTTTTAAGACTGTAAGTGTAAAAAAAAAGTACAAATAATTTTGAATCCAAATTACTTGCAGGTAGTGTTTTGTTTTGTTTTTTTTTGGTTTATGTTAGCAATGTAGTCAAATATTAAATTTCTAAGGAAATATCATTCTAAAAATATTAGCAGTATCAAAGTTTCAGATTGATAAGCATTCTTTTGTATTGAACATAGCAAAATAATAAGAATGATTACAGTTTTCATGTACATTTCTGTTCTCAAAAGTGTTTATTTTAGCAATACGACCTCCCAGCTACAGAATGAGGTCTGAAAAATGAGAAGTTTTTGTGGTTGTTAGCTGGAAGCAGGGATGATTGGATTAATTTAATACAGGTGGTTGATGATTGATGGAGATGGAGGTATTTTAGGAGGAAGTTAGTATTTGGGAAAGAGACACTCTACCTGTATAGCCCAGCGAATTGTCATCGTTATCAGAGGTGGGGATCGGCGTCCCGTGGTCGTTCCCCCTCTCTAGATCTTCAGGGTCTGTCGGAAACAACACCAGAGCTGCTGATGGGGTCACAGTAGTAACAGTAGTTGCCATTTCGATCACAGCATGTCCAGACACAAGTAAATCCACATGTGACAGAAAAACACACAAGGACAACACACAGCACACTTCATCCTCGCCCCTCCTGCGGCACACTAAGCCCTGTGAAGGTCTCAGCATCATGGTTTACAGTTTTTACTTTTTCTCCTTAATTTCCGTAATTCTCTGCTCTGCCTGCACCTTTGCTGCACTTCAAAGCTGGTGAAGGGCTCCGACTGCCCTCTGTGAGGCCGCCAGCACGGACTGAGAGAGCATATGGAGGAGGGAGAGGGCAGGGTGGCTGAATGCTAGCATTGCTAATTTTCTACCTTATTGTTAATCAAAGCTATTGACTGTGATCACTCCCCATCATCGCTTCATCTCCTGGCAATTACAGACTCCAGGGACTGTACCTCATATGAGGCAGGGAGGATGTGGGGAAAAATAGGTCTTGTCAAATAAGAGGGAGGATGATAAAAATGTCACACTTGTTCTGAGAAACATGGAAGAAAGGGGGCAACATCATGTATTTTAGAAGGCAACAATCTCTTGTCTTAAAGGACTGATATAAATTTACTGCAATAAATGCATGACTAAAACAACATCTAACTTTGGATATTTTGGTTTGGATATTTTAAAACATTTTAAATTGTTTGAGATTCTATGTCACAATCATCTGTATAAGTATTTTCATTCATCTATCCCCATTTTTCCTAAATAAAAAATGCATTTTTTTGTTTTTCTTCAGTTGCACATTAATTTTCCTATGTAGAATTTCAGAGTGGAGGCTAACCACAACACTTCAGTTTCTGTAGCCAGACTCAGAGTAGCCGAGTAGCAGTATATATGTATATAGAAGCTCAATTACACTACTAAATTTCTCTGGTGCACAATCACTCTACCTGTCATATCTATGTAAGATAACTATGAGCAGTGTTTATAGCTCTGCTACTGATAAGCAGACACAGACACAATGAAAACCAAGAGTGTACCTCCTAAATCGAATAATGTAGAGCCATAGGTCATTCAAGTTCTGATGTTCTGCAGGCTTTAAAAAAAATCACCTTTAACAATATCTACAGAGGAAGGATTTCTTGGTCTGAGCAGTGAAGAAGCGCAGATGTTTATACGGGGAACACTGTGTCACTTATGAATGAGCCAGTGAGTACATGCAGGTAATGCCCTCTGGAAACATCACAGAGGTCATTCATTTTGTGTCTCCACTAGCTAGGTTGACACATTTTGTCTTAGACACAGCTATTCAGGGATGATTTAGAAATTTTTAAAAAGGAATAAAAGGGCTAACATGAGTCCACTTGGCTTTTGTATGCAGCCTATTTATTCACCCTAGTCTCCCTGCCTTCCCTCCGCCCTCCCACAAGTGTCACATAATTATAATAACCTGATGTAGCTAAAATGATAAGAAAAGTTCAGATCTGTGCAGACAAAAGAGAAAAGATACTCATTCTTGCTTTATTCATTCTTGCCTCTCTAGTGATGGCTGTCATTTTACCCTTAAAATAGATGTTGCAAGTGATAAAGCAGAAAATGTGTCCACTTTACCTTATCAGCCTGTGAACTTATTGCATGCACAAGTTGTTGAGGTCAAACTTTTAAGTCACATCAATGAGAAAGACTGGGGAGCAGGCATTTGTGTGGGTTTTGAGGCAGTGTTCAGAATGTTCTGTCATCAATTAACTCATCTTGCTCATGCAGACTAACCAAATATAAGAGATTGTTGTAGGAAGATCATCAGAAATTGCTTGGTCAAATACATGAAACAGCTTTTATGAGAACCACCTTGCTTACCTACAATCGTGTTTTAAATGATAGAATGTGTTTTGAATCACTTTAATTGTATGAATTATTTTTTAGTAGCACAATGCAGACTTTTAAGGGAAGCCCTACTTTTAATTTACAATCTGTTACTTAATGTGGAACCACACATTTCTAATCACTCTGTTAAAAATATAATACAGATTCATCCAAATCCACAATATAAATTAAATCAGCGTGTCTATAAAATATTGCAAGACTTTCGGGATGAGGTTTGTGTACCTTTGTTATTGAATTCTTCCTGAGAATGAGGATATTATTACGAAAGCAACAGAGATGAGGAAAAACAGTTTACTGTCATTTGAAATGAAATACCTAAATCATATAAAATAGATTTTCGCCTGCATGTAACCTATCTTAAGTGGTTTATAAATTTGCTTCTCTGTTCTTACTCATCACCTTTCTGGCCCCCTCTTAGGCTCAGGAAAGAATAGACTTTGCATTAATCAATGAATCTTACCATATCTCAAAAGTCCATTCAATCTGCCTTGTTCTGCCTTTAATTAATGATATACCAGACCAAAAGGAAACAAAAGGTGTTATTTTTAGCTGCTTTACTACATTTTTTCTTTCTTCTCCTTCCTGTCAAAAGATAACAATAACATGAAATAGCCACTTGACTAACTGCAAGAGAGATGGAGGACTAATTTAAGCCCAGTTCAAAAGACATTGACTTAAATTTTTGGTTAAGTAGTATTGATTATGCGAGCTATGGACTAGAAGAGAGCAAGAGATTACGGTGTGTTTAACACATCTGAAGGAGGTCTTCTTATATTCCAGCTCTGAATTTTGGGCTACCCAGGCCTGAATTGAAGTAGGTTCAGTTGCAATTGGTAAAAGCTGCCATTCCATCTAGAAACACACTGGCAGCAGAGTTGCTGGGTTTTATGTTTCTGTCACCCCCACTATAATCTAAATTCCTGAGGTTCAGGTATTCTGCCTGCTTCTCATTTATATACCTACCCATCTTATATTGAACCAAAGATAACAAATAATTTAATAAAGAGATGGTAACTAAGAATACAAACCTTGCTTAAGTGATAGACGCTCAATCTGAAACAACTGAACAGAATGTAAATTCTATTTTCTGCACCAGTATTCTATTCAGAGGGGGGATAAAAAGCTTGTTCTAAATAAACTCAAATGCTATTATACATCCTATATCCTCAAATCCATACAAACAAATAAGGCATCTTTCAATATAAAAAGGAAGTCTCGAATCATAACATCATAGTCATTCAGGGTTGGAAATTGGTCAGATGGACCCTCATAACAATCTTCGATGAAATATGTACACTCCTGTGAATTTAGTAGCCAATGGGCCTTCACTACTTTTCGGGGAGATCAATTCCAATTTTATAATTAAGTCTCGTTTTTTCTCAAATTTATTTTACAAAATCTGTTTTCTAGATTTTCTATCCATTGACTCCAAATCTGGAGGACTAATGCCTCATCCATGATAACTTGTTTCCCTCGCCATACCCCTTAAATACTTGTGTTTCACATGGCTCAGATTTCATCTTGTTCTTTTCAACGTGCTGTCTATAGATATCTTCATCCAGACTCAAGGCTTTGATTATTTTTCATAACATATGGAACTTCTACATTTCTCAATTGGATGCTCTACCGACAACCAAATTTTATTTCCATTGGTGATTCAATTTCATGTAAATTCCAACAAACTTCACACATTTTCTCAATAAACACTAAACTCACCTGCTTGTCTTCAACCTGCTGCTTTCCTGTAGTCTTTACCTATATTACATATTTTACATAAATATTAAAATATTTTTAGAATTTTACAATTCACTAAAAAGCCTCTGGGGTTAAAACTGAACTCTGACTTATAAGGTTATTGATTATAAATATTTTGCTACATGGCTTCATATATTTTTGTGTAGGGATTGTATGGCATACTTAAACTTACCATATACAAGATTACATGCATGTATATATGTACATATACATGTATGTACACACATGCATATGTATATATACATACACAATATACATACACACAAACAATATATGAGTGGAGCATCTTAAAACAGTCTTTTGCATATATAATAACAGCAACAAGTATAAAAGGGAATAAACACCCATATCTTTCTTTACAATAGAAATTATGTCTTCAAGGAAACTTTGTCTTTAAATATAACAATTCATTAAATGTTTGGAGTTTTAAACATTAATTATTTTTTAATTGACAAATTTAAGCTAGGTACAACATGATGTTTTGAAATATGTATGTATACAGTGTAGAATGGCTTAACATAGCTAATTAACATATGCATTACCCCACATACCTGTCATTTTTTGTAGTGAGAACACTTAAAATTGAGTGTTTTAGAGATGGTCAAGACTACAATACATTGTTATTAACTATAGTCATCATGTACAATGATCTCTTGAACTCATTCCTCCTAACTGAAATTTTGTATCCTTTGACCAGCATATCCCCAAGCCCCTACATCTATTGAGTGAAAAATGGTTGGAAGGCAGCCTATTTTACAGCACCAAAATATCACCCCAGAGGTTCTTTGCTAACTTGGAAGTAAAAAATACACTTTTATAATGGATAGATCAGACATTCATTACTGTAAGTCAGTAATCAAATTTAGTATCACCAATAGCTAGTAACTAAGAATGAGAAGACCATTCTGTAATACAGTATACAATATCAGCTATGAAGCCTTTCTGAAAACAAATGTTGATTGTTCAATGAAGACTTAAGATTCAGCTTAAAGATTCCAGAAAAAAATAACATCCTTAGTTTTTAGGATACACAGGTGGGAATAATTAGGGCATGAGGTATCATCTCTCTAACTCACATTCAAAAGGATGAATACAAACTATCTTGAGAGAAAGAGCTACAGCAAACATGGCGAAACATTACCAATCACTCAATCTTTTTCGAAAAACATTTAAAAAGTTTAAACGATGGTGGATGAAAATTGAATGATATAAAGCCTTCTCTCTAATGTGCAGCAGACATTAATGCAATGACATTTCTCTTTCTCCAGTGATATTAAAATAGGTAATATTAGATTTGTAGTACAAAGACTCATATTTGCACTAGCATTCAATTCATAGTTCTTTAAATTGTTCATTATCCCATGGTAGCCAGTGTTATATTGTGGGAATGTAGAGGCCTAAGAGAAAAGCCTGTTGGTTTAAATTCAGAATTTTATTTGTTTATTTTTAATTTTTAAATTGGGTTTCCAATCACAGCTCAAAACATTAGGGTTTTCAACCTTTTCTTTCCTTCTGTCATATTCAGTTATGTATAATAAAAACACAAAACATAAAACCTTCTTCCTTTTGCCCTACTTACTACAAAGTGTCAAGCTAGTTTCTTTATAGATTTGCATGATCATGGTGCAGAGCTTTGGCATTAATTGACATTTTAAAGATGACCATTAATAAAAGATTAGGGAAAAGCAAATGAATATAAACTACTATCAATATGAGAATTGTGTTCTACAAATTGGATCAATTCTTATTGATTCTTTCCTACTAATCAAGAGGAATGCAGGAAAGGGGTACTTTAAATGGAGTACTGAGAACATTTAATTAGAAACCTCGGCAATGAATTATAAAATTAGATACAAAAAAACCCTATATTTGTGAAGCTTTAAATTGACATCAAAATTCTACAAGATCAAATTAAAGTTAAATTCAAACTTCTGTTTACTCATGCATGGCTGAAATAATTGTTGAATGTATTTTATTATCTGTCCTATAGTTTTGAACTGGGACTATGGGAAGGAATATAAGTTATGTTACAGAGATTGAGAGGAAAAAAATCACTAGGTGATTTTGGGTGGTACCTACTTAAAAATATTTAGTGAGTGATGCAAATAAAGAATTATATTTGTCATCGCTGAAGAAATCTATGTACTGTAGAACATTAAATAGAATATGTATGAAGTTAAAGATGTACCACTAAATACTGAATCAACTATTTTTTAAAGCAGCAATATGAGAACAGAAAACAATGTGTTAGTTGTTTCCTTATGTTTCTTTCAAAGATGGGAGAACCATGATTACAATGATCCAGGTGGACAATACTTGTTAGAAACTGTGTTTTGATAAAATAAACAAACACGTTAACCGTGATGTAAAATCTGTTTTCAAATAAAATGTTTAGGGACTGGATGGTTATTTCAAAATTTGAAAACTTCATCTTCCAATGGTTTTTAGAAGAGAAAAAAAAATCAGAGTAGTTTATTATTTGGATAAGCTGAAATACACTTAGTGGAGAGTAGGTAATTTTAACCTGTGGCCTGAGATGCCAGGACTGCAGTAAATGAAAGAACAGATTTCATGCAATGATCTCAAAATATATGTTACTGCTTTTTTCTCATTTTCTGGTTTATGTGATTAGATAACTGAATGAATCCAATGTGAAGAAAAGGAAGTAAAACTTGCACTGATTATAATCACAAATAATGTTTATATAATGCTTTAGTTTAACACATCATTTTATATGCACATATGTGTTCTCATGTACTGCTTAAAGTTCTATCATCATGCTAGCCACCATCATCATCATTATGATCCTCATCAATGTTTCCATCTCTGAGATACTGAAATATGTGACATACTTCTGTCATGCAACTAGTAAATAGTGGATCTGAAATTTAATTCCAAATTATTTCTGACTCCAAAGCACTCCACTTTTCACTACACATCATGTCCTCCTTTTACTCATCAATCTCACTCTGGGAACTAGATGGAATTTCAATAGCATACAAACAATGGGACACCAGGTTAGTGATTCTTTTCTAGTCATTGAACAATAAGATTGGATAATTTCACAAATCTATTTCTGAGCTCCATTAAGCATATCATCAGGGCTTCCTCACGTGTCCTATTACAGACAGAACAAAATAAAGTATTTAATAAGGGAGTCAGTTGTGTTGAAGCAAGAAATACACAAAAAATATTATTAGAATAGGGGTTCAAAAGCATAAGGCTTTGCCCACAGTGTTTTTAAATATATCGATTTGGGGATCAAAGTACTGACTGAAATCAAGATAAGATTTTTTTTGACAATTATTTCTAAAAATTATTCTTCAACAACAAAGATGTATCTTTTGGAATAAGTTTAAGAGTGATTAAGATAGGGTCATGTCTCACTCATATTCCTATGCCTCGCCCTAACACAGTGCTTAAGAACAGAGTTGACAATCAATACAGTTTTTGTTGGCTGATTAGATGAAACACTGGGCCATAGTTTTGCTGGAGTCAAGAGTTTAAGATGGAAGTAACTTTTCTTGATGAATGAATAGGCATTACTTCCTTATGTGGGATGTTGTCATGTACTTATATATCTAAAATATTATAATCACTATAAATCTAATTCAGAACCTTAGTATGGTCAGTTGCTATTTCTAACAGAATAACATATTACTTCCTCTCTCTCCCCTGTAAATGTAATGTATACATTGGAAATAGAATTTTATTAACTAAATTCAAGTGACGGTCTTACTGGCAAGAGTTTTTCTTCTTACATGTTAAAAGAGGAATGATTAACAAACTGCATAACAAATTTAATAAATTGTGATAATACTCAAAACTGAAAAAATATAGTATGAATAAACAAGGAAGATATTTAAATATTGCCAGGCAGGTGAATTATATTTAGGTTTTACAAATTCCCTGTGATTTGAGGAACTTCTGATATAGAGATGACAAAGATATATTCTGATGGGAATGGAGGACATTTTTCTGAGAGGGTGCTATTGAAATTAAAGTGATCTGATAACAAGTTGGAATTAATATTTCATTTGTCAATGTTACATTCTATTTTTGAATCTCCAAAAGTGCTACAATTCTGAAAACAATAGTAGTATAACTATACAAAAATTGTCAAGTACAATTTGGTTTAAGCTAATTTGGGGTACATGTAGCTACACCAGACTGATGAAATCTGACTAAATAAAAGACATCTAATATATATTTAAGCAAGAACATCAACAGCAAAGTTATATCTATATCTATCTATATACAAATAGATATAGATATATATATAAGCATTGTTTTATAACAATATATAGTTTCATATATTATATATATATATATATATATATATAACAATTCTATTAACATAAAATACACTATTGCAATATTAGAAAGGTAAATGCATTAATGGACAAGCCTATTTAGAAGAATATCAATGCCACAGAAGAAGCTTTTAATTCATTTCAATTCAACTTAATTTGACTAAACAAGGTAGAGTGCCTTCTGTATAAAAATCATTCTATTGATGGAGAAATGCTCATACTTTTAAAATCATTTGTTCCAGATCTCTCCTAGTGGAAACACTGACAAAGTAGAGCTCTTAAAGTAATTGGGGAAATTATGCTTGAGTTGACACAACATGTTTTTTTCTTGATGTCTGAGTGTTTGGTCAAAGAAAATCAGGGAGGTTATCATAGAAATAATGTGATGACTACCCCTTTATATAATTAAAAACTGAGCCAATCGTCCAGTTGAGGTCTGCATTTATTCAAAATCCTCAAATCAAATCCTCAATAACATCTGATGTGACAGATACCTTGCTGGGTTGGAATTTAATCTGCAGAGATTTGCTGCCTTGAACTTTATCTGTGAGAGTTAATTTCCGGTCTATTTTACTAGTACTTCTGGCTCTCCCCTTCTGTTGACATTTTTTGTTATTCTCTCCACCCACTTTGCCCTGGTATTCAAAGGCGTTTCTTTTATTGTGCTTAGCATCTGCTACTGTTCCACTCCCTTCCAGTCAAAGCATACGGTAACTTCAACACAGGCTAATTAAATGGTGCTTGAAGTTAGTTAACAGGTGGTGTCCCAGCTGCCCTTATAGTATGAACAAATACATCTTACATTTTCAGGCTCAGAAATGGCACAAAAGTAACACCTAAATTAATGGAGTACTCTTTTTATAGCATTAAAATGATGGATGGGGAATCAGGAAGAAATAGGATCCCTTTCGTAGAGGTAAAACCTGAATTTGAGATATGGTGATCACATCTGAGATCTGAAGTAAAAACAGAGCTCTTATCCTTTATCTAGTCCTCTTTTATCATTGTAGTATACATAAATGTATTGCCTTTTTTCTTCAGTATGTTAATAATCCATGTTCATAATCACTGCTACTAGTTACTAGGTAGAATGATATTCAAATAAGATTCACGTTTTGTTAAATTCAGTCAAAATATCAAATTTTTTACTTGACATTTTGAAATCTCTGTAGCTAAATATGTTATTATTTATTTAGATAATCAATATTGTGTGATGTTTAGGAGCCATTAGCTAACGCTATGACTTTGGGCAAGTTTATTTATTTATATATTATTTATTGATTGGCCTCAGTTTCTTCACCTATAAAATATAAAATAATAGTACATATTTCACAGGAGTGTTGTGAGCATTAAATAAGCAATGATTTATAAAATCTTGTGATAATCCTGTACACCTAGTAAGAAGTTAATAAAAGCTATTATTATAATTAATTCAAATTACAAACCAATTTAAATGGATCGTTTAGTATCTTTTAACAAGCAAAATCCTACATATTTTCCTCCCACAATGAGAAAAGACACACTCTGTCTCTATTTAATGTGCCAATTGGGAGTTTAGATCAGAGAGAAAAAGTGAATAACGTATCAGTTAAGATTCAAGAGAAAAGTTAATTTTGAAAATGTCATTTCTTTCTAACTGTGTGTCTTCACATCTTCATTACTGCATTTCCTTAGCACTCATTTACATGAAATGCCCAACTGAATCATTCAGGAAATATTTCCACATAGACAGCATGTCATCCTTATGTCAAACTACTTGAACTACAGAACTTAGTTTGCCTAATTGCCGGGTTGCTTTGTGCTGATAAAGATGCATTTTACTTTGAAGAAAAAAAGAAAACACACTTGGTATTGAAATTACCCTGCAGATTTCTTCACTGTTAGGATGAAACATTTTTTTTTTTTTGCTTGCCCAGTGGTATTTCAACATCAGCCCAACTTGTTTTACTGCCTCCTGTAGAGAGACAGAAACTATGCTTGGTTCACTGGATGGTGATGGGGGACATCTGAAGCATCCAGATCATGTGACAACTCCCGACTTCTCCCCACCTGCCCTCCCTCATGTGTCCTGTGTTTTGTGGCTGCCATCCATCTGTGACCATTAAGGGCACCTCTAAGGCTGCATTCATTCAACTGCTAAAGGGACCAATTTCCTCCATAGTCTCTTCATTGTCTGCTTTTTCTAACCACAGTCACGATTTTGCACTCTTCATTCTAATTGTGCTTTTGATTATTGGGGTCATTTTATTCCTTCAGGTTTCCTAAAGGTCACAGGGATTAGCTGTGTCCAATCGAGGACCAGAGAGAGCAGTCGAGGCTTACCCCCCATTCATCCATTTCCATTGATTTCCTCTCAGTGTGAGAGTGGCAAGGGTGGTTGCTGTTTTTTTTTTTTTTTTTTTCCTTTTTTTCTCTAACTCTCATTTGATTGCACCTTGCACCCTCCCCCACTTCTCCATAGAGGGAGGCTGTTTGTAGCAATGGTTATGGCACAAGGGGTTTCACTGCAGCAAATTCACACAGGTAGAGCACTGGTGATCAAATGAGCTTGCACTTGATTCTTCTTCCCTTTATTATTTCAGTTTACTTGGGTCACAGCCATTGAACATTTCTATTTCATAACCTAAAGCTGAATTTTAAGATGACATTCCCTTGTTAATTCAGTCTAGTTAATTACACACATATATGATGTATGACCTATTATTATAGTCATATATACTACATATAACATGCTTTTATTTTTGTTTTTCTGTCTATTATTTCTTTTTACTCTGCTGATTCTCAGACTGTTATTTGTGTTTTTGTTTCATGGGGGTATCTGCCAGCCTTTATTCTTGCAAGGACTTTTATAATGAGATGATATATTTCACTTACAAATATTTTTCCAAAGGAGACATTCTTATTGCAAATTAATGTAAATTTGTGAAACTTAAGAAAATAAAATAGCTATTTTTAAGAAATGTATTTATTTATGTGCATGCAGGAGTGAGGTTAAGAACAATAAACACACAAAATAACCCCAAATACCCTAAAAGATATTAGGATATTTATGTATTTATTCATATTCAAGTGATAGTGGGGATAGTTTATTATGTAAAAGTATAAACTGGGCACCCATGCTTCTGGCTGAAGTCCATTCATGACTGGTGGTCAGCAGTATAAAACACAGTAGGATGCAGTCCTCAGTAAATTTTCCTTCTTCTGTGAGTTAAGTGAGAAGTAACTTGGTAGTTGGTAAGATTATCAGAAGGAAGATTTGATGTATTTATTACATAATATGGCCTCCTAAGCAGAAATGTGTTTCAAAAACTATATTGCACATTGAAATTAGAAGATATTGCACCAACTAATTTCTTTCTTCTGCAGTCTGATTTACAATTCATAATATATTTAATTGTATGATATCTAGTATATGCTCATCTGTAGATTCAGTAGACCCTGCATATGTTTAGAGTGGACACAGCCTAGGTGAGTAGCAAATATAAGACTTTTTATTCTAATAATGCAGCTCTTATGTGAATACGTTGATAATCACATGTGTGGGAAACGAATGAAAAGTTTCCTATAGTAACTAGTACTCTTTCCATTGGCCTTTTGTTACCACTTTTTAACAGAGGTTAGAAGTTTTAAAGCATTCCCTTTTTCCTGCAAAATGGGAAAGAAAACTGAAATTTATAGATACGGAATAAAAATCTGCTGAGTTCTATATATTGCCAGAATTATGATAACCATGTATGAATATTTTAAGGAAATATTATAGAAGCCATAAATAAATACTTGTAACTCTTGTTGATGGAGAATATTAACAAAAGCAAATCTCTGTAATCTGTAATCTGCAACATTTGGCATTTGAAAATGCCTTACATCTTCAATGTAAACCTTAAAACTGTAACGGGGGAGCCAGAAATGGCCATAAGATTGACGGTATTTTTAACAAATCAATGGTCAGACTTGCATTAATAGTAATTGGTATAAATAAATCAAACACCTAAGAATGTGTTCCTCTTTTCTTAGGTTGTCGGGGATAAGACTAAACTATTTGTTGATGTTAATGTTCAACCTTTATTTTTGGAATGGCTATTTGAGTTCTTCAGTATGATTCTAAAAATAACCCAACAGACTAACATCTGGTAACCAAGTTTGCCAAAAAAAATACAAATCTTCCATTGCTAATAAAAATGCTTGTTTAGCTATTATTCCATAGCTTCTAGGTA
Source organism: Sapajus apella (assembly GCF_009761245.1). Taxonomy (NCBI): domain Eukaryota; kingdom Metazoa; phylum Chordata; class Mammalia; order Primates; family Cebidae; genus Sapajus; species Sapajus apella. The sequence goes on from NW_022436948.1 coordinate 32,654,288, forward strand.
AAAAATTCTCTCTCTACATAATTCTGGCAAAAACAAAGAGGTATAAAACATGATGGTGAATGAGATAACACAGGAAATCAAAAATGTGCCAAAATAGTTACTCAATGCAGAGAGCTGACTCGTCATTATAAACAATGATAACAGCACATTTTATTTCAAAAGAGTATAAAGATATTGTTATCAAACTCTGCATCAATCATGTATATTTAATGTACTATGCCATTAAGTGTTCTTCTATATATTCCACTTGCAAATATACCGTATGCAGAAGCTATTAAATCATAATGAAATTTATCCTGATTCCTTCTGTAAAAACTTTTCAAATTTTGAGATAATAGCAGGTTCGTATGCATAATACAGGAAGGTCTATTATATATTTTACCTCATTTCCTCCAGTGCTAGCATCTTGCAAAACTATAGTACAATATCACAAATGGGATATTAACATTGGTACTCGCAAGATAAAGGGCCTTTCCACCATTAAATGGGTCATTCATGCTGCCCTTTGTGGACCCGCACACTTTCCTCCCACTCAAACGCTTCTTATTCTCTGACAACTACTAATCTATTCTCCATATCCATATTTTTTAGAATGTTCTATAAATGAAATCATACAATATGTAACTTTTTTGAGAATGACATTTTTTCCCCCACTCAGCTTAATTCTCTGAAGTTTTTCCCAGGTTTTTGTGTGATTCGAGTTCACTCCTTTTCATTGCTATAGCAATGTAGAGTTCCATGATATTGATGTACTAGAGTTTGGTTAGCCATTGATCTGTTGAGGAAATTTGGGTAGTTTCCAGTTTTGTCTTATTATGAATAAAGCTGCTATAAATATATATGATGTTAGTGTTAAATATACATTTTTATTTCTCTGGAATAAATGTCGATGACATTTGGTAATTGATATTTGGTTTTTAAAAGAACTGCCAAAATGGTTTTCCAGAGTGTCTAACAGTCAGCCAATCAGATTTTAAAAGGCATACATATACTCACTTGAAAGAAATGTCACTGTGGCATTAGGATTAGGTTAAACTTAAAACTCTGAGGGATCTTTCCTTTTCTTCCTCTTTTTCCATTGCTTCCTTTCTCCCCTACTGTCCACACCCTTCCACTTTTCTCCCCTCTTCTCCTCTCCTTTCCTTCTTCTAAATATTTCTTTTCTTCCTTCCTTTTTTTAAATCTTTCTTTTCTTTATTCATATGTGCATAGGACATTTTGATTGATAGACTAGACTATGTGAACCTCTCTGAGATCAAGAAGAATAAGGAATACTAAAGCTTTGTAGGTCCTTTAGGAATACTGAAATCAGTTTTATAGGTTTTTTAATATTTAATAATGTCATCTGATTCTCCTTATAGTAAAAGGAAAAATATATAGTTGATTTTACAAACAAAGAAATGCAAGGTAGCCTTTAGAGTCCCCTTTTCTATTAATGTTAGCAAACTAAAAGCCAAAAATAAAAATCATTTAAGTATACAAGATCCACCAGATGGTAATCTGATACGTTGCCACTGTGAATAACAATCTATCTTCTTAGAGAAAAAAAAAGATATTTTGTAGGTTATTATGCAGTGCAGAATAAAGTGTGTTTGGAACTACATAATGGAAGCAAAAGATATATGTTCTACCTGTATGTTCTACTCTAGTGAACAACTATAACGAGAAAGACCTGGACAGAACTGCCTACATAAAATTGTTCTACAAAAAAGATTATTGTTTTTGTACATCCTATTTTTATACACCTTAAAATCTTTTATATCATTTTACTACAAATGATCAGATTGATTTGGTTTGTCATCATGAAGTTATAACTACTAGTTGCTGATATTCTCTAAAAAGTAAATTGATAAAAGATATAGGTAAATTTACATTAACAAAGAGAATAATAAAAAATTGGGTAATTATAAACTCAAATATCAGCAATAGGTAGTCTTCAAAAATAGATAAACATCATTTATAATCTCAAATTTTTAGATATATAGGATCTGGAATCAATGAGAGATGAAAGAAAATTTCTGATGCCAGAAACACACACACACACACACACACACACACACACACACACTCTCATCCTATTTTAAAAACTGTATATTTTTAAATATGAAAACTATAAAGAACATAGAATTACTTATCCTACTCAAGGTGGCCATTTGACATGAATGAATATATTTACCATACTTGAAAATCTTGTCATAAGACTTTGTAACAAACATTATGTAAGCTAAAAAATGGATTATGAAGCTACTACTATAAAAGATGATATAAGCAAAAAAAAAATGTTGCCCAACTGACCTGATCAATTTCTGTGAAAGAGATTGAAAGACTATTGATGGGGGTCAGACAGTGGATTGTCCTGAATTTAAACCACAACCTTTTATTCAATAAACTCTGACAGCTTGGGAGATAAAGTTCAGGTCACCCTGGTGTTATTTCCTTCACAGCTTGATAAAATAATAAAAAAAAGCACAGTAAAATAACATAAAATTAAATAAAGTAAAATGATCACCTTTACAGTGTTCTTTGATTGAAATAGATGGTGACTGACATAAAGATATGTGGATAATTCTGCTGTAGATGATGTGATTAGAGATTACTTAATTGGTAGAAATAATGGTGTACTGTGCTCAACCTCTTAAACCTTTGAGAATACTTCAAGAGGGTAAGTTCATATGAAAGATGAAAAAGCAAAAAAAAAAAAAAAAAGTCTACTTAAATTGCCTGAGAATTTTTCATAGGCTATTTCTATTTATAAAATAACAAACTTTTATTTCAAATACCAATAAAAGTGTCTGCTTTAAAAGCAATCCTAAATATACAAAGGCAATTATGTCACAGAGCTTGGAGTTGACCCTACCCCCACTTCTGAGGTACACCTGTCATCAGTCACCATTCAAAGGGGGCCTGTAAATGGATGTTTAGGGCAACAGGGTAGGTCCTCAGGGAATAAAGATGTAGAAGAATATACCACTGAAAACTTTTAGGAAAAGAAATGGTCCGTAAAAATAGAGCCCATCAATTCTATCAGCTATATTGATTTTTTTGTCATTTTTGTGAACATAACTGCAAAAAAATATGTTTATTATACTTTTGTAGAGCTAAATATAGTGTGACAGATATAGGATCATATAATATATATATCGCTGATGTATATGTATATACATGTATACATATCTGTCTGTGTATGTATATGTGCATATATTTATACATATATATACATATATCCTGGACTTGTGTCAAGTATACAGATATCCATGGTAAATAAGATTTTAAGATTGATTTTTCATTGTTATCATTTTTGCATTGTTATTTGGGGCTGTAAAGAATTAAAGGTATGCTACTTATAGAACTAATATCCATATTAAAAACATAGAAAGAAATATGAAGAGTACTGAAAGAAAGAAGAATATAGGAAAAAATTGGATGAAAATGCTCAGTATCTAGTATCTAGAAAAGTTAACATAGATCTTATTGGACTCCAATTATTTAAGAGAAGAAAAAGCAATGAAGTGGCCAATTTTCTTGAATGTAGGGAAAATTCAGATTGTTTAAGCTGAAGGAAATGGTAAAGATATCATTCCAACAGTTCCTTTAGTTATATATTGACAGAGAGTAATGGATATTTCTTAAAGGTAGGAAGAAGTATTGAAATTGGTTTTAGAACGAAATGCAAATAAGTATTAACATATCCATGGAAAACAGTATAAAAGCATCTGTGATCAAAGCTAGATACTTGCATAGTATAAATGCCTTGAATTTTCTTTTCAAATAGCAAATAAATATAGTAATGGAATTTTTTGATTTAAATTCTAATTTTATAACACCCGTCCAGCAATTTAAAATGAATAGAGTCGACAAAACTGGTTCAAGTGTGGTTTAAAGGCTGATTTTACTATATCTTGTATTTCCAGTTGTGCCTGACTGAGAGATACTTTGCCAATCTCAAAATTCAGAAAGTGCTTTCTGTTTGGCAAAAACCAAGAAGTGAGACCTACAAAACTGGCCACTTTTTCATTAAAAAGAAACATAAAAACACTGAGCAGGTGAGTTTTCTTTTTAGTAAATGAATCATTTCAAGAGATCAAAGAGGCCAAAAATGAGATACCCAATATTTAGGTGATGTTCCCGAGGCAACGATATTCCTTACACAGCTGTTGTCCCTGGCTGAAATTAGTTGCTTAGACCTTGAGTTAAATAATCCTGTCCTTCAAATGACTTTAGGAAATTGGGTGTTAGGGAGACCAGCCAGCACCATTCTATTAAGTGGTCCTTGAACAGAAAAGTACTTTCCTTTGAATAGGGGAACAAGTTTGATCACATTTAAGCTAATCTATCATTTATTTTACTCAGTGGGTGAGACAGTTAATGACTATTGATTTCTTTTGGTGCTTAGTTTTATATACAGCATTTAACCAACATGAAACTGAATATGGAATTTGTTTTCCATTTGTTATTGATACACTTAAATTTTTTTTATTTATGCTAGTATGTATTGATTTCAATAGGGAATTTCAAAACAGCTTTAGATAAAACTAGATTTTAATTATCAGATTTTGTTGTTGTTGTTGTTAAAGTTAGATATTTTTCCATGCCATGCTTATAGTTAGCTTCAGAGCTCCTGTTACTTTTACTAGGAAGGAAAAAGAAGATTGAAACTTTGCCAGCCATGTTGGTCACAGACATTTCAGAAATAGTTTTTTTTTTCTTTTCTCTTTCTCTTTTCTTATCTGCCTCTGTCGTATCCCCACTGTTCATTTATGTAGGCTGCAATAATTATTCTTTTATTTCTCCCTCTTCTTTGAGAGTCATGTGGGCCATTTCTAGAAGGCTATCTGTCTTTACAAAAAGACAAAGAAATAGAAGCACAATAGGAACACAAAGTCTGCAAATGTGTACAAACAGCATCACAACGGTAAAGGAGATTCACAGTAAGAATGAGAAGAAAGACTGAAAGACTGCAGACAGCATGAATATTTTAAAAATAACCATTTAAAAATTAAAGGAGCTGGGAGAGGTGGTGTGCGTCTCAGATACTCAGGAGGCTGATGAGTCTCCTGAGCCTGGAGTTCGAGGCCAGCCTGGGACAGATCTCTTAAAAAAATTTAAATGGAAGAAACGCTTGCAATAAGATATAAGCCTGGAAGCAGGAGGCAGACCGAAAAATAGCATAACATGAAAAGAACAAAGCAAAACCAAATGATTTAGGCATCATATGAGACATACACAAAGCTGATTTCTGAGTTGAGCTCAATAGTCTATTTTGAGTGGGAACATTTATGTAAGGACTAAAGGATTTGACCTGTACATGATCATAAAGTAAGCGGTTAAATTCTGAAGCTGTCTGAAGTCATCATTAAATTTAAAAGGCTTAAGAATTCAAACAATACCTAAAAAATCAATTCTTAACTTTCGTACTTATTCCTAACAAGTATTCACTGAAATGCTGAATTCCTAATATATTATTTAATAAGAATGGTTAATTAGATTAGCTGTATTTTGTTGATATGATCAATAATTTAAATTTAGACATAGATGAACATAACTTTAGGATGCAGGTACTCAGAATAGCAAAATCTAAAATGTGTTCAGGAGTCTCACATACTGGCCCCAAGTGGGCCATTGTTTCCCCACAATTGGGACTTAACACTTGTTGGAACACAACAAATGTTCCCAATAATCTGTTCCCAGTTCCATATTTGTGCTGATACATTGATAGCCTCAATTTTGAGAGTATTTACATGAAAATCAGTAAACATTATAAATCAGGGCCTTTGCCCCAGAGAACCAGTTGTTAACTACTTACCAGCATACTTCTGCCTTCAGATAAATATATCATACTTTTAGTGTTGTCATTTTGTGGTTTTAATTGAGCATTTTATATGATTTTATTTTCTGTCCTTTCTTAATATCAGTTTGACTTTTTTTTTTTTTTAAAACTTTTTTTTAGTGATTGTGCTAGAGTTTGCAACATACATTTGCAACGAATCCAAGTTAACTTTCAAATAACACTGTACCATTTATAGTATTACAAGTACAGTAGTGCAAGTATAATCCTAAAATATGACCTATTTCTCCTTCCCATCACTCTAACATTATTGTCATTCATTTTATTTACATATAAAAACATATAGACATATATATGTAGATCGACTATAGATTAATTTTGCTTATATGTAAACATAAATAAATTTTTGCTATTATTTTGAACAAACTGCTATATGTTTATCAATTAAGAATTAAGAAAAATAAATTTTTAAATTTACCATCACTTATTTATTCTCTGAGGTGCATACTTTTGTACCTATTGATTTAAATTGAAAATTAAATGTTGTGTATATTTATGATGTACAACATGATGTTTTAACTATGCATATATTGTGAAATGGCTAAATCAGGCTAATTTACATATACATTATCTTAGATATTTACTTGTGGTTAGAACACATGATATTATGCTTTCTTTATCTAGATCTGAGTTTCTGATCAGTATCATTTTCCTTCTCTCTATATAAATTCTTTTAACAATTTCTTGCAAGACAGGTCTACTGACAACAAATTTTCTCAATTCCTGTTTGTCTGGAAATGTCTTTATTTCTCCTTCACTTCAGGAGTATAATTTTGCAGAGTATAGAATTCTAACTTGGTAGGTATATTGTAGTTTTCTCTCCCTTCCTTTGAGGTTTTTCCTTTGGTTTTCTAAATTTTGAACATATCATTTCTATTTATCCTGCTTGGTGTTCTTTTTGGCATTTATCCTGCTTGGTGTTCTCTGAACTTCCTACATCTGTGGTTTGATGACTGACATTAACTGGTGGGAGATTCTCAGTCATTAATGCTTCAAATATTGCTTCTGTTCCTTTCTCTCCTTCTCCAGGTATTCCCATTTCACATACGTTATACTTTTCATAGTTGTCCCATAGTTCTTATATGTTATTTTCTATTTTTTCAGTATTTTTTTTCTTGGCTTTCAGTTTTGAAAAATTCTGTTGTCATATCCACAAGCCAAGAAATTATTTTCTTATTCATGTTCATCTACTGATGAGTCCATCAAAAGCATTCTTCATTTATGTTACAGTATTTTTGACCTCTAACATTTCTTTTTGTTACTTTCTTAGAATTTCTATCTCTCTGTTTATATTATCTATCTACTTTTGCATGCTGTGTGGCTTTTCTATTACAGTCTATAGCGTATTAATCATAGTTGTTTTATATTCCTGGTCTAATAATTCCACATCTTAGCCATATCTGATTCTAGTTCTGATGCTTGTTCAGTCTCTTTGAACTGTGATTTTTTGTCTTTCAGTATGTTTTTTGTTGAAACTGGATATGATGTATTAGGTGAAAGGGCCTCAGGTAAATCGGCCTCAGTGGTTTGGTGGTAAGGTGTGTGGGGAGAGGAGGCAGTCTATACTCCTGTAATTAGGTCTCAGTGTTTTGGTGAGTCTGTGCCCCTGGGCTGTGAACTTCACCGGTGCTTCTCAATCTTTTCAAATTTTTTTGACCCTTAAGTGGGCTAGAGTTGGGTATGACTTTTGCCCAAGTTCAGTTAGGCTCTGATAAAACCCCCATAGGTTAGGTCCTGATAAAAAGAGTTACTCCTGATGGCAGGCCTTGTTAAGAGGAACATAATGCTCTGGCATATTTCAAAATGGTTCCTTTTCTCTTCCCACTGTCAGAAGCATGAGGGGAATTTTCAGTAGTGAGGGCCTGGTAGAGCTCCTGGAGGTAAAAGTCATAGGAGGTGAATGCCCCTTATCACAGGGTCCTCCTGGAGTGTTTATCTCTCAGACATGCACACTGAGCCTCCAGTAATTTGTCAATTACAGTTCAGATTTTCCCATCCAGACACTGGTTCCCCAATGAGATTTTTGCTCCAGTTAGTTGTTCCTGTTGGTATCTGCCTGTGTATGTCTCTAATTTTGGGGGTGGTGGTTTGCCCTGTGACCTAACTTCTGTGACAGATCTAAGAAGAGCTGTTGATTTTTCCTTTTTTTTTTTTTCCAGCTTTTTACTTGTTATTAGGATGTAGTGGCAACTTCTAAGTTCCTTACATGCCAGACTAGAAATCACAAGTCCAGCATTTTATTTTTCAGTGTGGCACACAGTTAATATAAAGTAACATTTTTTTAAATGTGTGTTTTGAATTTTGCAGGCAAGCTTATTATGTTGCACTGTGTTTCAGCTACATGCAACAAATGTCAATGGATGTATTTAAAAGATAATATTATGCCAAGTAGGAAACACATATATTCTGAGATTTAATATTACATAATGATTGCAAGTTGTAAAATTAAATATTTATCTTTACTAAAAAAAAGATATTTTTAGGGCATTTAGACAATTCAACATATAGGACCCCAAATTCATGTTTAAGCATTAAAACATTTTAAGACCTTTAAATAAAATTAAAAGTAAATTGTAAATATTTGCATTATGTTTCAGAAACAGCTACAGGTTTACAAATAAATATTAACTATATACATTTTGATGCATAAATAGTGTCTCAGGCTTACATGTCCATAAAAGGATATCGTGCCTTCCTTGCCTGCCACCAATACACAAACATAGTAAATCTTACTAAAGGACAGAATCTTTTGCCTTATCTTGCAAACCAAAAGTTTAGGAGTCATCCTTAATTCCCTGCCCCAACCCCTCTAATATGGTTTGGCTCTGTCTCCACCCAAATCTCACCTTGAATTGTAATAATCCCCATGTGTCATGGGCAGGACCAGGTGGAGATAACTGAATAATGGGGGGGCGGTTCTCCATACTGTTTGTGTGGTAATGAATAAGTCTCATGAGATCTGATGGTTTTATAAATGGGAGTTACCCTGCACAAGCACTCTCTTGACTGCTGCCCTGTAAGAAATGACTTTGCTCCTCCTTGCCTTCCATCATATTGTGAGGCCTCTCCGGCCATGTGGAACTGGGAGTCAATTAACTCTCTTTCTTTTATAAATTACCCAGTCTTGGGTATGTCTTTATTAGCAGCATTAGAATGGACTAATACATACATGCCAAATCTCACTAGAGAATACTATTCTCTACCCTACCTTGTAAGCCGAAAATTTAGGAGTCATCTCTGATTCCCTGTCCCAACCCCTCCTTTCCACATTTCACACATTCATTCAATCACCAAGTATTCTTGGCTCAGTCAACAAAATATACCACTACTTTTCTGCATGCCACCATCTATCACTCCTAAATCACCGCTCATCTCTCACTTGGACCATGCTAATAGCCTCCTAACCAGACTCTTTGCCTCTGCGCTCCTCTTTCTCTATACTGTATTCCCCAGAGAATTACCAGAATTATTTCTATTTTAGTTTAAAATAGAAATCAGACTTAGTGCTCTGCCTATAACTTTAAATGACTTTCCATCATGTTGAGAATAAAATGAAAATTCCTTCTGCTTTCCTGCAACATCCTTCACACTTTGCCTTACACTACAATTTGGGCCAGTTTCCTCTTTGATCACTATACTGAAATGTTGGTTTTTCTCTTCAAATTATAGCCCAAGCTCATCTTTGTCTCTGCAAATAGCATTATCTTTTGTCTGAAACCCATCACTCCTGTCTCTGATGAACTGGCTCCTGGTCATCTTTAGGTCTCAACAAAAATGTCACGATACCACAAAATTCCTCCCTAACATTGTTATCTGATTGCATCTAATGTTAGACAGCCTTGGTCCCTGAGTAATATTACTGACATTTTCTTTTTTAATCTGGCACATTTCAAAATCTGAACTCACGTATATTTACATGAATACATAACACATGTTATCTCCTTTCACTGGAATATAAGCTTCATAAGAACAAGGCTTACAGACCTCATCATTAAAAAAAATCCTATTATCTAGAGCAGTGTTAAGTGTACTATTCAATAGAAGTTCAATAAATGTGTTTAATGATATAGAAATGTGTTACATGTGCAACAAATAAACAAGTAGCGCAAATACACCTTAAAACAGAAATAGTATAGATGTTTACGTTTAAGGTGATGTTTTCATATAATAATAAAGCTTCTATTATCCAGAAGATAATAGTTCTCATAAGCTTCATTTCCTCCATATCAGGGAAAGGGAGTGAGTAAGAAAAATGCAGAGATAGAAAAAAAAAAGAGAAGAAAAGACTGTGGAGGTAGAGTGTGGGGACAGAGAAAAGAACTCAGGTGGTACAAGAATATGTGCACTGACCCTTCACTGCGTTTCTCCTTTAAGACAAAGAAAGCATGCTCTCGTTTTTAATTGAACTGTTGAAAGAAGGAAAATAACATTGCTTTAAGTATCTGCCAAATGCTAGGAAAATCATGTTGATTATATGCATAGTATGTAATAATCGTTCATTCACTCATGTAAGGAATATTTATTGTACTTCTACTACAGGATCAAATCACAGAAACAAATAAGATGATCTTTAGCCTGATGAAGCTGACAGTTAAATGGGAGGAATCTGATAAGAAACAGAAGTAATAGAAAAATAGAATAATTGTAAACTGTGCCAGAAACAAACAAGACACTCACACAATCATACAAGGGATTCATTTGGAGGTGTAGTATCAAGAAATAAAGGCTTTTCCAAGACAGTCATATTTAAGCTGAAATCTCAGGAATGAAAAAACAGCTATCTGAATATTTCAGCAGAAGACAAGGCATGTTCAAAGGTTCTGAGTTGGAAAAGACTTTGGTGTTTTCAAAGACGTTAAAGCAAAAACAATAGCCCATTTTGAAAAGTGAATGAGGTCCAAGTCTGGCAAAGGCCAAATGATGTAGAACCTCATAGGTACTGGACGAAATTTTAAAGTATTTTAAATTTCAACAGGCAAGCTAGTATTTTAAAAACATAAGTTGGATTGTGTCCCACTGAATGTGGACATAAAATGTTTTTAAAATACTAGCTTAACTGTTGTGTGGAGGATGGGTACATGTGCGTTAAGGGTGAGTGGGTGGTAGCAGTGATAGACATTTTTAAGTGCACATTTATAATTTTGGAAAGCAAAGTTTAGAGAAAGTATAATTCAGGCTGAAGGCTACCACACAGCAGAACTACATTGCATCAAGTGTCTAATGCTCATTGACTTAATGCTATCTTTATCAGAGAGCAGAGAGTTGGGTCTCTACTAATAAAATATTCACCAATAGCAACAAAACCAATGATGACTAATTTTATTTAGTGCTAATTCTGAGTAGCAGAGTAAGTTGAATGCAAGCTCTATGTTCCAAGCAATTTAAAAATTGAAATCAAAAGACTCTTCCAATTACTTCACACAGAGGTTAACGTACCTAAGGATCCACAGGTAATAATCAGCAGAGCTTTGAGTTCAAACTGGGTTCTTTGAATCCAGAGCTCATAGATTAGAGCAGAGAGGCTGCTATGTTATAGTTAACATGGTGGTCTAAAGGCTTATTACAGAAAATAGGAAAAGGGATAATAATTTGGCAAAGTAAATTCAGCTCCTCCTCTACAAATATACTTGCCTGCTTAATAGTGTTGTGATTTATTTCTATAGCTCTTTACATATTTATTTATTTGAGTATATATATAGTAAATCATATGTTAGAGATGTAATATATAATATTATCGGTATACAAATAATACATTACTTAGATATAGTGAACTAGGTTTTAACATCTATCATTACATTTTATCCTTAAAAATATTCTATGTGGTATGCATGACAACTGCTGTTTTGTCCATTTTACTCCTAAGAACTGATCTCATTGAGCTAAGTGATATATCCAAGGACATAATCAAGTATCTGCTCCTTAGAGAGGCTGTCGCTAAATACCTATCCACTAGTCATTCCTTATTTTACTTTCTGCACAGTATATATCACTATGAAATTATCTTGACTTTGACAATTTTTTTCTCTACTTCCCTCATTAAAATTTAAAGTCAACGAGATAAGAGACTTTGTCTTGTTATCTAGCATCTAATATCTGCCCACATGTAATGGGTTCAGAGTAAACATTTGTTGAGTAAATACTGCTTTAAAACATGTAATATTGATAAAAAAATGACAAACCCAATATTACAATTAAAACCTCTAACATCTTGGTTAATGCTCATTCCGTCACACTATGCCACTATCTCAGATCACGGTGACTTGAGACCATGTAAGGACACCAATAACTGAAATGATATTTCGCATTTCAAATAGATACATTTTTATTTCAAATTGACCTCTGTAATATATCTTTGCAATGAAGTTTTTCCCCTTTGTTTTCTGCATTGCATTTCGCATGAGAGAGATGAGCTCAATCAACATAGTCACTTGAGACTGATCAAAGCATAACATATTGCATAAAACAACTCACACTTAACCTTTGCAAATGAATAAGTAAAGGGAAATTCATGAATTCTTAAAATATTGTTCCTTGATGTAAATATCAGCTTCTTTCTGGTTTTAGCATAAATCCACATGGGCATCTTTTCCAGAGACACTTTTATTTTCCTAAGCAACTGGTATTCCCATTGAATTTTGTAAAATATGAAAAAAAGGCCAGTTTTAAAATAGCATACTCCTTATCAGTCCTGTAACTAGGTTGAATAACATTTAGAAAATAAATTTTCTTTTACCTTTCCAAACTAAGCTTTGGAAAGTAAATTCCTTGGGCATTTATGTTAGGACGGAAATTTGTTTTACCTGCAACAATTGATATTTGCAATCAGTTTATTTAGTACAAAAGCGTAGAAGAATAGAAGAATAAAATAATAACCACCTCCCATTTTTTTATTTGTTTCCTATTTTCTGTGATTGAAATCTGTGACAGCTGCTCCAAAGGCAAGGAAGAAAATAGACTTAACTACAGCTCTGCTTGGGTATACACATGAGTGCCTCTCAAAGGACACATTGACTCCTATTGCCAACGATGCATGTGGTTCACAAACAAAGAGAGCAGGCTACATCTATGCCTCAAATACCAAGTAGCACCAGGTCACTCTGCACAATGCATAAGGCAGATTTGAAAGGATCTACTTTTTTTTTTTTCTGGATTGCTTTATTGCTTGCTAAGTTACATTCTATGAAAAAAGAAGAAAAGGCATCTTTTGTAGCCTGTAGAAAGAGGGATAAGCAGTCTGTATAAAAGTAGATGCAGGTATTTGGGAGGTAAAGTAATTGTGATTGTATTGAATTGTATTTACGTCCTTGAAGTAAAACAAACAGTAAACAAACATAAAAACGTGGAAAGTCAAACATATTAATATCTACAAAGGAAAACTTTTTCCAAATATAAGACCTTTCTTATTTGCCTAAAATTATTTTGTGACTCAAACATTTTCTTCAAATATAGCAAAAGTATACTTATCTGGACTGATAGTTTGTCTTTCCCAATTACTAGTAACACTAGAGAAAACCGGTCTCTCTTCTCTGCTTCAGTAGAGTCCATAGTACACGTGGCAAGAACTGTGCCTCACATTTTCCATGCATTATTTCATTTATTCCTAACAGTACCCTACAAGGCAGGTCCAGGCATTACTCTTGTTTTATGAATGAAGAGATAAAGGATTCAGCAATTAGAAAACTGTCCAGTTTACACAACTGGAAAGTGATAGAGTCAGAACTTGAATCAGAGTCCCAGGTCCCAGCCAAATTGTCTTGCAAAAATGACTTACATATATAATTTACTTTAAAGCCATGAATAAAGTCAGATCTTCATTTTCAACATTGACTTCAGCTTTCTTACTGCAATCCATCATTTACTCTGATCCAAGAATTAACAAGTGCCCACCAAATAACTCACTTTCCAATTTACAATCCTGAATGTCTTCAACATTAATTTGCACTTTCTCTGCAAAGTCTGAAAGGTTCTTGATCATCTAGCTACAGCCAGCTTTTCCAGAGAGTTGTTGACTCCTAAACACCCTTGGGTCCTAAGCCATGCTATTCATACTTCACTTAAAATGCCTTTCAACTTCTGTCCCTGATGAAATTCCCTTTATTCTGCCCAACTCTGCTTAACTGGGGCTTCCTTTCCTAACCTCTCTTAGAACTGTTTGGCCTTTTCACAGTCAATCTAATGCATCCTGTACTTCCCGCTATAGTAAAAATAACACATGGGATCATAATTTTTTGGTAATATTCATTGGCTATAAGTTAAAACTCTATGGTAAACATGACACACTGGATTATAAGTTTTTGGTAAATATTCATTGGCTATAAATTAAACCCTTCAAGTGCAGAAATTTCTTTGATCTGGTACCCCTTTCATTTTTCACATTGTTACATAAGTGATGAATAAATGTTTATTGCATGTATAAAATAAAAAAGCATTCTATTTAAAATATATAGTTATGGAGGAAAATGATTTTTTTATGTTTTCACTTCAGTCAGTATAGTTCAGCTATCTGGCAGCAATTCAATTTGGTTATGAGGTAGACAATTCATCTATCAAATCAGAAAATAATTCTAATTGTCTCTTGAGCAACACTTTAAGGGGGATGGTCTGGACAAAAGGTCCAATGATGAAATGATTTAAAACACAGAAAAAAATCCATCTAAATAACAAAAAGATGGTACTAAAATTGTAAGTTAAAAATGATACTATTTCTATATTTAAGTAGTAAAGTATAATCTAGTTCAGTTGCACATAACTTTTCTTGATAAACAAGGAAAGTAAACTATTGAGGTTGCTAAGGAGAAGGTGAGTTAGGATAACTATAGATTCCTTTACTTTGTAAGCCTCTTATAACTGTGTTCTTCTAATAGTACCACCTTCATATACTTAGAAACAGAAAGTGTCATCTGATTTTGGATTCTTTCAGACAGCACACTTCAGACTGGTTTGCTCTGTTTACTCTCATGGGGTGGGGAAGTGCAGCAAACTGCACATGAAACTACAAACATTCATTTTCATGACCGCCATTTAAAACTATATGTATATTTGTATTCTCATGTTAGCCTGTGTTCTCTCTCTGTCTCTCTCTCTCACTGTTTCTCTTTTTGCTTATTTTGTTGCTGCCTTGTTGTTAGAAATAGTCCTCTGGGGAAATTTTTTTGGAGCTTTTTCCCTGGACTTTTTCTGCAATGATTTGGTGAACACATGTAATTTTTTATTGTCTGCTATCATTGACAGGTTGGCCTCAAGGCACAGTGTTCTGCATAGCACATCATGGTTTATTGATGAGCAATGGGAACGGAAGCAGAGTGGTGGAAGCTGGCATACCAGTTACAGATCCTTGTTTAGAAACCAACTGGGCATTCAGTAATGAGACCATGTGGTCTTGTTTGCAGGCCTCAGCACAGGCCAGAGAGCTGTCTAACGATGTGTTGGAAGGAAAAAAATCACACACCCATATATTTTAAGTAGCTTCTGCTATCAGCAGTTTAAACCTAACATCATTTCCTTATCACACTTTCAGAATTCTTCAAAGAAATGTTTGGGATGAAACTAAGAGTAAACTAGGTTCTTGGCCTAGAGTTTGAAGTGTACAATAAAAGGAATATGAGTTCATTTTTCCCCCACAATAATTTGTTCTAAAAATTAGAAGTAGCACTACTTAGTTGAAGAAGTAACATGTGCATACACTAAAATTTTTTTTTTCTCCCCATTTATTTATTTTATTGCATTTTAGGTTTTGGGGTATATGTGAAGAACATGCAAAATTGTTGCATAGGAACACAAATGGCAGTGTGAT
Organism: Sapajus apella; assembly: GCF_009761245.1. Classification (NCBI taxonomy): domain Eukaryota; kingdom Metazoa; phylum Chordata; class Mammalia; order Primates; family Cebidae; genus Sapajus; species Sapajus apella. The sequence continues at coordinate 32,669,926 of NW_022436948.1, forward strand.
TTGCTGCTTTCTTCCCCATCACCTACAGCAGGCATTTCTCCCCCTGCTATCTCTCCCCAGCCTCCCACCCCCCACCCTCCCTCCCCTATTTCCCCCAACTGACCCCAGTGTGTAGTGCTCCCCTCCCTGTGTCCATGGCATACACTAAAATTTTAAAAAATCAAATGTTATGAACAAATAATCTAGGTAACCATAGATAATTAGCTACTGACAACCGTATAACTTCTTTTGGAAATAGTCTATATTCATCTACTTTTGAAAGCCAGGAAGTGCATGGAAACACATTCTCTAAGTTTAATTTTTACCCCTTTAACAATACATGTGGATTATGCTCCTTATCAGCCCATGAATTTTCTTTATTTTTATAGTGGTGCATCATATGCCTATAGCAGTTTATTTAACCAATCCTTGTTTTCAGTTACTAGACAATGCCAGAATGAACATTTTTATGCCTAAATACTGTGGCGAGTATATTTATAGTTTTAATTTCATAAAAGAAAAAGGTACTTGCCTTTTATATTTCTACCAAGACTTGAGGGCTATATCTCAATACTCATGAAAAACACTAAAATTTTAGCCACATAACAGTTGACAAATGAAATCACATTGATGTAATTTTCTTGATTATGAGTAGAGTACCTTTCAACATTTTTCTGTAATCTATCTGTTCTTGTAGTTGGTAAAATGTTCCATTAAAGTTTTAGTTTTAAAACTTATTCATTTATATACAATGATAAATACATTATTTGTTTTTATATCTACGTATAATAGTATGTAACACATATATTTTCTGTAATGTATGTCTCAAATATTTTTTTAATTTGTCTTTTAATTTTCTTAACTCTATTTTTATGTAGAAATTTTTATTTCATATATTATCACATATATTAGTAATTTCCTTTAATAATTCTGGGTTTTTAACTTGTTTAATGTATATATTCCCTAATCCAAGTTGTTAGCCATTCTCTTGTATTTTGGGTAGATACCTGTTTCCTTGTATAGTTTAAGTTTAGGTCCAGTTGAAATGTATTTTGTATTTTGTTGTAAGGAGTGAAGCAAGGGTTAGCTTTATTTTTTCCAAGATAACAAATACCTGTCCCAGTATTATGTGACATATACCTTTTCACCATGTTTCAAATTCTGTCTTTACCTTGACCTTTATTTCATTGCATTTCTATTTATTCATGAACCAGCTTCACTCTATGTTCATACCATATTTAATATAGGCTTTTATATTTACTTATAATACAAATTTCTTCTGATATTCTACTGTGTAATCCTGCTGTTTTGGGTTGTAAAGCTTATACAGAAAGTAGCCTCGACATTTAAGAAAATTTATACATTCCTATATTTAAAATAATTATAGATTATGTGCCATTCACTTCTTTGGAATGAAGATTAGCCATTAATGCATGATAAAAGTGGACTTGATAATGAAAATTTTTGGAAGAAATAATATCCCCCACATTATTCAAGTAAAATTGGTATTATTGTGAAAGACAAAGTGGAATATCTGCAAAAATAATTGATATAGCATAAGACAGTTTGCAAGATCTTACATATCTTAGCTACACAATCCTAGTGATTTGGCCTCTCTCAACCCTGGATTACTTTTGAATAGGGAAAATGTTCTCTGTCTACCTCATGAAATTGCTGTCAGGACAACACGGAATACTGTAATATCAATTTTATTTCCAAAGGGTAATTATCTAAATCATATCAATCATTCTTATAATAATTCTATATTGTGTGATCTATCTAATAAAGTTTGTATCAATAGTGTTGTGTATCAGAATAGTCTGTGTATCAGATTCATTAAATCTTTATTACTCAAGTTTCACTATGCTCCTAAGGAACTTAGCCATCAAAGGCCACTTCTACTTTTGACATTTATCTACAATAGTAGAGGCGATCACAGCATAATATGTTGGTCTAATAAATCAAGTATTTGAAGAGCGCTACTGTTTAGTGATTGGTACTGAGAGAGTACAACTGTGTAACTGAGTTTCCTAGCTTTATAAGATTTACTATTGCACTGATTGTCAACTTGCAAATTGGCAAATTGATAACCCTCATATTCAATCTATGTGAAGTCCTTCAGGTGACCTGAAAAAATGACTCCTACTCTGATAATTTCCACCACGTCCATTTATCCTATTTACTATGTATTTACTATAATGATTCTTAGGTTTCTGAGTCCAGGGTTGGGCACTTGATTTGGGTCTGGCCATCAAATTTGCATTCCCTGGCCACAGTGAGAAGTTCACAGATGGGTACATTGCCAGTCAAAACTAATGAAGCATGATGAGGCTTTTACTAAGTTTTCTGGAAAAGAAACTGCTTCTTGTTGCACTTGAATCTGAGTGGATGCAAAGGCTAGATATGATGTAGCAACTCTATATGTCTGAGAAAAAATCACACAGAAGGATGTCAACAGATAGAGAGTAACCTCTTCCTGAGGACATATTTTACTTCAGATTCTAGACATATGTGATGCAAAATATTCCATTTGAGTTGAAATCACTTTAAGGCCATTTTTACTTACAGAATCTAATGAAGAATTTAAGGTTATTCAATGCTATTGTACATTATGCCATAATAATTGATTTCTCAAGAATTAATGTTCACAATATTATTCTGTTCCTTGCCTTTAAAAAATGTTTATGTGTGTGTGTATGTTGTAGCATGTTGTAGTATGATTATCAAACAAGCTTTTTTAAAATAAGATCTCTTAATTGAGTTACAGTTTATCAAAGACAACATTAAAGTTAGATATTTGTTAGAAATCTTTTAAAATAAAAAATGCCAAATTTTGCAAATATTTTCATTGGAAGCCAATGATTATTAGCTCATAAATTTATCTTTAGTATGGCAGTATCTTTATATAGAACCGTTCAAAAATTGGGTGTTAACTGAGGGCTTATTGTAGGTTTTATCAACATTTCAGGGACATTGCCAGGAGCAGCTTGTAAAGGGAACTGCTGTCTGACTCTAATTGTCAAAGTAGTAAGATATAAACTTGTAAAATTTAAAGTTATCACCCTAGCCTCTTGTGAATTTTTGCATGATTGACTGGTCTAGTATGTCATTCAACTGGTTGTCTAGATAAAATGTGGTTTTATTCAGAAACCTCATGTGATCACAATGTGTATTCACAGGATGAACAGTGAGAAATACTAAAAGAGCGATCATATAGCACATACTACAAACAAATGTAAAATTGAGAGCACTTGATAACAACAAAATTTCTAAGCAGTTTCTAACTTGTAACTGGAGCTAAGCATCACCCCCCTGACCCTAAGTAGGTAATATTAATGTTACACTAAGTCATTTTTTACTATGCATGTAAAAAGAATTAATGAAAATATACATTAAATGTATTTCCTTCATGAGATAATTTTCCAAGTTTAATAATCATGCATCATTCTTACAGATATGCTTTCCTTAAACCTCCTCATTAGAATGATAAAAAGTCAAGGTATTTTGTTAAACAAAATAGGAAAATGGCATGAAACTATAATAAAGAAAACCCAGCTGAGGAGCCTGCTACAAAACAATGCCATGTATAATTAGTTCTTAATTATGCAGATTTAGCAAATGGCAGAAGGACAGTTCTATTCCTGACCAATGCTGCCTGCCAAGTCAAGCTGACATAAATGTAGGAAGGATCTCACTCTATGACCCTGACTGCCGCATCTCTTCCAGAAAGACAAAATATTCTTGAGTAAGAAAGAAATTCGTTGATTTTCTAAAACACATCAAATTGATGTGTTTTGTATGAGGGACAATTCCCAATAACACCTTTTACAAAGTTTTATTAAACATATCAATTTTTTAAAAATCATAGGTTTAAGGGCACCAGAAGGAAACCAAATAATAGCCTACACATTTGTGTAGAGGATAAGTTTACTGCATAGTTCTTTGCAAAAATAATCTCTACACATAGACAAGATCTTTGAAAAAAAATGTTGAAAAAGTAAATATGAGTTGTCTTTTAATATATCCATTGAAGAAACAAGCTATAGAAAAAGTTGATTATTGTTGTATTTCACATTTGCACCATAACCTTGTATACCTGCTAAAATATCTTAAAATGCTATTTGTAAACGAACAAGTACTTTAAAAATCATTTGTGCAGGTGCTTTATTGGGACTGCCATAGCCAGAGCTAGCCTCTAGTACCATCACTCCCTTCTTGACCTCTGAATATGCCCTCATTGTTAGGTGGAAGAACTGTCTATCACTAGCTTGGCACCCATAGGCACTTGCTGATTTCTGAGATGGTAGAAAATACCTGGGCAGAATCCAACAGTACCATAACTTCACAATAACAGATTCAGCCTCTGGTGAGCTGCAGTTAAATATATTTTCCAATGAGGCACTATGGTGGTGACTTTAATGGAGGAAAAATAAATTTAGTTGAATCATTTCTTTCCTTCCTCCTCTCAAGTTCATATTTTTTACTACTGTTTTGAATGGGGAAGAGAAGTAGCATGTCTCAGCAATGTCTTGCCAATAAAATTTATTTCTCAATGTATGATAATAGGCACTAGAGTCATTTCCTGCTTCTTGGACAGTAAAATTGGAAAGGAGTTTCTTGACTATTTGTCAGGGCTTGAGATGCCATACAGGATCCTGGTAAAAATGTATTTCACTAGGTCCGGGAAAATCTCTGAATAGCTTTGGATAAATAGCATCCAAAAAGTTGCCAAGAATTTAAAAATAAGATAAAAGAATGGATAGGAACAAGAGGTAGCAGTGATTTAGAATGAAACTGAAAGCTAAATTAAGGTGGAAACTACATGTGGTAAGGAAATATGCTTTGAGGGATATTTTTGCCTTAATCATTATTCATTACATGTTCATATGATGTTCTCTACTTTAAATAACTATCTCAGGTGAAATGAAAGAAAATATACGTATCTTCTCTTCTGGATGGGTGCTATTATGCATCAAACGTTAGCCAATCATCTATCAATCTGAAATTTCAGTGTTCACAGTAACATGTTAAGGTTTTTAGATGTCTGTAATAAAGCACAGAAATACTTTCAATGGCAAAAGCTGCAATTACATTTGCACAAACCTAATACTTTATGCATTCATAAAAGGATGAGCTCAGAATAGTTTTAGTATCTTTGAAACATTGCCTTGCTGTAAAGCCTGTTCATATTTTCATGTTATTAGGTGTACGTTCTTAGCGGCAAGCATGAGATTCGGCAAAATAAAAGAAACAGTACTGCTCTGCAACCAGCGTACATCATTAATCACTGGTGAGAAACTGAATATAACCTCAGTTCCTGGAATGAACTAAAAAGCCGTATGTTTAAATTGATAATTCCAAGCCCTTTCAAAGCATTTGTGTCTCAGTTACCTCGATCTGTGGGCCTCATAAATTAAATATTACTTTTATTGTGATAAAATACACATAAGATAAATTTACCATCTTACCCATTTTTAAGTGTGCAGTTCAGTGGAGTTAGACACATTCTTAATGTGCCACCATCGCCATCATCCATCCACAAAACTCTTTTAAAGACCGAAATTCTGTACCCAATAAACAATAATTCTCTATTACTGCCTTCCCACAGTTCCTGGCAACCACCATTCTACTGTTTGTTTCAATGATTTTGACTATTCTATCTACTTACCTCATTTAAGTGGAATCATACAGGATTTATCTTTGTGTGACTGACTTATTTTACATAGTATAATGTCTTCAAGGTTCATCCATGTTGCAGCATGTGTCAGAATCCCCTTCCTTTTTAAGGCTGAATGATATTTCACTGAAAGCAAGTGCCACATTTTGCTTGTTCATTCATCTGCTGATGGACATTTGGATTGCTTCCATGTTTCAACTGTTGTGAATAATGCAACTATGAACATGAGTGTATAAATATCTCTTTGAGATAGTGCTTTCTATTCTTTTGGGTCTATACCCAAAAGTGGAATTGATGCACCATATGGTAATTCTATTTTAATTTTTTGAGGAACTGCCATACTGTTTTTCACTGCAGTTGTACCATTTTACATTCTGAACAGCGCACAAGGGTTCCAATGTCTCTGCATCCTTGCCAACACTTGTTGTTTCCGTTTTTTTTTTTTTTTTTTTTTTTTTTGATAGGAGCCATTCTAGAGCCTCTTATTTTGAGAAACTTTTACTCATCTTGAAACAAAGAAAGGGATCCTATTTAGAATAGTACAATCCTCACTTATTTGTATACTTTAGACAGATACACACATGTCATTATAAGATTTTTTTCTTCCAGTATCCCCTGATTCTAAATCTTAGGAATATTGAAGATGCAATTTTCAGATTTCCACATTTAAAAATGGCATTAGTTTGGTAATAACATTGATGATTATATTGTAAAAATGTACCAGTAAATCTTGCCCTGCAATTAAAAAAAAATCCTTGGAAGACACTATGTGGAATTGTTTTATAAGGGGAGATCACAGTGAAACCCTCCAAAGACATCATTTTATTGTGCCAAATTTGATATTTAAATGGTCTGAGGGTGGGGGAAATAAAACAAACAAAAAAACAGTAAATCCTCAACATTACACAGTGTAAATTATTAAAGAAGCAGCTAATAATACAAATGTGGTCCAATTCCTTCAACAGAATCAACAAGAGTCTCTGCATGGTCTCTAATATCTGAATATCAAGGTCTCTAATATTAGCCAATGAAAAATTAAAGTACTAATAAGTGGTTTCAAAAGTATATAGCACAGTTGCTTGAAAAAAAAATCTATCAGGAGGACATGTATTTGTAAGACATTTAGAGCAGAGGTTCATGTCATTTGACAACAGGTAACCTGTGAAATAATCATATGACAAAAATACAAAACCATATTGCACCACCTTTGTAATGTAATCGGGATATAAGTACATCCCTCCTCCTCTACAACCACTCTCTTCTTGTTCCAGCCTGCCATCTTCATTTGCCTGCTTTTTTGTAATAGCTTGAAATTATTTTCCCATTTACTCTTTTGAACCTTAGTATTTTTTTTAAAGAGAACATCCTCAATCATTTCATTAAAATAGAATTCAGGTCCTGGTACTGTTCTATTCAAAACTGTCCAATCTCCTATATTATGTCAGAATTAAATACACAAATTTTATAGCAGCCTATAAGTGCTTTCACAATCTGGCTGCCAATTGCCTCTCTGATCTCATTCCCTGCACATCTCCCCTTGCTCTGTCTGTTCTGGCCTAGTGGTTTCTTACTGTTTATCAACACACTGCAAATACTCTTAGCTAGAAACACTTTCTCCAGATAGATGCATGGCTTATTTATTGAAGCCTCCACATTTTTCTCAAATATCACCTTGGCAAATCTGACTACTGCACTTAAAATTACAAGAGATCCTGTCATACCCCACCCTCCTAACCTGATCAATGTTTTTCCTGACACTTATCACATTTTAACTTGCTTTAAAATCTAGTTGGTATACTTATTGTTTATGTTATGTCATTGCCAGCCTACATTACTGGAATGTAAGTTCCATAAGGACAGGAAATTTTGATATTTACTCATCAATACATCACGAGAGCCTAGAATAGTGCCTGGAACAGAGGAAGATGGTCAATAAATATTTCTCATTCACGTAACAGTGAAGCTCAGTAACTTTATTGGAGTCAGCATGTTTTGATCAGAAGACCTTACCCTACCATAATATTTGTAATAGTTCTGTACTTGTAGCTATCAGGCATAGATGTGGCATTATAAGTAATTAGCTGAGTCATTTCGAAATTATTTTCCTATGAGGCACTTTGTAAAGTTGACTTCTTTCAGCATTATAATAATTTTCCTATTTGAAGTTCTTGAGAATGTGTTGAGTGAACTCAATATTCCCTCTGAGAGACTTTTCCATTCTTCATCATAAGGAGATTGTATACAAAGTCGTTTGGAAAAAAGCTGATTTGAATGACTAGGAATCAGAGTCAAAACGTCTGTACTATTTTCCAAAAATGGGGAGCTATGGAAACCTAAGGATTTCCACAAATTTTAAAGCCTGAAAGAAGAGAATTTCCCCTGGATATATAAATTGTAAAATTCAAGTTTTACCCTAAAGAAATGCCTACAGAATTTGGGTATCTATAATAACACAATATGCACCAGATCAGATACACATTTTACATAATCTATCATAATGGTCCTTTTGATGAGTCAGCTTGGATAGACTTCAATCCCTAGTTAGCAAACCCAACACTAATCTGGGATTTGCTGAGAAGATGTTTTATCCATGCAGTTAAGTCCATAATCAATTGACTTCAATTAAGGGGAATTATCCCAGATAATCTGAGTGGGCCTGATTCAATCAGTTGAAAGACCTTAAAAACAGGGCTGAAGCTTTCCTGATGGAAGAATAAATTCCCACCTGTTGAGAGCAACTTCAGCCCATGCAGAAGAGTTCCACTCTACCCTTCCTGATGGCCTGTCCTACAGATTACAGACTTGCCTAGCCAACCCCCACAGCAGTGCAAACCAATTCCTTGTTATAGATTTCTTTATGTGTGTCTTCAACTGATTCAATCTCTTTAACTGAACCCTGACTAATATAGCTATCAATGCCTCAAGGTAATGTAAAACTGGGTGGAGATCATAAAGGCACAGAAAATTACATACTTAATCTAATGCCTATAGCCAATTAATTTCTGTTAGAAAAAAACAGAAATTGAAGGATCCTTATAAACTTGCCCTTGAGTAAATAAATTTTGGACAGCTGTATTATTTATGATGGTACTGCAGATATATTCATTACTCATCTTATGCCCTCAATTGGATTTTTTATTCTTGTATCTCCTACACTTAAGAAATACTCTTTTTATAAATAATTTAGAGATAAGTAAATTATATATATATATATATATATATATATTTCAATTATGAGATCAACAACTTTCATAAAATCTTCCCACTAGAATGTAAGTTGCATGATGGAAGACATGTTTTCTATTTTCCTTATTGGTTTACTAATATATTATCAGTGCCTAAATCAGTAAAGGATTCATAATATTTGTTGAATGAATGAATCACTTAACACTTTTATGGGTAAAGAAATAATATTCCAAAGATGCCTTCTTAGACTTCTGAATTAATGCTACTAATATTCATTGTGCCTTAGATGATGTGCACATATCCATGTGTCTCCAGGGTTAAGAATAAAGACTGTCAGAATTCTGGCTACTCAATTTCTAATTATGTCCTAATCATGTTTCCTAAAAGACACAATCAGTGCCAAACCACTTCATTTTTCCCAGGTCAAGGTATTGCTGATAATATTATCAAATTGAAGAAAGGTGTTTTAGGTTTGAAAATTAATAGCATGAAAGTATTTCCTAATTCATCCAGAGCATCTAAACTCATGTTAGTAAATTTTCTTCCAGTTAAAATTTTGTGTTTATTCTTCACTATTTTGGTATGCTTGTTCCAATACAATTCCAGAAGTTGCAAGGCAGCAATTTCTTCTTTAGCAAGAGGAACACATAAAATGTAACTTAACCTTCTATTCTATTAAAACTGTGTTGTCTACATCCACACTGTATGTTTGTCATGAAATCAAGGTCACTGTTCCTTTATGCTAAATTCCTATGACTTGCATCTTCACAACACCTGTTGTGACTGTCATCATTTTGGGGAAACTCTCTTCATACCAATGATCAATGATAAACTATACAATGGTCTTCTAACAGGGTACTTTCCTTTTTATCTGTCCCAACTAGCTCCTTTTTTTCACACCACTGCTTTATCAATTAAAAAAGAAAAAAATAATAAAAGCAAAAATAAAAAATATCCTTTATTCATCTCACATTTTTGTTCCAGATCTTACAACGACTATTAATTTTTCTGCTAGTTCAATCTGAGCATTCTGCTTTGGTAATTAAGATGTTTTAAGAAGGTGGGATCAGATGTCAGAATGCCTGAGTTTGAATTTTGGTTTTGAGGTTTATTAGCTGCATGACTCAGACAAGTTATTTAACTACATTGTACTTAATCATCCTCATCTGTAAAATGGAGATAGAAATAGTATCCATTTCATGAGAGAGGTTAGTAGGATTCAGGGAGTTAATACATACATGGGAAGAATTTAGAATGGACACTGTTAGATGATAACTGAAGAATAAATTTTAGCTATCATCATCATCAGTACTAAAATAATTATTTTTAACTTGTACCACATGTTGGTCAAGAATTATTTGCTATTTTGGGGAACATACACTTGGATATAGATTGAGGCAATCTGCACAGCCAGGAATGGAGAGAAACTGGACTTAATAGTATTCTTCAGATTTGCTGGCACAACTTTACCGGCCTGTGTGTGATTTGGTTAATTGCACTTTCAGAGAAGAGCCAACAGTGACAGTTTACCTAATCAGAGGAAACATTCCGCTTTAGTCATCACCCTACTAAAAGAAATACTTTGATGCTGAGTCAAGAACTTTGGCTTTATTTAAATAAACACTGTTCCTTCTGGGAAGATAGTTTTTATTTTCAAAAATCCTTAAAAGAGGTTTCCTTTAAAAAAAAAAAAAAAGAAAAGATGAGAATATCAGAATTCAAAGCTAAAATTGGCAGAAACTACTTGGCTCTCTGAAAATGACCTTTGACCCAACATGGCAAAATGCATACCCATTTTATCTTTCTTCCACTGAGTCTAGCTCATTTTACTATTTCCAAACTGTCCTATTCTAATTTTTGCTCCTACTATTTTGCTTATGTTGCTTTTTCATTGTGGAAGTCTCTCTCTAGTGTTTGGAGGTTAAAGTCACGTTTTCTCTGTCCCAAACTCTTCAATATCTCTAGTCACTCTCAACCTTTCCATTCATTTACTTAGTTAGGTAACATTGACTCCGTGCTCCCTGCATTTCAGGCACTGTTTTAGGAGCTGAAAAATTTAGGAGTAGATAATATACCAAGGGTTTTGGTCCTCAGAGGAGCTTGCATTAAAGTGAGGAAAATGCATCATTATTATTTATATGAATAATTAATTATAGATGTTATGAAAGAATACTAGAACATTTTAGTAGAATCTTGTTAGGAAAATCCTAAATGGGAAAGTGACATTTAAAGCTGAAAATTTGAAGAATTAAGATAAATTCATTGAGCAAAATTCTAAACATAACGGGAAAGAAGATGTTTGTAGTAATGAAAAGAATGATTTATGTAGCAGCAACAAGTTTTGAAGACCAGAAGATGCAAAGAAGAATGGCACTATTAGAGAATTGAAAGAAACCAAATGTAGCTACAGCTTAGATAACCAAGGAATAGCAAGGTTATGAAACTGGATTATTAATGATTGGAATCACTTCAAGAGTACATATTAGTGCACATTTGGATTTAAGATCTTGACATACAATAGTAATGCATATTCACTGTATTATGTTATAATCTACATTAATTTTATATTCCTCTAACAGTTAATGCAGATTCCATACAAAGACTTTAAAGTGGAAGCACAGAAATCTTGTCATTTATTTCTTTTGCTTGCCCCACGGCATATCATAGCAATATATAATTAATTGTTGAGATTATTCTACAGGATTTCACTTTAATCCGATCCAGCCTTGCTTGATTGTCTGTAGAAATGGACACAAACACACACACACACACACACACGCACACACACAGGTTCTTAACATTACAAGAACAGAAGAGTTTTCAAATAAAATCCAGATACCCGAGTAATTACGCAGACTACTTGATTTTAATCAATGTAAAAGACAATAATCTTCCATGACTAAAGATTCTAAATAATTGAAATCTGGAATAAATTCCTCTTATGTAGGCATTATGATAAGTTCCTTTAGAGTAGTTAAATTTTGTAAGTAATTAACCATAAAATAAAACCACATGATAAAAATGGTTCAGCTTTGCTATTACCATTTTAGGATCACAGCTGTTATAAGTGACTAGTAAGAAATAAATAACCTAAGTCCATTTTGTTATCTCAATTCAAAATTTCACAAGTTTAGAAGTCTTAACACCAAAAGCATAATCAAAGAAATGTCCTAAATTTATGGACATGAAGTATGTAAAAATAAGGGTAGGGACTACAAAACTCTGAACTTAAAGAGGTAAATTCTAGAAACATTTGAACATTAAAATTATTCAAAGATTTAACTTACAAAAATGTAAATAAATGGTTAGGTTAAAAATCCTAAAATGTAAATGTTATAGTCAAAGAGAGAGAGAGAGAGAGAGAGAGAGAAAGAGAAAGAGAAAAAGAAAACACACTCTGGGTCTTTAACAACAAAGGAAACAATAAGTGCAATGCCTGAGTGTTAGAATCTGCATAGCCCAGAGTGGGGCTCTTTGATGAAACATTCTCACTAAGATTAGAGTTCAGGGCCATTGTGCCAATGAAGAGTAAAGGGGCAAATGGAACCTTCAAGCTTTTATCCCAGGGTCTCATTTACCTACTAATTACTGATGAAATCATTATAAAGCTTCCATCAGTTAACACACCACTCATTTCTGTTAACACATGAATGCTGTCAGAGGCCATGGTGTGCTATTTAGGTTGCTATTTATCAGAAAATTTAAATGTGTTTCCAGTTCAGTTAACAATCAAAGGTCACTCTTCTTAAATTAGCCCAAGTAAAGTAAAGCAAACACACCAACATCAATCCATATAATCCACCAATATGTTCCATTACCTAGACATCTAAGAATTTTAAAATATTTTGCATTTGATATAGAAAAATACATGAAATGTCCAAATAGCCCTGCCCATAAATGTACAAGTATTATCCTCTTTGTACAATAATCTAAATTCAATTTCCTTTCCTTGTCTAAACTAAGGCAATGCAAAGATTTGTAAATTTCCTGTAAATCAATTTTAGAGGTTAAAAAAATTGCCTCATACATGTATATGGGCATGGATGTTATTATTACCACTGAATTAGACAAGTTATTTTTTTCCCCTTAGGAATTTAAATTTAAAAACAAGCCTGGCAGTAATAGTCAAAGAAGGCTAAGGGATACATCAGTTAGGAAGTGGACAGAATTAACTCTTCATCCACTTTATTTGCATGTTGATAATTGCATCAGTCTTAAGTAATTTGTTTTTCATACTTGTGTTCATTTCTTTTTAGCAGAGTAATTTACTTTATATATACCTTTCCTTCATTTAGAAATGAAGAAAATCATGTAGCTGTGTGCTGGATTCAGATGTACTAGTTCACAAAAGCCAATTGATACATGTGCAGAGATATTTTGAGTTAGTTCTCAAATTCATTAAAGTCATTTTTTATAATAATCACTTTATGTATAATTATTATTTTATATAATAATTTCATTTGTAATAATGAATTTATTATGACTTCATTCATATTCATTTATTAAATTCATTCATAATGAATTTAAGTAAATCTATTACTTAAATCATATAAAGTATAATTAAACATCTTATCTTAAAAACGAAGTTTATAAATTTATAATTGCATATATTATGTTAAAAAAGCTTATGAAAGTCACAATTTTGTAATGGTTTTGCTTCATCATTAGTGTTATCTATGCCCTTGATATTGTTTTAGTGTATTTTATTCATGTGCTAGAAATACTGTGCAAGAGTGTGCTGCCAAGCATCTCTTCTCAACTTTACATTTGATGATGTCACATCAGTAGCCATGGTACAAGTATATATGCCATGAAAAGAAAGAAAGGGTGGGCTTAATTTTTTTCTTTTGTTGATATTCTAGACTTAAGAAAGTGATGAGCTGGGTGCAGTGGCTCATGTCTATAATCCCAGCACTTTGGGAGGCCAAGGCGAATGGATCACAAGGTCAGGAGTTTAAGACCAGCCCGGCCAAGATGGTGAAACCCCATCTCTACTAAAAATACAAAAAAATTAGCCAGGCATGGTAGCAGGAGGCTGTAATCTCAGCTACTCAGGAAGCTGAGGCAGAGAATTGCTTGAACCCAGGAAGCGGAGGTTGCAGTGAGCCACTGAACTCCATCCACCCTGGGCACGACAGAGCAAGAGTCTCTCGGAAAAAAAAAAAAAAAAAAAAAAAAAAAAAAAAAAAACTATAAAAAATAAATAAAAATTTAAAAAAGAAAGTGTTGAGGAAAATATAAAACAGATTAAACTTAAAATAGTGTTGTATTAGTAGACATTACATTATAAACAGCAAACACATGCATAAAAGGATAAAATATTCTTTTGATACAAAAAAACTATTAATCATTTCAATAAAGAAGTCATTCACATGACTGACAAACAAGTGAAGTTCTGGGATATATCTTTAGTTTTACACCTTTGTCTTGTTACATAAAAAAAATATCAACTAACATTCATGTTAAAACTAATACCTTCAAAGGGTGATTATGGATACAAAAGTCAGAAAAAATTAACAAAAACATTCCCTGAAAATCAGTTGACTGTATGAAATCTATAATAAAGCTATGATATGTAATATTATTACTTGTAAGTTATATTATACACCTCCTCATATCAGTAGTATACTAAACATACACAGGCAGCTTTCCTTTGGAGAGTCCATTATTAAATTATTTACAACCATATGACCAATTATATGAATAAATAAAATATAAAAATACAGTATATAAAAGTATGTGATAGAGTAAAACAAAAGTAGAGGCATAAAAATCAAGCCAGAAGGGAGATTTTCAACAATAACAACAGCAACAATGAAAATGATCAAAACCTACTAAATTTCTGTGGGTACCTCAATTTGCCCTAAGCCTCCCTCTTAATCTCTTTGATAAAGAAGACCCAGTGGTGTATTCATTCACAGTATTTGTCTGATGAAAGCATTTCAGTTACTTAGGAGAAACTATTTTTGATCCTAAATTTGTTTTAGCGTGTTGGGTCAAATTCTTATCATTGCAGGTTTTTATGAATGACTGTAAAAGTATACAAACAAATAAATTAAAAAATATTACCTTCTATCTCTAAAAGTAAAACATTTTTATTGTATTAACTAAATCTCTAAACATTTTTGTCTCAATTTCTTGTACTTCATTGTCTGCTCAGGAGCAGCATTCCTGGAAAGTTGCGCTTCCTGGATTGCTCCTGTAAGGAAGAACACACTTCACAGAGACAATTGATTTCAAAGTCCTTTGAAAATGGGTTAAAAAAGATTGTCTTCATTTTTGTTAATTTGGAGCCATCCTAGAAACTTTATATAAAGTTGTATTAAAATTAAAGTGCAAACTATATTTTTCCCAATTATAAATGTGTATGCCATTCTTTTTTTTTTTTTGAATCCTGAATTATCTTTCCAGCTATTCCCTTCAATTGTGTCTACCCCGAGAACTGCATTACTGATTAAACTGAAATGCTTACCAGTTATAGGATATCTTATACATTTAAGCACATTTTATTTTGCTATGACATTTGCTCTTTTAGTTTAGAATACCTTTATACCCTTATCTCTGATCAAGGAATTTCTATATGCCTTTAATACTCCGTGTTAAGTGTTAACTCTTGATCCTCCCAGGAAAAGTTAATACCTTTTTCTTCTCTGCTCCTAGAATATATTTCTTTTATATCTATTTTAAGCATTTTTTAAACTCAGTATTTCAGTTGTGTTCATATCTGCCAACTTAACACTGAAGGCTCTTTGAGTTGAGGTCTATGTCTTTGTCTCAACCACTGAGAGTAACAGAAGTGCTTTACATGGGTTCAGTGCTCACAAATAAGTGCCAATTGCACATCAATGCACAGTGATGGATGGAGACAATCATTACCTTTCAAATAGTTTGGAATTTTACTTCATAGTTTATAATTGTCAACTATAATAGTATAGACAAATAGCAACATGTGAATTCATTTTCCCCACAGTGATTGCAAACAGTTAATACAGTTGCTAATAATAAGATATAAAAAATTGTACCAATTTAGAAAAATCCTAAGTTTTATGCAGATTTTTTTAATTGATGATTTTAAGGTAAAGCTTTGAATAAGGGCTAGATATTAACAATCAAATGATAAAACCAAGGTAGAAAAGAGTTATTTTTTGAAAAAGTGTTACAGAAAAACTAAACGTGAATTAGATTTTTTTCATTTAACTATATACTGTTAATATTTATTTTTTATTTTAAAGGGAAATATTTTTTAAAGTAATAGTAATTTACCATTAGCTGGATGTTTTATTTTAGGCTTCTCTTATCTCCGGTAGAAACACCAATGGGCCTAAACGTTTTTATTTCTCAAACTTAAAATTAGTATAGCATTTATTGATAATTTTTATACCCACTTGCACTTATTTTACTTTAATTCAGCTAACATCAATTTTTAGTAACCCTCAGTTATTTTTACTTTATTTTTTAATTGAAATGGGGTCTTGATGTATTGCCCAGGCTGGTCTTGATCTCCTGGGCTCAAGCAATCCTCCTGCCTTGGCCTCCCAAAGTACTGGGATTATAGGCATGAGCCACTGTGCCTGGCTCTAAACTACATAAATCATACAGTTCATCGACTTGGATCAAATTAATCTTAGCAGTATTATTGTTCTTTCTTCTTTCCTAACACTAGAAAACTTTCCTTGAGTTTAACTATGCCACATTGCCTATAAACATGAGCTAAATAGTGCCTAAAACATTTGCTTATTATAATTCTTACTGTAATAGAAAAAAATTATCCTACAATAAATGCAACAGAAACTGTGGCTTTTTTCTTTCTTCCAGGTGACTACACATATTCCTCTAAGACATGCACTTCATATTTGGCCATGTGACAAAAATAATTTTCAGCCACAATGATTAATTTCACTAACTTTATAAACATTATTGGCACATGGTTCTTATTTGCCTCACTCTTATTTGCCTTTCCAAACAACAGATGAAATGTTACAATGTGATGTACATGTTGTATGAATTGTATAAATGAGAAAAATAAAAATTACAATTTTTCAAAATAATAAACAAAGGATGTTCTGGCAATGTTCTGGTTATCTTCTACTCTCCCTTCCCCCACTTCCCTACTCAACTCCTTGGAGGTTAGGCTGATCAACTGGCTACCTTTGGGGTGGGGTCATTCTGGTTTATATCTACAGAACATTGAAAAAACAGAACTGAGCCAGATCTCTAAGCCCAAGGGACATCTGGCTGCCTGAAGTCTTCCAGACTATGGATTGTCAAAAAAGTTTCTAAAGTGCAAGAGTGTGTTCAAAGGACACATTTTTACAAGGCACGTATGCATTTTGCATTAATGTTCCCTGATGTTTGTCACTGCTTATATCTAAATCTTCAGAAGATGTCTTTTCTCTCTGCTTAATGTCATGACCTAAAAGAATAATTATCCATTTTGTTCAGCTTTCCAAATAATATTAAGAAATAGCAAGTGCATCATATTTTGTCATCAAAATCACCCAAATTAGTGATTCCTTTCAATTATTTATATAAAATAATTTGTAGGTTGATGATGATGAGGATTATTACTATTATTTGAGATGAAGTATCTCTCTGTCACCCAAGTTGGAGTACAGTGGTGTGATCTCAGCTCACTGCAACCTCTGCTTCCTGGGTTCAAGTAATTCTCTTGCCTCAGCCTCCCAAGTAGCTGGGACTACAGGCACACACCACCACATCTGGCTAATTTTTCCGTTTTTAGTAGTGATGGAGTTTCACCATGTTGGCCAGGCTGGTCTTGAACTCCTGACCTCAAGTGATCTGCACCCCCTGGCTTCCCGAAGTGCTGGGATTACAGGCATGAGCCACCACACCTGGCCTGAAGATTATTATTTTAACCAGTATTATCATCCTCCCTATTCAGAATGCTACAACATATCCTTTAAGATTCACCTAAAAACAGTATTAAATTTTCAATGGATAGAATGTAAAATCCTATTAGTGCATGTAAACTTTATATTCTACAAATTATATTAGCTCATAGGGCCATTTATTACCTACTTAATTAGTTAATACATAGTATCTCTGTCTCAATATAAAATAAAGGCAAAATAATCTACATTCTTGAAGACAATGTAGCAGATAATTTGGAAAAGTTTGAATGAGATACTTGATAGAATTTTAATTTTTCTCAGAAATAATTAGCTCTACAAAATTTCAGTATTTTATAAAAAAATTCATTTCTTGATTGCTATCCTAGCCACTCCTAGCATCTCTAGGCAGGGCACAGAACTGAAAGGGAAATAGATTCTTCTTGGAAACTAGTAAAATAATAAATTTAGGTCTCAAAGACAGTGCAAATACAGGGTTATGTCCACTGTTTAAAATCAGATATATGTTTAACTCTTCCTGAAATTGTTGGAGTTGGTACTTCTATGGATCTTTATTGGTTGCTACCATTCTGCAGTCAGAATTCTTAGTGCTTTGCCAACAAGTGCATTGGCTCATATGGAACGCTCTTGGAGCACAGACCAGACCCCTTTCTAATAACCTTCTCCTCCCTACAAGGTCAAGGGGCTAGGGATATACAGGATGGGCGGAGCCTCCTACCCCAACCTTTCCCCTGCCACCCTTCACTTCTGTCACTCATGGGTCCCAATCCACTCCTCCCCTACTTTAAAAGGCTACAGAGAATGATTTCCTCTCATGGACTAAAGGACAACATTACAGAGCTATCTTATCTTACACTTAGAGGAAATCTAAGCCATTTGAGGAAGTAAGAATGGCTTTGATTACTGAAGCTATTTCTTTCCCATAAGTTGAACATGGCGTAAGAGCATTCTTGAATTTTCTCAGAGAGTCTGTCCTCAGCCTTGCCCTTCTTGATTTTCTAGAAAGGATTACTGGCTTCTGCTACCTAGGGTCCTCCCTGAATTACGTTTTTCAATCATCACAACTTGATGCTTATTTTTAAGGTTATATATAAATATAAATATTTTATTTTAGTTCTGATCTCTCTTATAATTAAGAAATTGTATCTTCAGTTTCTTTTTCAGAATTAAGATTCTTTTTGAGAAATATTTGAAGTAAAATACATTTGTCTTACTGTATACAAGACCATGTGGCTAATTAACAAGCTCTCTTTTACCTGCAAAGGTGAGAAACATTTTAAAATAGAAAAATAAATAATTACTAAAAATTGCAATGGAAGTCATCAGCTTTCACCTTGAATTTTGACAGTTTTGACTTTGGTTGCCTGTCCATCAATATATCTTTATATTTAAAGAAAAACATCGGCTGGTGGTAAAAGATGATTACTCAATAACACTGTACATGCCATATTTGCTCCTTTTTCAACAGTTCCTATTTATTTATTTAGAACATAAAAATGTAATGAACAAAACTAGAATTAAGAGTAATTCATTTTAGAGAATCTGAAGCATGTTTAAAAAATAGCAGTAAATGAAGAAATTATTAAGAATTTATTCTGAAAAAGCCTTATAAGGAACTAATTGTACACATTTCTACAAATTCCCCCAATATGCATAAACATCCACATAATGAAATAGGAATTAGTACCCTGGGCTCTTTTTCCCTCATTTGATTAACATACTTATTTTAGGAGGAAAAAAAAAAAAAACTACTGGTGAAAGATGTGGCTTTTGAATGGAAAAGAGGGGGAAAAAAACCCATGGTGTCACAGATGGCTGTCAGGATAAAATGAAGCATGGGTCTGTTGAGAGAATCAAGCATCAGTGTGAAATCCGAACAGAAAGGCACAGAGCAGAAGGCAACATTTCAAAAGGCATTTGGCACCAAGTGGCATTGTGAGGGTTAATTTACTGCCAGGAGCTGCTGGGCCTTTCATTCTCCAAAGACACACAATAGACAGATCCCCGAAGTGCCCATCATAATCACAGATGCTGGGGGATTAATGCTAAGATGAAAGCTTCATGAATATTAAAAATATCAAAACTGATAATGATGTAGCAGGGTTTGAACTAACATTCAATCTCAAAATCTAAGAGTATGGCACGCAGGCATAGTAAGACACTGTCTTTTAAAAACTGATTAAAACCTCCTCAGTTTGTAACAGAAAGAAGCTTATGCATATTAGGACCTGAATTGGCTGCCAAACTTTACAAATTGCACAGACTAATTACCATAATTAAGCCTTGGATTGAAGAAGAAAATTCCATTTATCTCAGGCTGACTCAGTGGAACTTCAACAAAGAAAGCACTGACATCAGATGGGCTTTTCCCTCAAATGATGTTTCAAAGCCCACTAAAAATAAACAAACAAACAAAAGAGGCCCCATCCTCTTAGAAGCAGGAATAGTAACCAGTTTAAAATGGAGTTGAAGGAAAGAATTGTTCAATGTTATAGATACGAGTTTAGGTCAATTTAGCCTACCGCACATGAGAAGCTCCATTTAAAAATAAAAGGCCCTTAATTTAAAAAGTCTGAATTATAAATATTTATCTAAGAGAATTGTTCAAAATTGAGTGTATTTCAATTTACTTCATTGACTTAATGAATGGTTCTGTGATTTAACTACGATTTAGAATTTCGTTGGCTTAGTTTCTGGCAAGGATGAAGTTAGAATAACTTGCTAAATACCTTAGCTGTCTTCTATTGCAGACATCAGTAGTAACAGAAGTAAACCAAGTTAGACCACATTTTGTTTATTTTTAGATTTCCTTAAAACATTTGTAAAAAACCATGCTAGTGAATATCATGGTTATTTCCATGTGTTGCCTAGCCTAAATGCAGTTAATAGGTTGATTTGTGAATCAGTGAACTTTGAGAAAAATTGTAATTATGAAAGTTGAGTAATAAAGTTGCTACAATAATGAGTATTTCTGAAGCTTGTTTCTGACACCGAATACCCAGAATAAAAGATTTAAAACAATTATATCTGATTATGAGAAACAGTAAGAGTAATTTTTAATCAATGTTGAACATTTGGTTTATATTTTGAAATGAATTGATCTTGAATTAGAGTAAAGCATTTGCACTTTTAGTTTACAATAGTTGCTTGCAGAGATTGTAAAACTGGCCATATGTTGATTTTATTGGTCAACATGTGAAATGTTTTTGGTGTGCTTTCTCATATATTTTAATAACTTTAAAACATCCTGATAATCACAGTTTTAACTTGCCTCTTTTATTTTATCTAATAGTTTCTTCTAATTTCAATTTATCCGTTGCCCTGAGTCTTGCCTTCTAGTGACCTGTTCTTCAGAGTTACTTAACATACTAATATGATCACACTGTTTACCTTCCCTTCCTCAGTGATTAGTCTTTAGGATGAAGCCCAAATTCCTTAGCGCAGCATAAATGGTCGTTGTATCTGGCCATAGTCTACTTCTTAGTCTTCATTTCTTGTTAACCCTTTCTCATTTATTAATTTATTTCCCAATATAAATTTTTGAAGACCTATATTTCAGGCACTGCCATAGTCACTGGGGATAAATACTAACAAAACAAATATGACTCCCTGCCTCAATGAAGATTATAGTTAGGTGAAGGGAAGTACGTTTTAAAAAATTTGACTTTTTCTCCCTTCTCCCTCCAACCACCCCACATATGTGCATAGATATATGTGCTTTTTCCAACTTTCCAACTGCAAATTGAGGTGATATAGCACAGTGGCTAAGGACATAAATTCTGAAGCCTTGTTCAAATCTTAGCTCTACCACTTAATGATGTTGAACTTGGGCAAGTTATCCCACCAAACCTGCCTTCTACCATTTCTCAATGTTTGTTGTGAGGAATAAACAAGCAAATACAATGTAACTACCTGAAATGGTCTGGTACATAGTAGTAACAGCCATTATTATTAGTGTAGTCAATGCTATAAAAGAAAAAATCAGTGTTATGATGGGTCATGCCTGGGCAAGGGGCCCTAACTTGGTCTGAGGAGTCAACAATGGCTTCTCCTGGAAGTAACTATGCAGTTGATTTCTGAAGGTTGATCAGTTGGAGGGTGTGGAGGTGGGTGAGGTTCAGTGTTTTCCATTCAGAACGCACTTCCCTGAGAACATCTTGAAGGAGCCAGCATCCAGGGGTGTCTTATGGCCTGAAAGAAGGCTGGTGAGATTGTAGCACAGAAGGAAGTGGGTTAAATGAGACAGCCACTCTAATTTATGTTTGTGAAAATGCTGTTATTTTCTCTTATTTCTCAATTTCCTAGACTTCTCTCTCCCCAAGCCCTCTGTCTCTCATACTGTTCTCCAGTCTGTACTTGTTCTCCAGAATATGGATATGTTTAGCCTCTCCTTCAGGGAACCTCCCCACGGACCCCACTATCCTCACACCCTTTCTTCTCTCTGTTGTAGACTGGGCACTTTCACTCTGTGGGAACCCATATCAGAGCATTTATTTCTCTGTATTTTCCTCATGGGCTACTAGATGGTGAGCTACCTAATCACAGAGCTTTTGCATTATTTATCTTTGAATTGACATTGGCCTTGCATCCAACATTGGCACTGGCCTGGCATATAACTTGTACTAAGGTATATAGTTTTGCCAACTCAGTGAATTAAAATATGGACCCTGAGTGCATACAGTGTACAGTGCAGACTGTACAGTCTACAAATAATATTGAACTTAAATGCTCACAAATGCAAGGTGGGAGGCATCAAAATATACTTATCTTGTGAAATCGAGCGTTTCTCTGCTGTGTAGTCTTGACTCTCATTATAAACTCTTACACTAACTCTTTTATTTTTAAATGAAAGACAGAGCTGGCATTTCTATTGTAAATTATTTATAGTAAGGAATATGAGAAATGTAACATTTTACCTTAATGTAAGAAATTTTCATCAGATTCATATTTCATCACTATAATCACTCAGCCTACCCAGACAAACATAAATTTAAATAAAGATGTAAGAGACATAGGGAGACCCCATCTCTACAAAATAATTTTAAAAATTAGCCAGGCATAGTGGTAGTGCCTGTAGTTCTAGCTGCCTGGGATGCTGAGATGGAAGGACTGTTTGTGCCTGGAAGGTCGAGGCTGCAGTGAGATATTACCATGCCAAAGCATTCCAACCTGGGAGACAGAATGAGATCTTGTTCCAAAAAAAAAGAAATTAAGAAAATTGATTTTATTCACACATATATATATATATATGTTTTATGCACTTATATATATTTATAACATAGTATTGGAAACCAAGGTCAGTTGTAGAATTTCTTCCTGTATGCTAGGATATATTAATTTTTTGTTTGTATTTATCTTTGCTTTTCCCTTCTTCCATGTAGACTTAAAATTATTAAGTCACAGTTGATATTCACTACTAACATATGATGCAACAATAAATTTGCTAACCTAGAATTGTAGATAAATTGCTCTTTAGCATCTACAGCTCTGTCCTTTCCTCCACTTTCTTCCCATATTTTTTTCTGTTTAGTGTCAAATGCCTTTTGAGTGGACACTGATTCCACAGCTGATTGCCACTGACTGACAGCCAAGCTCCCAAAACTAAAAATGCCTTTTCCCCTCTTAGCATCTGTTTTGTGAGCCTAAGTATAGAGAACCGTGTCAGGAAACCACTTTTTCAGTTATTTCAGCCTATACATACAAATGAAGCATCTACACTGCCCTAAATAGGGATTCATGGTTCAGAGAAAAATGTTGGGCTATGACACATAATGAAATAGGTCTGCCTTCATCAGCACTGGAGCACAGGTGTGTGTGTGTGTGTGTGTGTGCGCGCGCGCGTGCGCGTGCACCCGCGTGCCTGCACACCGGAGGGGGGACGGGTAGGAGATAAGGCTGACAATGTAAGTTTAGTGTGTAAAGGGGCTAAATACTAGAGGACATATGAACAGGAGCAGACTTCCTCAAAAGGGTTAAGTAAGAAATGTAAGTCCTGAAAGAGGAAAAATTTCAAGTGACTATTTTCCCACTCCTCCCAAGAATGGAACATAACTTGTACCAGTTAAGATACTTAGAGATAAATTAATTTCTTACACACAATGGCTTTTTAATTTTAATCCACTAAGGTACATTTTATGATCTTAATTTCCTTTTTAGAAATAAGGTTCCACAAATTTTATAGGATTTGAGTCATCAAATTCTGGATCCACCATGAAAATGGGGTGAAACAGAGTGTTTTTTACTTAGTTCCAGTTCTCTCTCTGAAATATCTGAAAGAGGGAACTCTGGAAGTAGATGGATGAATGTGAAGAAAGAGAAGCTACAAGTTGAGGGCAAGCTTATCAGCAGAGATCCAGACTGTTAGAAGTGACTCAGTGGATTTAAGAAACTCTCCAGGTTTGGAACAGCCTCTTGAGGAATGGGAAATGTAGCTGGCTGGACGCATGTAGTTGAATTAATACATTCTGGTAAAAGCCCACATGAGTAAGGAAACAAGAAATAGATCTGTCTCCTTGCTAAGAAACATTCTCCAGGTTTACTGGGAAGCAGTGGAAGAGAAAAATAGAAGAGCTGAATAAATGGTCCTTGGGTATGATTGGGTTACAAAGATAGAATGAGAAGGGACCTGCTTAGGGTAATGCAGTTGGTTAGTGGCAGAGCCTGAACTGGGTCCAATATCGCCCCCAGGGTTATCCAGGAACTGAAGGAGACACAGCTAAACTGATAATGGGAATTCCCTGTAGCTACTAGATGATTTCTGTTATTGGAGATGTAACATCAGTAAATTATCTGAATTTTTGTTGTCTATGAAGGAAAACAGCAACATAACCCTGAATGTAATGATTAAAGAAGAACAAGGGAAGTTGTCAATAAATACATGCATTTTTGGTATTTCAGTTAATACAAACTTGTAATTCAATTATTATTAATATGGCAGTTAATGCTTCATTATGCTTCAAATTAAATAAAATGTTTTGTTTAAATCCTGTAATGTTTTTGTTTCCTCCAGAATTTGGCTCTTTTAATATTTGCTGGTCTTATTCAATCACCAGTGATGTCAAGCAGAAAAAAATAAAAGTATCAGCACGATGCAGTGAACAGAGTAAACATATGACTTTTAAATGTCCCAAATGAGAAAGCTTAGGCTGCACATTATTGAAAGGATATTCTACAGATCGTTAATGCCCTTCTATTTGCTCACATTAGTTCCCTCAGTTGGGCCTCTTTTTAAAAAGACAATAATCCTATCAACAGAAACTTGAAATGTAGGTCTTTCTGGGCTTTGGAAAGTGAGCTCTGTTCTCATTTAAGACTACGTATAGATTTCTAGTGTGGCAGACAGCAACATGCTGTCAAGTGAACTGTTACAATAAATTCTGAGAATTTTATAGGGAGTCATCACACAACCTACAGTTGCTTGTGCTTTAGAGAAGCAAGAAAGCACTACTCAGTGACAGAAATCCCATCTGGGTAAAAGACTCCTATTCTCTTGGTCAGTGTGGACAATGGAGTTGGGTCAGGGCCAGGACTTATGGTAGGTGAGTCAGCTTGGGTTTTTCCTTCAAAAAGACCAAGACTGGGGAAGAGCTGTATTAATGGGAAAATGATTTTGTGCTCAAGCTATTGTTTTAAGGAAAGTAATCTCTCTGATCTGGTAAGGTTTCCAGACAACTAGGACTCTGGAAAGGATCTCTGAAAAGTGGGGGAAATTGCTGGAGCCCTTCGATTCTACGTATTTCTTTCACGAGTTTCCTTCTACAATATCCTTTGATGTACAGTCTTTGAGCTCCAAAAGCCAGATTAATTATCAACACAACCTGCAGCATCTCTCAACTTACTTAGAACAAATGTCAGGGTCCCTTTTCCTTCCTTCCTTGAGCAGTGGAGAGTGCACAGGTTTGAGAATCAGCCAGACTCCTCCATGTTCACATTCTGTCTGTGGACATTTACGCAACTTCAAAAAGCTCAGTTTTTTTTCTCTGTAGAATGTGGTTGCTGACTTCTATGTCATAGTGCTAATCTGAGAATCACAGTGTCTACCAGAGGAAGCACACGTACAACAATAGTACTAATTGGATAACTTATTCTGAACAAGTAACTGCTATCCCAATCTAGATAACTTTCTGAGAAGGGAAAAATCTGTTGGGGTTCAGCTCTTTCTCTGGTCTCTATCTCTCCAGGTGTCTTTGGATTTTATGCTGTGGTAATAATTTATTTTGGCTAGAAACATTTCCTTTTATAAGGAGATGGTTATAGAGCTAAGGGTTCATTCTAATGGAATTTCAGGCAGTCAGTAGAAAGACTTAGGACAAAAAGTTTCATTTTCACTCTTTTATTTACAAGTGCTTACCTATAGTATAAATACATAGAGATAGTATTTATGTTGTTTGGTGACTCTTACCAATTTTAGTCATTAAGGTCACTTCCTAATCATACACTTTATTCATCCATTTCTGATTTCCTATTATGTTTTCATCTTAGATCATAACTGAGCTAAACAGTTGAGATTAGAAATCGTCACATTTCTAATCTGTCTCAAGGGTACTTGTTTAAATCCTGTTAGCTCAGTGATGACAGGAAGTCAATAAAGACCCATGCAACTTGATTGTAAAATCTGAAATTAATTTGTTGTTCTCATTCAGTATCTAGCTCTATTTAAAACCATCTGGACTTGTTGGTTGGTCATCTTGGAGAAGCAATGTTAAATACTTTATCTTGTGAGCACAGCTTGCTTTCCTTTTCTTATATAAAACTTATTAAAATGAATTCCAGATTATAGAATTCATAATAAAACTCTCTCTATATCTCTCTGTGTGCATTTATATGTAGTGTGTAAATTGTATGTCACCAGATCTGCTAAATACTTTTCAACTGACCTCCAAGTTTCATTAAAAATTATTTAGAATAAAGAATATATTCAACATAGAGTCTTGAAACATTTAAGTACCCCAAGTCCTTTATTTTAATGAGGAATCCAGCAGCCAAAGACACTGAGTGACCAGTGTTCGAAGTGACCTGTATTAAAAGTGACCCAGTTACTTAATGACAGTTTTCGTGTATTATTCTGTAGCCCAAGCTCTATATTTTATCTGCATGTAAATCTTGGCTAAAGAATGATACCCAGGATAACTTTATTTGCTCTTCTACATGTATGAGCATATGTGATGTTCATTACGTGTGTATGTTCAACTGTCCTTCTTTATTGAATGAATCTGGTTTTTCCTCTCTGATTTATGTATATCTACACACACACACATATCCATACACACATACATGTTTATAAACACATATGTGTTTTAAATATGCACATATTTATCTATAAACATCTATATATACATGTACATATAAATGTCTACAAACACACACACATACACACACATATGTGGCTAAGCCTCTTCTCCATATCCTTCTCCAATATGTCCATATTCTCTATTGTACAGTTGTACCATTTAGGTGACAAGTTTCTCAGTCTAGGCCCTGCCACTTTCATCTTAATGCCCAATTTGGTTATCAGTGGGGTCATTCACCATGTATTCTGCTGGCTGCCTTTGAACTTGTTATAGGATTGTACTATTTCATCCTTCTTGGGTATGACCATGTAGCTCACTTTCAGTGAAATGTAAGCAAAAGATTAAAGGGCTATTCCATGATTTACCATCCCCCTTCCTACTGCTACAACAGTTATGGACACATTTTGAGATGAGGTCCTCATTCTGGGTTTCTGGATAGCAACAATGGGCAGATCTCCCTTTCTAATTCCAAGTGGGACAAGTGTAAAATAAACTACCTTTGGTAGTCTCTTATTAGAAATATTGCATAGTAAATGAGATTTCCTCTGACTGCCCAAATACGGGACTGGGATTGTAAGTTAACTATGATTTCTCTGGGAAAGGTTTACTGCAGAAGTGCATTATGACCTAGGTTCTGACATATGTGTAAAATGATGAAAACAGAAAGCATAAAACCTCCCAATGTGAGTAGGAAGATGGAGAATTCACCTCAGCATTCTGCTAGTTTGAGAAGAATGCTATCTTCAGATTAGAAGAGCTCCAAAGTACACAGTTATCCATTTTAACTTCTATTAAACACCAATTATCACAAGAAAATATGTCATGTTGTATTCCAGAGAGGTCAGAAGAAGAGGTAATACATGGAAAAACTTCCTGAGCATTAGATCTGTCCCCAGATGGAACTGGCACTCCTGTAAAGGGCCAGATGACTATCTGGAAGAGATACCAAATAAGAGTTTCTAGATTGCCTCTAAATTTCCTCCATGTGCCAAGATCCTGCCATCATCTCTCTCTCTACCATGATGATTCTAGATTTTCTCTGGAGCTGCATGGATCACAATCATATGTGCATTTCTTAAATACTACTTGATAGTGAGAATCGTCCTCTAAAGCATAATCATTTCTAATGGATTTTTTTCTCAATCAATTACTGTACACATTTAAATGTGGTACTGAGAATAAATTTTGTCCAACGCTAAATAATTCAATCACTTGAGGGGGAATCATTGAATGCAAAATGTTGACAGAACTCTTTTGAACAAAAGTTCCAAAAGCAATCCAGAAAACAGAATTAGCTCACTCTGCCAGAATTTCTGGGACATATTTTAATCTGGCTAGTATATAATCTGTTCTATAAAACGAAAATCTGGTTTCAGGACCAGCTATAGTCAATTCAATACAATTAATTAAAATTTGTTCTAGCATATAAACAGAAATAAACCCGCATTTATTTTAAGCTATCCTAATACACTATATTCAACTCCATTTAGTTTATGTGATTGAAAGGAGTTGGTAAAAAAGAAAACTGCTTGAGGAGGCAGGAAACCTACTTTGTAGTTACGGCTTTGCCCCTAAGTCCCTGTGTGATCCATGCTGAGCCAAAAGACCTATTCAAATATCAACCTTCTATGAGTGTGCTATTTCTCTGATAAAAACAAAATTTTATCTTTCTATTTTTATACTGAGTACAGAATGCTTACAGATTGCAGTAGAATTCAGCCAGTTCTAAATTCCTGCCGCTCTGTAACAGGTGTGAATGAAAAGGGTGACAAAATATGTACACAAACAAGTGTTAGGAAATTGTGTTTAGCCTTGAAGAGAGACTTTTACTGTTTTTTAAAACTATATTTGTAATATTTTTACATGCAAGTATCTTTAAGAATATGTGTGAGTTCTTAATGTAGAGAAGAAAGGCTGTTGCTTCTTTGATTTCCCGCATAAACACAAAAACTAGCAGTAGTTACATTAAATATTTTTGGGGACACAGGATACTTTTTTTTTTTGTTACTATAATAGGAATATATCACCAAGATAGAAAAAACAAGATAATACAGAAAACAATAGCAGTTTGTTAACGGCTTTGTATATATAAACCTGGAACTTTTAAGTTGTATACATACTGTGCTCGTTTGATCACTTGTGTATTTGTATATATACTTTGCATATGCATCGGCAGGCGTGCGTGCACACAAATGTCATCTTTCTGTTTGTTTGTATAAAGGGAGTTGTTTCTTTCACTCATTTTTTAAAACTTGGATTTTTTTTTTTTTTTTTTTTAATATTAAGATGCCCTTTCATTGAACCAATACACTTCATGGAAGCTGAGCTTTTTTTTTTTTTTGGCCAATGTGTTCAAGTACTACCTCTATGAGAACAGAGATCTTGTCTGTCTTGTTCTCTAGTATATTCCCCAAACTGAGCAATGCCCATAGTGGCTTACTCACTGTCTGAATGCTTTGGTGTCCTCTCAAAATTCATATTATGTAACCTAATATTCAAGGTAATGGTGTTAGGAGGTGAAGCCTTCCGGGTATGATTAGGTCATGAAGGCAGATCTCTCATGAATGAGATTAGTGCCTTTATAAAAGAGGCCCAAGGGAGATTGTTTGCCCCTTCTGCCAAGTGAGAAGACGCCTTCTGTGAACCAGAAAGTGTGACACTGTATATCTGCTGGCATTGTGATCTTGGATTTCCCAGCCTCAAGAAGTAAACACAAACATTTCTGTTTTTATAAGCTGCCCAGTTTATAGTATTTGTTACAGCAGCTAGAATACACTAAATCATTTGCTAAATATTTACTGATTAGATATATGAAATTGAACAAATGCATTCATGGATACCTATCTATTAATATTAGGAATACAGTTGTACAGAGGTGGTTTAAGACCACTTAATAGCTTGAGTAATTTTAAAAATATTGATAAAATATAAACTTATTAAATACATAAAATAATTAAGCATAGATACCCACCTGCACACCAATTCTGGATGATACATTTGAGCCAAAAAAAAATGTAAATATAAAAAAAGGAGTGATTATAAGCAGAACAAAGAGAATAAGAAAGTTAGACTAAGTTCATATTATGTTTGTTTCTGCTGCTGCTCCTATGGAAAGGTGAGGGGGATGTGTATCTGTGTGTACATCTCTGTATTTTTGCATAGCTATAAAACCCTAGTATTAACAGAGAAGATCTGAGTCTTTGATTTAAAGACTATTTACCCATATTCCCAAAAAAGAAAATATATTAGGCCAATAGGTCTGTACTGTTGGTATAAAAATATTATAACACGAAATGTAGTCAAAATGAAGTGGCACTCTGAGGCATTAAGCAGTTCACCATATTCCTTCAGGAGAATAATAAGAAAAGCAATACAGTAGACTTGTAACCCATTTTAACTTGAAATCTGAGTTTTAAGCTCAATTTGAGATCTTAGTTTAAGATGAAACAGTTTAAAGAAACATGTATATGTGATTATTTATTTCAAAAGAGCAAATACATGGGATGTAATTTATAAATTAAATGGGTATGGTAGAATGTTAAGAGAATACACTAAAGTATTTGTAGTAGCTCTTTATAATTTAATGATACTGAAGCTGAAGTTAGAACAGTGGGTTTCTCTACTATACATCCCAAGTTTACAAATGAGTTGTGTTACAGAATTTAATATATTTATTGTTTTACTTGATGTATTTTCTGTGAAGAAATGCTTTAAACAATGGTTCTACTTTTAAAGCATGTGTAACATTTCTGATGTATCTCATAACAGCACTAATAATTATATAATGAAGCTTATATAATTATAGAGTAAAGTTTAACTGAAATTTACCCTGTCTTATATATTGTTCAAAAATGTATTCTGATTCCACATAAAATTCTGGAAATACCTCTCTTCAGGCTACAGAAATAAGGATCCCTTTATGGAATGCTGCCCAGGAGAACTTTCTGTTTTGGTAAAAATATTTTATAAACCCATGTGTGGTTGGCTATTGAGTACTTGGGATGGGGTTAGTATAGAGAAGAACTGAATTATTCATAACTTTGATTTAATTTTGAATAACTACATGTGAATGGTGGCTATCTTATTGGACAGTATACAGGTAGTTCATACTTCTAAGACTTTGTCACAAATTTAGTATTGGAGAGCAGGTTAGAGAGGTAGATTATTCTTATTAGTTCCTGTTGATGATGGGGTTGTGTAATTTGATTTTAGGTATCTTACAAACGCAGTGTCTACAAATAAATCAGTGGTGTTGTACTGTTTTCCCTTACTGTTTTACATTTTTCTCTTTCCTCCCTGAAGGCCTTCTCTGTCTTTAAGATCCGACTTGAATGTTTTCTCTGTAAGGTCTCTCTTGACTCAATTACTATATTATATGTATACATATAAATTAAAACTTATCAAATAAATGTCTCAGATCTCTAAGCTTTTTATAAAAATGTTTGTTTCACAAACTTTATCTTATGCAGATTATGTTCTTCAGTATTATTATTGTTTCTAGTGAAACTGTGACTATGTGAAGGAATGCATGAAAAAAAAATCAAACATAGATTTTCCCTTTAAGGTGTTTATAACAGGGATACATACAAATATATTTTCCAAATCTCTCTGTGATCCATCCATTGAGATATTTTTAGAACAGACACATTAGGTCATACAGTGAGCTATACTATCTAAAACCATAAAGAAAAAATGAGGAAACTCATATTTGCTGACAATAGTTTTAAAATATGTAGAAAATATTAATTAAATATTGGTTAATTCTTGTGGTTTTTGAGTGTGAGGGGCAAGTTATCTTATTTTACTTATCTTTACTAAATATTTATTGCTCTTTTTCTAAAAAAATTGTTTGCTGCAAGATGGCTGAATAGGAACAGCTCTGGAATGCAGTTCCCAGCCAGAGCAATGCAGAGGGTGAGTGATCACTGCATTTCCAAATGAGTTATTACTGCCCACAGACCAGGAGATTCCAGTGCTGAAATGTGCCACAAGTTTCTAGCATGGATATTTCAGCTGGCAGATTGGGTGTCTGCACAAAAACTCACATAAATCTGGATGGTCTTTTCAACTGGTGCCTGGAATGCCTGGGAGACAGAGCTGCCCATTCGACTGAAAAAAAGGGGGCTGAAACAGGGAGCCAGGTGATCTGGCTTGGTGGGTCCCACCCCCACAAAGACCAGCAATCTGAAATGCTCTGGATTGAGAATTTTACAGCAAGCACAGCAGGACCCAGGACAGTCCAGCTTTGTGGGTGAAAGGGTGTCTGCCATTACCTAGGCAATCCATTACTGAGGCAGTCTGCCATTACCGAGGCAGTCCTTCATTACTGAGGCAGTTCTAACTACACATCTATAAACAAAACCGCAAGGAAATTCACACAACAGCTGGGCAGAGCCCACGGCAGCTCAGCAATGCCTCTGCTGGCAGATTGTGACTAGGCTAACTCCTCACTGGAGAGGGCATCTCTGAAAAAAGGCGGCAGCATGCCAGGAACTTATAAATAAAGCCCCATCTTCCCAGAACAGAGCACCTGGGAAAAAAGGCAGTTATGAGTTCCACTGCAGCAGACTTAAACATACCTGCCCAGCAGCTCTGAGCAAAACAACGGAGCTCAAAGCTCAGCACTTGAGCTCCTATAAGGGTCACACTGTCTCCTTAAGTGGCTCCCTGACCCCTGTATATCCAAAGAGATGCCTCATAAAGGAAAGCTCAGGCTGACATCTGGCAGGTGTCCTTCTGGGACAAAGATAACAGAAGAAGAAACTGGCAGAAACCCTTAATGTTCTGCAGCTGCCCCAGATAATCCCCAGGAAAGCAGGGTCTGGAGTGGACCTCCAGCAGGCCTATAGCAAGGGTCCTGACTGTTAGAAGGAAAATTAAAACACAGAAATAACTTCATCATCAACAAAAAGGACATCCACTCAGAGACCTCATTCAAAAGTCGCCAACTACAAAGACCACAGGTAGATAAATCTACAAAGATGGGAAGAAACCAGTGCAGAAAGGATGAAAACACCTGAAACCAGAACACCTCTCCTCCTCCGAGGGATCACAGCTCCTTATCAGCAAGGGACCAAATCTGGATCGAGAATGAGTCTGATAAATTGGTTTCAGAAAGTGGGTAATAAACTTCTCTGAGTTAAAAGAACATGTTCTAACACAATGCAAAGAAACTAAGAACCCTGAAAAAAGGTTTGACAAAATGCTAATGAGAATAAACAGCTTAGAGAAGAATATAAATGACCTGATGGAGCTAAAAAAAAAAAAATACAACACAAGAACTTTGTGAAGCATACACAAGTTTCAATAGCCGAATCAACCAAGCAGAGGAAAGGATATCAGAGATTGAAGATCAACTCAATGAAATAAAACAAGAAGGCAAGATTAGAGAAAAATGAATGAAAAGAAATGAACAAAGCCTCCAAGAAATATGGGATTATGTGAAAAGACCTAATCTATGTGTGATAGGTGTATCTGAATGTGATGGAGAGAATGAATCCAAGTTGGAAAACACTCTTCAGGATATTATCCAGGAGAACTTCCCCAACCTAGCAAGGCAGGCCAATATTCAAGTCCATGAAATACAGAGAACACCACAAAGATATTCCTCAAGAAAAGCAGACCCAAGGCACATAATTGTCAGATTCACCAGGGTTGAAATAAAGGGAAAAATGCTAAGGGAAGCCAGAAAGAAAGGTTGGGTTACCCACAAAGGGAAGCCCATCAGACTCACAGTGGATCTCTTGGCAGAAACCTTACAAGCCAGAGAAGACTGGGGGCCAATATTTAACACCCTTAAAGAAAAGAACATTCAACCTAGAATTTTGTATGCACCCACACTAAACTTCATAAGTGAAGGAGAAATAAAATCCTTTATGAACAAGCAATTGCGGAGAGATTTCGTCACCACCAGGACTGCCTTACAAGAGCTCCTGAAAGAAGCACTAAACATAGAAAGGAACAACCCGTACCAGCCACTCCAAAAACATACCAAATGGTAAAGAGCATCGACACAATAAAGAAACTGAATCGGCTAATGGGAAGAACACTCAGCTAACATCAAAATGGCAGGATCAAATTCACACATAACAATATTAACCTAAAATGTAAATGGGCTAAATGCCCCAATCAAAAGACACAGACTGGCAAATTGGACAAAAAATCAAAACACATGGCTGTGCTGTATCCAGGAAACCCATCTTATGTGCAAGGACACACATAGGCTCAAAATAAAGGGATGAAGGAAGATTTACCAAGCAAATGGAGAGCAAAAAAAAGCAGGAGTTGCAATCCCAGTCTCTGATAAAACAGACACTTTATACCAACAAAGATCCAAAGAGACAAAGAAGGGCATTACATAATGGTGAAAGGATCAATGCAAAAAGAAGAGCTAACGATCCTAAATATACATGCACACAATACAGGAGCACCCAGATACATAAAGCAAGTTCTTAACGACCTCAGTTGTTAAGAAATTGCTTTATATATCTGGGTGCATAAATAACAGTGGGAGACTTGAACACTCCACTGACAATGTTAGACAGATCAACGAGACAGAAAATTAGCAAGGATATCCAGGACTTGAACTCAGATCTGTACCAAGCAAACTAACAGACGTCTATAGAACTCTCCACCACAAATCCACAGAATATACATTCTTCTCAGCACCACATCATACCTACTCTAAAATTGACCAAATAATTGGAAGTAAATCACTCCTCAGCAAATGCAAAAGAACAGATATCATAACATACAGTCTCTCATACCACAGTGCAATCAAATTAGAACTCAGGATTAAGAAACTAACTCAGAATCATAAAACTTCATGGAAACTGAACAACTGGCTCTTGAATGTTGACTGGATAAACAATGAAATGAAGGCAGAAATAAAGATGCTCTTTGAAACAAACAAGAATGAAGACACAATGTACCAGACTCTGGGACACATTTAAAGCAGTGTCTAGAGGAAAATTTACAGCAATAAATGTGCACATGAGAAGCAAGGAAAGATTTAAAATTGACACTCTAACATCAAAACTGAAAGAGCTAGAGGAGCAAGATCAAAAAAACTTAAAAGCTTGCAGAAGACAAGAAATAACTAAGATCAGAGCAGAACTAAAGGAGATAAAACCCCTTCAAAAAATAAATAAATCTGGGATCTCGGTTTTTGTAAAGATCAAAAAATAGACTGCTAGTCAGATTAATAAAAAAGAAAAGAGAGAAGAATCAAATAGATTCAATGAAAAACGATAAAGGGGATATCACCACAGATTCCATAGAAATACAAACTACCATCAGAGATTACTACAAACAACCCTATGCACATAAACCAGTAAATCTGGAAGAAATGGATAAATTTCTGGATACTTGCACACTCCGAAGCCTAAAATAGGAAGAAGTGGAAACCCTGAATAGACCAATAACAAGGGCTGAAGTTGACGTAGCAATTAATAGCCTACCAACCAATAAAAGCCCAAATTCAGATGGGTTCACAGCCAAATTCTACCAGACATACAAAGAGGAGCTGGTACCACTCCTTCTGGAAACTATTCCAAATAATACAAAAAGAGGGAATCCTTCCCAAATCATTTTATGAGACCAACATCATCCTGATACCCAGCAGAGGCTCAACAAAAAAAGAAAACTTCAGGCCAATATCCATGAGGAACATAGATGCCAAAATCTTCGATAAAATACTGGCATACTGATTGCAATAGCACATCAAAAAGCTTATCCATCACGATCAAGTAGGCTTCATCATGGGGATGCAAGGTTGGTTCAAAATAACCAAGTCTATAAATGTAATCCACCACATAAGCAGAAACAAAGACTAAACCACAAAATTGTCTCAATAGATGCAGAGAAAGCCATCGACAAAATTCAACAGCCCTTTACGCTAAAAACTCTCAGTAAACTAGGTATCAACAGAACGTTTTTCAAAGTAATAAAAGCTCTATACAACAAACTCACAGCCAATATCTTACTGAATGGGCACAAAGTAGAAGCATTCCCTTTGAAATCTGGCACTAGACAAGGATTCCCTCTCTCACCACTCCTATTCAATATAGCAATGGAAGTTCTAGGCAGAGCAATCAGGCAAGAAAAAGAAATAAAGGGTATTCAAATAGGAAAGGAGGGAGTCAAATTGTCTCTATTTGCAGACAACATGATTGTATATCTAGAAGACTCCATCGTCTCAGCCCAAAATCTCCTGAAACTGATAAGCAACTTCAGCAAAGTCTCAGGATACAAAATCAAAATGCAGAAATCACAAGCATTCCTATACCCCAATAACAGACTTAAAGAGAGCGAAATCAAGAACGAACTGCCATTCACAATGGCTACAAAGAGAATAAAATACCTAGGAATACAACTAACAAAAAATGTAAAGACCTCTTCAAGGAGAACTACAAACCACTGCTCAAGGAAATAAGAGAGGACACAAACAGATGGAAAAATATTCCATGCTCATGGTTAGGAAGAATCAATATTGGGAAAATGGTCATACTGCCCAAAGTAATTTATAGATTCAATGCTATCCCCATCAAGCTTCCAATGACCTTCTTTACAGAACTGGAAAGAACCACCTTAAACTTCATATGGAACCAAAAGAGAGCCCACATAGCCAAAACAATTCTAAGCAAAAAGAACAAAGCTGGAAGCATCAAGCTACCTGACTTCAAACTATACTACAAGGCTACAGTAATCAAAACAGCATGGTACTGGTACCAAAACAGAGATATAGACCAATGGAACAGAACAGAGACCTCAGAAGCAACACCACACATCAACAATCATCTGATCTATGACAAACTTGATAAAAACAAGCAATGGGGAAAGGATTCCCTTTTCAATAAATGGTGTCGGGAAAACTGGCTAGCCATGTGCAGAAAGTAGAAACTGGACCCCTTCCTAATACCTTACACTAAAATTAACTCCAGATGGATTAAAGACCTAACACCATAAAAACCCTAAAAGAAAACCTAGGCAAAACCATTTAGGACATAGGCATAGGCAAGGACTTCATGACTAAACACTAAAAGCATTGGCAACAAAAGCCAAAATAGACAAGTGGAACCTAATTAAACTCCACAGCTTCTGCACAGCAAAAGAAACAGTCATTAGAGTGAACCTACAACCAGCAGAATGGAAAAAAATTTTTGCAATCTACCCATTTGACAAAGGGCTAATATCTAGAATTTAAGAAGAACTAAAACAGATTTACAAGAAAAAAACCCATTCAAAAGTGGGTGAAGAATATGAACAAACACTTTTCAAAGAAGACATATATGAGGCCAACATATAAATAAATGGTCATCATCACTGGTCATTAGAGAAATGCAAATCAAAACCACATTGAGATACCATCTTACACCAGTTAGAATAGAGATCATTAAAAAATCTGGAGACAACAGATGCTGGAGAGAATGTGGAGAAATAGGAACACTGTTACATTGTTGGTGGGAGTGTAAATTACTTCAATCATTGTGGAAGATAGTGTGGCGATTCCTTAAGGACCTGGAAATAGAAATTCCATTTGACCCAGCAATCCCATTACTGGGTATATATCCACAGGATTATAAATCATTCTATTATAAAGACACCTGCACACATATGTTCATTGCGGCACTGTTTACAATAGCAAAGACTTGGAACCAACCCAAATGCCCATCAATGATAGACTGGACAAGAAAAATGTGGCACATCTACATCATGGAATACTATGTGGCCATAAAAAATGATGAGTTCATGTCCTTTGTAGGGACATGGATGAACCTGGAAACCATCATTCTCAGCAAACTGACACAAGAACAGAAAATCAAACACTGAATGTTCTCACTATAGGTGGGTGTTGAACAATGAGAACACACGGACACAGGGATGGGAGCATCACACACTGGGGTCTGTTGGTGGGGAATAGCGGAGGGACAGCAGAGGGTAGGGAGGTTGGGGAGGGATAACATGGGGAGAAATGCCAGATATAGGTGACAGAGGGATGGAGGCAGCAAACCACATTGCCATGTAGGTACCTATGCAACAATCCTGCATGTTCTGCACATGTACTTCAGAACCCAAAGTGCAATTAAAAAAAAAATATATATATATATATATATATATATATATATGTATATAATGTATATCCCTACAATGGAATATTATTTGACAATAAAAAGGAATAAAATACTGACCTTCTGTGACATGGAATAAAACATTGTTTGCCTTGTGATGACTTTCATTTTTTCTATAGTTTTACTATTATTAATTATGATAAAATTTAATATTTTTTATGCATTGATTTTTACATAAGGCATAGTGTCATATTGTATAATATGTATATTATCTTGGAAATAAAGAAGACATAAATAACTCACTATTTTTATATCTATCCACTATGACATCCAGATTAGAGAATACATGCAAGTGAGCTCTGAAGGGGGAAATGTGCTCACTCACTACAACGTGATTTACAAGTTTCTAAAACTCTTTGTATTATTTAGATTATATTTCACTATGAGAACAGATTTGCAGTAGGTAATTAAATGTGTGAAGCGCACATTAAGAGTTCAGACAATAAAATATTAATATAAATGTAAATTATTAATATACCACACATATTGTATGAGTGAGCTTTAAACCTAATGATATGTCTGCCATAATTTCTTGTGGAAATTAATGTATCAAAAAACAATCTGTTCCAACCTTGCTTCACATAGGCTCATCTCTGGGGAGGAATCTGATTAATGGGAGCAGCTATAAAATGTATTATGCTTTGATTAATGCACTTTAATTTTCTAAAAAAAATCAAAGGGTATCTTTTTTGCACATTTAACAATAAAATGTTTATATTCTCCAAAACATCTCAATTTTTTAGTTACAAGAATTTCGGTAATCTGGGACAAGGACTTACATTCAGTAAAGCTCACTAGTTGATAACTACTTTATTTTAAAAGAGGTTTCAAACAATAATATAATATTTTATTGCTCAGAGGGACTTCTTCATTAAAGGAAATCAAATTAGGTTAATAGATTGGTACTATATTATTTTTAGAGTTATTTGTCCAAAAGTTAAACTTAGAAATATATTCCCACATTTGAAAAAATCCATTCTCAATTCTATAGTAGCAACCTTTATGCTACTAAATGGCTTTGGACTGTATTTCTCATTCTGATCAACCAATTAAAAAATGTTCCATTGTTCACTAATTAGGTTCACTAATTTATTTAGCAGATATAAACTGAGTCCAAACTATGTGTCAGAAACTATGCTAAGTATTGGTATATATGGTTCTTGTTTTCATCGATACTACATTCTACAGGAAGTGACTGATACTAAATCAACATGCAGGTAATATGTAATTAATAATTATAATAAGTGATAGGAGGGAAAAATGGGGGTACTTTAGTTTGATGAAGAATTTATCAGAAAAGTCTACCCTAAGGAAATGAGGTATGAGCTGATACACAAAATCTTAGTAGGAGGTTTCATAGGAAGCATCTGTGGAGAACAAGGGTGATGTGTGTTAGGCAGTGAGCATGAAAGAACAGTAGTGGGAATGGCAAGCCTAAAAGCCCTATGGAGAAGACAAATCTTCTCATGTTGAAGAAATTCTCAGAGGTCAGTGGTTGGTATATAATGAACGTCAAGGTGAGTTCGGAGTAGGAATCTGTTGGAACACCCAAGATAATCTAAGCCATGGGTAAAAATAATCGTTTTTTACTTAAGAGGAACAGAAATACCCGAGTGTTTTTAACCAAGTTGTCTATAGTTTGAAAAATGTGAGCTCTGTTTATTTAGTGGGGGATGGATTATAGGGAATAAGAGTTCACCTAGAGTTAAGAATATTAGCTTATTACAGGTAAAAGATGACGGAGTTTTGGACCAGAGAGGTGGTAGCAGAGATGAAAAACATAAATTCATTCAAAATACACATGGTTACATGTGGAGAGTGGGAAGAACAAAGTTGTAAGAATGATTACATTGTTCTGGCTTGCAGATGTTGGTTGTCAGAAGTGAAATTTACAGAAATAGGAAAAACTTTGAGTTTCACGTTTGAGGAAGTTGTTCAGAGCTGAATAGATATAGCAAGAAGTGGAGACATGTTAAACTTGAAATGTCTGTGAGGCATAAAAGTAGATTCCTCAAGGAGACATCTAGGTATAGGAATGTGAAGTTCTGATGAGAGTCTTAGTTGTATCCAAATTTTGTGAGTCTTGGAATGTGTGGATGACGTGATTATAACAGCAAATCCAGAACATACTTTTCCAATCACCAGCTAAAACAATTTACATATATTATCGTATTTAATGGACAAAATGACCTCATGAAATAGTCACTATTATTCTCATGTTAAAGGTGGAAAAGACGATGTTCAAAAATCACCAGCTAGTCAATGCAGAGCTAGAGTTAGAACAATGGCCATCTAGATTTATAGTCCATGCTCCCCTCTACTGTACTCTGGTGTATTTCAAGAAAGCCTAGATATATTTACCCTGTATTTTATGCCAAGGATGTGGCTTTGCTTTTTTTTTTTTTTTTTAATATATGTATATCAGAAAAGTAGAAACTGGCCAGTAAACAATAAAAAGCAGAGACTATTATCTACCTTCCTCTGATTTTATGATATACTTCTAATTTCAAATATCATTCTTACATATGATGATAATTAATGTGGACCTGATATTAATGAAATACAGAGAGAGGAAAGAAGGCACTCCAGGGCTGAGCCCTGGGGAACATCAAACTAGTTGGCTGGAAAAGACAAGCTGGCCAAGAAATGGAAAAGTTTACCTAGAAACCTAAAAAACACAAGAGTGTAGAATTACAGAAACCAAGAGAAAAGAGCTTCCAAAGAGAAAAAAAGGTCAACTGTGTACACTGATGTTAAAAGACCTAGTTAGGGTCACTATCAAATACAAGTTTTAAATAAATTGGTACCAATTTGAAGGAAATACATTGGAATGGCTGTGAGCAGCAGACATCTAGTTTTAACTCCAGCCCTGCTATTTCCTAAATAAATAACATGGAGTAGATCCCCTAATCTGTTGAGATTATAGATTCCAACTCTGAAAAATAAATATAAATAGTTTCCAGAGATCTGCCATTCTCTTGAATGTTATTTTCTTATTTATGGCCTATTAATGTTTTACCATAATGGTAAGGATTTTTGTTTTTCCTAGGAAAAAAGCAACCTCTCTTTCAGCAAACATTGTATGTGTTGCTGCTCACATTCACAAGATGACTTGTGACAGACAGCACACTACCAGTGTGGGAAGTCAGCTTACATGGACATATCATACAAAAAAGTCATTTTTATTAGTGGTGGAAGTTACATTGAGATTAGTAGCATAGATTCAAATTTCTTTATACAACATGAGTTTTCAATGCTATTATAATACATAACTCCCACTATCTACACAAAAAATACTTAGACATGAGGGAGCTCTGAAGTTCTCAAGTGCCTGGCTTTCAACCTTCAAGAGGTGTTAAATTTGGTGAATGTCCTATATACTTGTATGTTTGACATTGGCATGTATATATACATGTAAATGCTGTATTTGCTAAAGAATGTGCCCTCATCTGAAATTCCAAATGGCATTCACATTTAATTATATCCTTCTGTCTTATGACCTTTCATTTACTCTTTTATTATAGAGGAATGATGAAAACAAAGAAGATCATCTTATTCTTTACAGGTATGCAGGGGATTGCCTGCCATTCAAGCAAATGAGGAAAAATACCCAGTATTTTATGTGGCCCCATAAAATTGGAAGTGAACCATCATTCTTCTGATATGGACAAATGTTCTGCCTCAATAATAAGTAGGCTTAATATGCCAAGTTATAAATAACAAGTAGGTTTGATATTTTTACTTATAAATATTCTGACTTAGAGGGCAATGCAATGCTAAAGGGTAAGCTGGAGATAAAGACACAAGGAGCCTGTGGAATCTCTGTTAGCACACCAAGATAGTCTTGTAAGCTTTATCTACTGATAGAGAAGACACATAGTGATTATGACTTCAGGTGACTTTAACTTCCTTGATCTATCAAATGCTAATATTCTGATCTATGGCAGGTCATTTGACTATTCCAAAGATCAGTCATGTCATAATTAAAATGGGAATAATAATAATACCTCCCTCAAATGTCTGTTCAGGGAATTAAGCAAGATAATGTACATAAAACTCTAAATACAATACTGGGCACATAGTAAGTAGTCAGTTATTGTTAGCTGTTTTTATTATGATTTTACTATTATTGTTACTGGGAGTGTCCTAAAATTGCAGAGTAATATTATGAGGAATGAGTAACCAGAAACTGTAAGTGGCAATTAGCAAATATATATTATAAATAAAAAATTCATACAGATTGATGTCAAAAGCAGGGAATCACTTATTACTATCTTGCCAAACCATTATTTCCTTTTTATAGAAATTTTTATTTTTTGAAAGTTATCATATAAAAAGATATCTGATGAGTTTGTTC
Organism: Sapajus apella; assembly: GCF_009761245.1. Taxonomy (NCBI): domain Eukaryota; kingdom Metazoa; phylum Chordata; class Mammalia; order Primates; family Cebidae; genus Sapajus; species Sapajus apella. The sequence goes on from NW_022436948.1 coordinate 32,712,414, forward strand.
TTGTATTATATAAAGGACTTTTATAATGAAAAATATTTTCATTAGTTATATTTTGAAACCAAAGAAAGTTTTGTATTGGTAACAAACTATAAACAGAACTTTAGTTTAATAAAGTTGCTTGCACTTCCTATGTTCTATAAAATTCCGTTTCAACATTTGAAACTATTGTATTTAGAATTTACTCCATTGTTTTTTCAGAAAACCCAAAGGCCAACTCAAAAACATTATACTGCAAACTAGACGCTAATGTGTCTTTTTACTTTCCCTTATAGTTTATTTATTAGTGCATATCTTTTCTATTAACTGTGAGCCCCAAATATCAGGAAAAGGATATTACAAAACATTTAAAAAATCTCTAGAATACCAAACAGGTTATTAGTTAATTAACAGACACAGTAATTTAATTATTTGTTAAATAAGGACTTATTGAGCACCTACTTCATGCCAGGCATTGAATAAAGCATAGTGGACAAAAAGATGAAAAGTCATAGTCTTTCCCTGAAATAATTTCAGTTTAATTAGAAACCGAAACATGCAAGCAAGCAATAATAGAATAAGCCAGACTGCAATAACACAAGTGATGGATAAGAACACATTGTGGAAAAGAGCTTTATCTGTCCAAGAGACTTGGTGGTTTGCTCAGAAAAGATGGCATCTATCACCTCACACAGAGCTAGAAGGATGAAAAGAGTTTTTGTTCAGCTGGAGAAAAGGGAAGAAAAAGATGAGGTGGGAAGAAGACTATTCCTAGAAAATGAATCCATCACACGCACATACACACACACACGTACACACATGCGCACACACACACACACACACACACACACACAGAATAAAGAGTGTGGAAAGAAAAGAGTGAGTGATTGAGACTAAAAAATATTTCCACAATCCAAATTAGTACAGTATTCTCAAGGCTTGCTAGTGAGTTGTTATATATACATAACTTATATATACATATATATATATATATATACACACACACACACACACATATATGTATCCAATTTTAGTCATATTGATTGTCAAGAGCAAATAGGATGGAATTTTTAAAAGAACAACATAAATTCCTGAAGTTGAGTCTCATAGGAGAAGAGTTTGGAATGTGTAACTACTAATGATCAACTTGCTTCGTAAGTTGTCTCTCCGTGGTTTTAAATCCAGCATTTGTAGACTATAGGCTGGAAGTATCCATGGAAATATATTAGTTGCTTCAGGTTTACCCTTTATATTTTTAGAATACAGAATATTCAAACATGTGATATCTGGATAGAAAAAATATTTCAAACTATTCCTAATCTTTGAATGCTTCATATGATACTTTTATCTCTCTGAATATGCATTAATTAGATTAGATTATACCACGTTTTTAAATATCTTTAGTCTGGTGTTTTGTTTTTCAGTTGTGTGACTATCTACATAGTTTATTTAAATTATTCTACTTTTCCCTATTCCCATACGATAATGAGGGATTGTGTTAAGGAAAAAAACTTCTCTTCCCAGGTCCACAAGAGGCGTGGTTTCAAAAACATGAGTTTCCCAGAGCCAGGCCACCATCCATGCCCCCATCTGTGAACCTGGAGTTCTTTGTCTAACTTTCTGCTGGCTGCCCGTCCATGTGCTAGGTAGAAAAACCCAGGTGAGCTTCTTTGGTCAAAAAGCCCTCAAAAAGCTCTGGGAGGAGGGGGCTCTGTTGTGGGTCAAGTAGCCAATCCAGTAACAGAGTCAAAGATTAATCACTTCAGTGGAAATTTGAAAGAACTCTTCTCATTGGACAAGAACATGAATGGGGCGGGAATAACTTCAGAGTTAAAACCCCGATGCTCCTTACCTACATGGATTCCTCCTTTGGATCCCCTCCCATAGGTGCATGGGAGCTTCCTCTCCTTCTCTCTCCCTCTCCCTCACTCTCTCTCCCCCTCTCCCTCCTCTCTCTCCACCTAATAAATTACTTCTCTACTAAATTCTTTGGGTCCACAATCTTTATTCCAATGGTAAGCTCACCGCGCCTCCGGGGCCCCTTCCCCATTCCTGGTGTAAGAGAGGTCAAGGACCTGGGCACATCAGATCAGGAAACTGGGAGGTCTTTGGGATGCCCTGCTCCCTCCCCGCTGGCTGACATCTTTGGTGAACCAGCCTGGAGGAGACATAGGACTTCAGAGCAGTGGGTGGTATCGACCTCATTAGCTTGTAATCTGCCTTTTCACTTCTTTTAAAGTTTGTTAATGAGGAAGCAGGCGGGCAGGCCTGCATGGGGCTGCACACAGTAGAGGCTTGGCTGGGCAGTGTGTGAAGCTGTGTAAGTAAGCCATGCCCAGCCTTTCACTAGTGCGGCTGCTGGGACTTAAAGACACAGATGCCAGGCTTTTTCCAAACCAGCTTCTCTTTCTTGCCGTTTTTCCTTTCTCTGGGCCAAGCCAAAGGCTGGCTGGAGGAAAGAGTGAGTTCCTGAATCTCCAGGTCTGTCTGATTGAGGTCAGGGCCCCTCTTAAAACCTCCAAAGAAAAAGCTGGCTGCATGAGCCACACCCAGCCTCTCAGACTCACAGTGGTGGCACAGACGTTCTGGGCATGGTGGCTGGAGCAAAAGCCACTTGTGTGAGCCACGCCCAGCCTTTCAGACTCACGCCTCCTGGGTCCAGATTTCCGTAATGCAAACTTCTTCCCAGCTCTTTCCACTAAGATATTTCCTACACATAAGGCTTTTGGGGTGGCAGTCAGGGACCTAGGCCTGTGGTGCCCTCAGGCTTATGCCTATGAGGACCTCCTGCAGTATAAATGCACAGGGCCAGTTCCCTTAGTCCCTGCTGCTAGGTTATGACCTAACAGAGCCAGAGTCTCTCAGTGGGTACTGGAGGCTATAGGACATTGTGTTTTTTTGTCACCCACAATTTCCCAGTCCAACTGAGTGGTTCCAGAATCTAATGATGTACAATTTGTCTTGCCTAGGATTGGCTCTCCGTATGGCAGAACTTCTCAATCTAGAATACCATAGTCAGACTGGGTCTGAGGCTCAAATAGTTTATTACAGGCCCCATAATGCTAAGGCATATTCCCATGATGGAAAGTGGGATGGGAAAGGAGGCCCAGTCCCAATGTTCTGGCCATGTGGCCATCCGTTACCTTCTTTAAGACTGTTGGGCTTAGAGGTCCTCTCAAGGAGTTTATCCTCCTAGGGCAGCTTTGTGGTCAGGCCTATGTTAACTAAACTCTTGCTAGGGAATATGGGCACCCATCACCCAAGCCTCATTGGCCTAGTTCTTCAAGGATGCACCGGTATAAGGCCACTAATCCCAACAGTTCCCATGTCCTTAAAGTGGCCATAAGGACATTTAGACAGTGAGGGTATGCCCATGACACCAGTAAGCATGATTAAACCTATCACATGAGGGGCCCAGAAGATGATCATGCATCTGGGACACCAGGAAACTACAAGGTGCTATAACTGGGGGATGCCCCAGGGCTAGCAAAGAATAACTGGGGATGTGGGCATCCCTCTTTTCGATTTCAGATGGGTGCTACTCTTCCCAAGGCAAAATCGCCCTTAAAGTGTATCCAGGATAACCGGGACCAATTTGACTCATGGTCTTTAAAGAAGAAGCTGACCCTAAGGCCAGAACAGAGTCTAGAATCACTAAATCTAGCAACCTCGGTGTTCTATGATAGAAACCAGGGGGAATAGGCTAAAAGGAACAGGAGAGACCAGAGAAAAGCTGCAGCCCTAGTCATGGCCTTCAGACAAGCAGACCCAAGGGGCTCAGAGGAGAGAAAGGCTTGGGTTAGTCTCCAGTCTAGCAGAGCTTGCTCCTCCTGCAGCCTACTGGGACACTTTAAGAGAGATTGTCCCCAGAGGAATGGACCACCTCCTCGTCCTTGCCCACGGTGCAGAGGGGCAAGGAAGGCACACTGTCCCAGGCAATGAAGGTTCCCAGGGCCTAAGGTGGCTAACCAAATAACCCAACAGCAGGACTGAGGGTGCCCAGGGCGAGCGCCAGCACAAGCCATCACCCTCACTGAGTCCTGGGTAAAACTAACCATAGAGGGCCAGGAGATTGATTCCCACCTGGACACTGATGTGGCCTTCTCAGATTTGCTTTCCCGTCCTGGATGTTGTCCTCCAAGTCTGTAACTGTCCGAGGAGTCCTAGGACAAGCAGTCTTCTGATATTTCTCCCAGCCCCTAAGCTGTAACTGGGGAGATACACTCTTCTCCCATGCCTTCCTCATCATGTCAGAAAGTCCCACTCCCCTAATAGGGTGGGACCTGTTAGCCAGAGCAGGAGACGTTATCTACATGAACATCATCAGGGAAATAATCTCTCTCTGCTACCCATAATTTAAAGAAGGGATTAATCCCAAGGTTTGGGAAATGGAGGGACAATTTGGGTGAGCAAAGAATGCATGCCTAATTCTAATAAGGCTAAAGGATCCCATGTCTTTCCCTTACCAAAGACAGTACCCCGTTAGACTGGAAACCAAAAAGCGGCTACAGGTAATTGTAAGGAACTTAAAAGCTCAGGGTCTAGTAAAGTCCTGTTACAGCCCTTGTAATACTCCAATCTTAGGAGTACAGAAACCTAATGGACAGTGGAGGCTAGTGCAAGATCTCAGGCTTATTAGTGAAGCTGAGATTCCTTTATACCCAGTTGTACCCAACCCACACACATTGCTGTCTCACATATGAGAAGAGGCGCAATGGTTTATAGTCCTGGACCTTAAGGATGCCTTTTTCTGTATTCCATTACACCCTGACTCCCTGTTTCTGTTCACCTTTGAAGATCCTTTAGACCAGAATTCTCAGCTCACCTGGACACTGCTACCCAAGGGCTTTCAAGATAGCCCCCACCTGCTTAGTCAGACTCTACCTCAGGACCTTAGTCAGTTTTTACACCCAGGCACCCTGGTTCTTCAATATATAGATGACTTAATTTAACTGCTAACTCAGAAACCCAGTGTCAGCAGGCTACACAGGACCTCTTAAACTTTCTCGCCACCTGTGGATATAAGGTTTCCAAACCAAAAGCCCAACTTTGTAGTCCACAGGTAAAATACCTAGGGCTTGTCATGTCTAAGGGCACTCAGGCCCTTGATGGAGAACGTCTCCAGCCCATACTGGCCTTCTCCTGTCCAAAGACCTTAAAACAGTTGCGGGATTCTTAGGAATAACTGGTTTCTGCAGATTGTGGATTCCCAGATATGGTGAAATAGCCAAAGTCCTATATACTCTGATTAAAGAAAACCAAAAGGTTAACCTGCATCTAATGCAATGGGACCCTATAGCTGAGGCAGCCTTTCAGACCCTAAAGCAGGCACTACTGTGGGCTCCAGCTCTAAGCCTTTCTACAGGGAAAGACCTTCAAGAAACATGATTGTGGAGCTTGTTTATCAAATGGCCATCCTGGCTCTGCCCTCTTCTAGGCCCATTTATAACCATTCTATCATTGCTGGCCTTCAAGTCTCTCATCTTTAACCTTATTGTCAAATTCGTTTCTTCTAGAATTAAAGCCATAAGGCCACAAATGGTCCTGAAAATGGAACCCTGGATGTCCTTGGCTCATGAGTTCTATGGTGTACCTCTGCATCAATCTGCACCCCTGGAAGACTCCCCTCTGGAGGAAATGTCAACTTCAGGGTCCCTTCTATGCCCCAATTCAGCAGGAAGTAGTTAAAGAGTGATCAACACTTGTGTCCCAACAGTGGTTGGACTTTCCTGTTCAGAATAGGGACTGAGGGACTCAGTTCTCTCAGGTAGAAAAATCCAGGTGAGTTTCTTTGTTCAAAAAGTCCTCAAAAAGCTCTGGAAGGAAGGGTCTTTGTTGCGGGTCAAGTAGCCAATCTAGTATCAGAGTCAAAGATCAATCACTCCAGTGGAAGTTTGAAAGAACTGCTCTCATTGGACGAGAACATGAATGGGGCAGGAATAACTTCAGGGTTAAAACCTCAATGCTCCTTACCTATATGGATTTCTCCCTTGGATCCCCTCCCATGGCAGTGGCAGCATGGAGGCTCTCTCTCCCTCTCTCTCTCTCTCTCTGCCAGATAAATTGCTTCTCTGCTAAACTCTTTGGATCCACGATATTTATCCAAACAGTAAGCTCACCACATCTCTGGGGCCCCTTCCCCACTCCTAGGGCAATAGAGGTCAAGGACCCATGCACATCAAATTGGGAAACTGGGAGTGTCTTCGAGATGCCCCCCTCACTCTCCCCATCTTACAATAACTAGTAAATATATACCTATCTTTTATATAGATATGTGGCAATCGAAAAGAATGGACATTAATGAATGAAGTAGTCCTTAAATGGCTTATAAAAAAATCCATGCAAAATTCAAATTGTTTTATAATACTCTGACTGGTTAGATTTAAAATACTGAAATATTATAATATACCCAAATATTGAAAATTTATAAATTTTAAAATATTTTTAATGAACAGAAGACTTAAGACATTTCTAAGAAGAGCAATGAACAGACTAGACTAGTTGCCTAAAACCAGTTGTAATTTTTAATCATTGTGTCTACTGGGATGTTTGGGAGAACTGTCTTTCACTCCTTAATAATGCTGGAATGGCTCAATGTATAATTTTACAAATTGTCTTTAATGCAAGTAGGTGTATTAACTCACTTTCTTCAGTGTGTTCCTGATGATTTATCTCCATATGAGTGGTTCAATCTTTGATGTGCATTTGGATCAAGGGTTACATAACTTTAAAACCCAATTACCATTTAGTTTTGTTTGTTTCTATCCTTTCTTCCTAGATGCCAGAGTACTTAAAATAACATTTACATGAAATAAGTACTTTTAGAATGTGACTATAATCTAATGAGGGATATATTTTTAGGATATGACAAATTTTTCTATATGGCTTGATAATTCAATTGTAGTGCTTTATTGTCACAATCAGTATAAAATTTTAGTTAAAACTCAGCTACTTGTTTTACTTATATAAACTTTATTATGGCAGTGGTAAGGAGATCTTGCCCTGTGCTGCATAAAGTGAGGGTGAATAATGTAATGTTTTCTACATTTTTGTCAACTCTTAGAGCTTTTTAAATTAAATTTGAATGGTTATTCTGACTGTAAGGATGGGACAGAGGGGAAGTATGGAGTAAAAACAAATATCAAAGGAGAGAGATAAAAAATAAGGAGGACCATCAAAGCTGTAACTGTAGTAAGACAAAAAGCAGAGCCATTTATATGAAGCAAAGCGGAGACATAATCATCTAAAGGGTCAAAGCAGGTGAAGGCAAGAAGTGAAAAGTATTGTAATGAGTGGAAACAGAAAAGGATTAGTCACCATTTAAATTCAAAGGTAATGCCGTCTTGTGGTTAGCAATCTTTGTGTGTGTTGAGGAAGATGAGAAAGGTCGGTTAAATTCACACAATGCAATTCTGAATTTAAGGACCACCTTTGACATACTTTATTTATTAAGTAAAAATGTATTTGCAGAAAAGAGGTATTTATTTATTTTGTCTTTGTTAACTATTGATACAAAACAGTGACATTCAGGGAATTTGATTTCAGGATTAAAATATATATATAATTTTTGGTACCCTAATTTTTCTAAGTCTTGTAACATCAATCTAGAGGTATTAGACAGTAGGTGATAGGCACAAAAGAAGAAAGGTTAAATATTACATACTGTAATAGGAAAACACAGCTTGGACAGTGTTACAAAGAAGTGCCAATTATGTAGAAACGTTGAGCATGGGTAGGAGGGAGCAAAGAGTTTTCCAGAAGGAACAAGAGTGCACAAAACAGTGGATGTGCAATTTTGGGCCAGAGAATTGCATGTACTCTAATGTAGCATGAAAAGTCCATTAACTGTGAGATAAAAAAACCGTGTTTAGTCATATTCTCAAGTGTGTAAAATAAAGAGAAAAAGATATTTTAGAGAAGCTTAGTTCAAAAATGTTTTAAAAAAATTTTTGTAGCTATAGTTAAATGCTTAAATCTCAGGAAAGTGACAGTGCTTTGCATTTTATGAAGCACTTTAGTATATTTGTTTTTGTTAAATTATGTGTTTGCTATATAAAATGGCTCATGTGCTAATGGTTCTAAATAGGTGAAATTTTCTTGTGAGTGAAAACAGCAAACTCTGGATTCTGTAGGAAATGCTTTGGATTGATTATATGTTTAATTCCCACATGTAAATATGGCCATAGAGGATATCCTTTACTTGCTCTTCTTATCCTCATTCTTAATATCCTAGCTCTGGACATTACCATCATAGGCCTGGGAACCTGTAAAAAACATCTAATAATTTTCTGTTTATAGCCAAGCTGATATTTTAAAGTGCTTAACTAATTTTTTATTCCACTGTTTAAAACCTCAGTGAGCTTTCATAGTTCTTATAATAAAACTGCAAACCCTTCAGATAGCCCTGGTCTTGTCGTTTGGCGTTGCTACCTCTGCAGTTTATTTTTCTGTCAGTAGAGATAATATGTTTGTAAGGTTTAATACAAATAGAACGATATCAAATATTTTTGTAGTGCTCATGTATAGCACATATTATATTAAACATGTTATGTGTATTAGCTCATTTAGTCCTCACAATGATGATATGGGGGAGGTAGTATCACAAATGCTGTTTAATAATGGAGAAACTGACGCAACCAAAGGCCAAGAAACATTTTCAAGTTTACACAGTGAGAAAGCTGCTTAAGCAGTGTCTGCACATTTGTGCTCTGAACCACATCTAGGGTTTTGGAGTCAGCAGACCAAGTCTTAAATGTCAGGTCTTCCTCTTTCCTGGATTATAACTTTGGGTAAATTATGAATAAATCTAGTCCTCATCTTCCTCAATTGAAAAATCAGTATAATAACCTTTTGCAGAAGGCTATTTTGAGGAGAATTTTGAGATTTTTTTAAGTACAAATTATAGCACTTAGAACCTACTAAATATACATAACTATTAGGTATTATTGTTACAATAGTAATTATTCCTTGCAAAGTATTATATAATATCTATATCTAATGATAATTGTTTATAATATATAATTAATATTTATCAGGTTGACTGTTTCATACAATAATTGTGAAACTTTATAAATGTTCTCCTTGTTAGTAGTATTTCATCCCTCAATTTCCCCTCTTCACCTTGATCACTCTTATTTGCCCCTCAGGTTTCATTATAGACGTCCACTCTTCTGTGAAACCATCCATGATCCTTCAAGTCTGGGCAGCAGCCCTCCTAAATTCACAGAATGCCATATTATTTTCATTTACCCTACGTTAGTCAGCTGTTTTCTTGCCTGAATCCTCTAATACCAATAACTAATTTTGTTTTTATAGGATTGTTTCTCATTCACTTTTGGTACCTTTACTTTTTGAACACTGGTTGAAATACAGCAAGTTCGGTAAATATTTATTAGAATAAATGCATGGCCTAGAAGGTACTTAAAGATCACCTGTATACCTCCCTGGATTTTACACATGAAGCCTAAAAATAATTCAATGGAAACTAACAGAATCTAAATGGATCTGGATGAAATATATATTCACAGAAAAGAGGTATCAATAAATGAGAGGAATTCACTCTTTGACTTTTATATTATCACTTCCACAATTCATCAGAGATCATGATTGAACAGCCCATGAACAATCAGAAACATATTAATCTACATGAAAAATCAGAAATGGACTTGAGACCAACGAAGAAATTAAAAAGAAACAGATAGATGCAAAAAGTCGTTCATTAAGAAAAGAAAGAGAGGGAAAAATACTTTCAAAGAAGTTGTTATACTCCCAGGCCACAGGTATCAGCATGGCCCATACACTTTCAAGCTTTTAGTTCAAAATTTTTGGTGTTTACTTGCAGTTTTATTTATTAAGCTCAATAAATTGGAATATGCAGCAGAATGTTTAAGAAACATAGTTTAAATGTCGACTTATTTTTTTTATTTCCTTAAGCCTTAATTAATTTTGGTTTCCAAAACCTTGTTTTTCATTCCCAAGCTATAAACTTTCCTTTAAAACTTGTTTAATGGTAATGTCAAATGAGTTCACCATTAATAGGATTGGCTTTTCTCCTAACTGCAAGGGACTGCCTTCCACCCTCTCATCCAGTTGCCTGGCCTTGTATAATTCTCATTTCCATTCTCAATTGTTTTAGTTCCTCAAGGGAGAAAAAATATCTACCTAACTCCTATAGGTGTTGCAAGGATTAATAAATTGCAAAGCACATTGGAAAATTTGGATAAAATATCCTCTGACAGACTGGAATATTACCATAACTACAAGTATCATTTCCAGATGCAGCAGCTACAAGGACAAGAGAGCAGATCTGGAAATCACATCCAAGCCTCCCACATGGAGGGTTATTGCCAGGCCAAAGAGTTACATTTTGATATTTAAATATCAGTGATTTTATATCAAAGCCATCTTGCTGGGAGCGGTTTGTCTGGGAGCATAAAGTGCCTGAATCAGCCTAACAAAAGGCAACAGCCCTGAATCATTAAGACTTTATAACCACAAGCAACAGTATTCCCAGGATAGGGTTTATCTCTATTAGAAATCAAAGAGAACTTTCCTTTCCGTTGAACAGATAACTCAAAATTATAAATAGCCAGCTTCAGTAGACTGGCTCTTTATGGAGTCAAGTGGGTTACAAATTCCTTGAAATTTGAGAAGTCTCTCTGAAAGGGATACTGAACTTAGGTTAGTGCTCCCAAGTGAATCTTGGCATGGATTTTTGTCTGGGAATTTAGATTTTAGATGTGAGTAGGCTTACTGTTTCAAGGAATTCAATTTAGCTCAGATATAGAAGTATATGGTGAACAATTTGAATATCAGCAAAGCTGGTTTTCTTCTGTATGAACCACTATGTACGTAACAGTTTATGATTTCCATTGTTTTGTTTTCGCACCAGAGGTGCAGAGGGTTAGCTCAATTATACTTCGTGTTACTGGCACATCCTAGTAACATCACTGGTGGTGTGAAGCTCACCTTACTGGGTTTATTTAGTTTTTCTTTCTATTCCCATTTTCTATTCCCTTTTGCCAATCCCACCCCCTACTCAGGATGTCATCCTAATGTGTGTGATTGGCATACTTTTATTTTCATTTGTTGTTTTAAAACGTTGTGATATTGAGTGCATGTATTTTAATAGGCAGAAATAATTGTTATACATTTGAAATTTTGCTTCTTTTTCACTCAGCACTGTTTTAGAATTTTTTTATTTATATAAAATAGTTGTACCTATTTTTGAGGTACATATGCTATTTTGCTACCTGTATGCAATGTGTATTGATCAAATCAGAGTAATTGTGATATTCATTACTTCAAACCTTTATCTTTCCTTGTTCTGGGAACATCACAATTCTTCTCTTCCAGTTATTTTGAAATATCCTATAAGTTATTTAGGATATTTAGTTTCCTGACTGAACTATCAAATACTAGAACTTATTTCTTTTATCTAACTGTATAGATAAACATATGCCCATGTATAACCATGGCTGTATGAATTTCTAGTGTGTTGCCTCTGGCCCTAATGAGGTATTGTTTAGCGTGTAGCCTCCATTCTTTATCTATTCCCCAGTGGAGCTGCCTACATTGTCTCTAGCCCATTGCTAGTACAAATAACATGATGAAGAACATTCCTGTATGTGTTCCGTCATAGCCTGTGCAAGGATTTTTCTGGGACATGCTTTATAGTGGGTTGTGGTAATACAGCAGGTATGTGAACTTAATTGGATTAAGGTTTGCCACAGATTGCTTTTCAGGGTGACTGCACAACCGCACAACCCTACACTCTGTGCAGGAGGTTTTCCATTTCCTACAACTCCTTCCAACATTTGGCATTGTCCAGCTTTCTAAATGTTGCTAATCTCATAGTGTAAAGTGATATGTTATTGTTGTTTTAATTAGCATGACTTTAATTCCTAATGGATTTGGGCATATTTCATGTTTGTTAGTCTTTGGAGTTTCCTACACTGCAAATTGCTTTTTTCTAACTTCGCACATAGCTTTCTTGGCCCATACTTTTCTTTCTCTTTCTTTTTTCTCCTTTCCTTTTTTTTTTTTTTTTTTTTTTGAAAGAGTCTCACTCTGTTGCCCAGACCGGAGTGCAGTGGCATGATCATGGCTCACGGCAACTTCCACCTCACAGGTTCAAGCTATTTTCATGCCTCAGCCTCCGGAGTAGTTGGGATTACAGAAGCTCACAACCATATCCAGTTAATATTTCCTATTTTTAGTAATGATGGGGTTTTGCTGTTGGCCAGGCTGGTCTTGAACTCCTGTCCTCAAGTGATCTGCCTTCCTTGGCCTCCAAAAGTGCTAGGACTACAGGTGTGAGCCACTGTTTCTGGCCTCTAGGGGATAAATGATTGGATTAGGGAATTGTAAAGGTGAGACTCAATTTCTAGCAGTTTTACTTATAAACTGTAGAACTTTGGATCAAATAATTAACTTCTCAATGTGTCTATTTAATCACCCAGATAACATGAAGATAATGTTATCTACATTTCCTACATGCATAAGAAATGCATAATATTGGGCCTGAATAAGATGGGGCTAACAAAATAATGATTATCATTGTTGAATAGATACCCCATAGTAGACTCTATTTATTTTTTCTGGTTATAGCCCTAAATTTGTTTGAACAACTATCACTCTTGCATTATCTTGGCATGTATTTGGCAGGGTACTACCTGCTCAGAAGTGGAGTTTATAAATTACACTCAGGAGAAATCAGTCATCCCCTGTACACAGTAATTGATACAAAGTTGAATACAAGACCCAATTTAGATTCACTGAAGTCTACAAAACTGATTTCTGGAACATTGGCTGGTGCCATCAGGAAACTGGATGTAAGGATGGGGTGTAGCTCCTATCTTCCAACATAACATATTTGAGAAAGTTGAAAAAAGGAAGTTGAGCCCTTATGACATGTTTCCGTCTAAATTAGACCTCCATCTGAAGCCAACTAAAGGATAATTTTCTAGGTAGGTATGTGAATGAGTAAATTCTTTTTTATATTAAGGTACTCCCAGGTACTCAAAGCTTCACTTTCGTAGGTTTCAGTCACCTGTGGTCAATTATGGTCTGAAAACATTAAATGGAAAATTCCAGAAATAATTCATAAATTATTAACTGTGTGCCATTCTGTGTAGCATGATGAGATCTCACAATGTCCTACTCAATCCCAGCTAACAGGTGAATCATCCCTTTGTCCAGAGTATCCACATTGTATATGCTACCCACCAGTTACTCACTTAGTAGCTATCTTGGTTATCAGATTGACTGTCATGGGATGGTAGTACTTGTTTTCATGTAATCCTTATTTTGCTAAGATCTATGGTAAGAATGAATCTATCTATGAATTATGAATAAAGAAAAATAAATGAATGCCTAGTATATATATATATACACTTCATTACAATCTGCAGTTTTAGGCATCTATTGGGGGTCTTGGAATGTATCCCCAGAAGACAAGGAGAGATTATTGTATACTCATTTAGATTGTGTTTCCTGTTGCTTGGAGCTGAAAGAGGCCTTAAGATATTATCAAGCAAAAAATTTTGAAATATAGCCCTTCCACTAAAAAAATAGTTAAAATAATTTTTATTCCTTGAGGAATAAATGAAGATGGAAATAAATGATCAGATTCTTGAAAGAAAAAGCAGTCTTTCTAGGAATGTTGACTAAATAAATTAGTGTTGAGGAAATGATTTAATTTAACCATGTTATAAAACTAGTTTATAGATAATTCCATTAGCTGCATATTAAAAAATACTTGATTCATAAAATATGTTACAATCTGAAGCTATAAACTATCAGGCAGATACATTTCTCAAAATGACACCCCTACATGAGCTCAATTTGCAAAAACATATAAAGATTTCAAGTGAATTTACGTGAAGTGCATTTGCATGGTGATATTAAGTAAGATTGAATCAGAGTCACTTATAACTTTAGATTACTACATTACAGTAAATCTCATTTAAAGTAAATGAACCATGAGAAAAAATAGTGTAAATTTGTTGCTAAGTATAGTATCTTGAGCCAGAGGGTGGGAAATGGGGAAAACATTGATCAAACAACTGATTTCATTGGAAGAAATAAATTGTCTCTTGCATAAAATTTGAAAGAAAAATCCCAATTTCCAAAATCATTAGTAGAAGAAATTTTACGATGTCATAAAACCATGCCTTTTATTTTTCAACCTTTTTTGAAGGAAGTTAGTCATGGCCAGCTAACCTATAAATTCTTTCAAGTTAATCCATTGCAGAAAGGGCATGTCTTATGTTCCTCGATATTCTACCATCACCAAACTCCATCTACTTTCCGGTGATAATTGATTGGACTGGAGCTGAGAGCATGGACTAAGTTAGATGATTCACATTAAATTCTTTCAAAAATTTGGAATTTCCATAAAGAGAGACTAATCCAGTGAAATAATAGCGAGAGCCTGATATTTAGGTGGGATAGAATCTAGTCTGGTGTTAGGTGCATGAAAAGCCAATGATATCCTTCTATTTTTTTTTTTTTTGGATGAATCATGTTTATTTTAGGTGTTTTAATTGTTTTCTGCGTCTAACAATCAGGAAACCCTTGTTAAAGCCTTCTAAAGAATCCCCCTAATTTCTTTTACATGGAGATTCATAAAAGATGTAACTGGTGACCTTTAAAACTGAAAAAAAAAAAAAAAAAAAAAAAAGAATCCATTGACTTCGGTTCATGTCTAATTTTGAGTGTCTAAATCATTAGTTCTTAGATAGAATTTGATGTATTTATGGCATTCTGGGGTTTGAACACACCTAGAGACACCAAGCAATTTATTTAGATAAATCATATTTTAATTATTCAGGAGGTGAAAATATCTGACATATTTTTTAGGAACATTAGTAAAAGAAATTCTCCAAAAAATGTTTCATTTGTAAAAAATTAAATTACCTTGATGTCAAAAGTTGATGATAACAAATCCAAGTTCCCCCTGCTCAAATTTAAGTAGGTCTTTCTGGAGTTTGAATATGGTTATCCATGATATTTAGAAGAATGTTTCAAACCTCTGAAAACTGCCTGTGCCATCTCTCAGTCTTCTTTCTAGTATCATTCATAACTAGGTTACATGTCCTCCCTACTTGTAAGCTTTATTTACTTATTCGTTTCACTTGACACCATATGCCTGATGGGCCTCATTTTACTTTCCCCCTTTTCTTCCTCCCATACTTTTTATTCTTGCAAAAATTATTAATTTAATGCTACTGTGCCACAATGCATCTGTGAACACAGTTGTGAACAAGCAGTGGGCACTGCCATCAAGGGCTTATTTGGCAGAGTCAGATAAACAAACAGGTATTTCAAATGGTTGGATAAGCTTGAAGATAAGACAATTCGGACATCATTAAAAGGACACATGATTTGAGAGAGAGTATAAGAAGGCTTCCTGCAGAAGGTGAATATTTACCTGGACCTAAAAGAGGTAGAGTGAGAGAGGGATAGGATAGCAGAGACGTACATATCTACAAAGGCTCAAAAGCAGAAGTGAACATGTAAGCAAGGATTTGCAAGAAAGTTAATATAGTTACTGTTGTTGGTGGTGAGGTGTGTGTGTGTGTGCGTGTATCTGTGTCTGCATGCATGTGTGTTGTGTATGTGTGGTTGGTGGGGGCATGGTGTTTGTTGGTGGTGGTAGTATGTGTGTATGTGTGTGTGTGTGTCTATTTGTGCCTGCGTGCATGTGTGTTTTGTATGTGTGGTTGGCGGGAGCATGGCGTTGGTTATGGAGGAGGTGAGAGATGTGAGAAATGAGGTTAGAGCCAAGCCAGAGCCAGCTTTTGAATGACACAACCTTTCTTAGGAATTTCCGCCATACTCAGAGGGCACGGGGCATACTTAAGGATTTCTAGCAAAAGAGTTACAAGGAAGTCAGTTATACTCTGTTTATGTAGGAAAGAGATGGGCTTTGAATTGACACAATACTTTATATATTGTTTTTTTAAAAATTATTTTTAAATTTTATTTCAATAGTTTTTTGGGGAACATGTGGTTTTGTTTTGGTTATATGAATAAGTTCTTTAGTGGTGATTTCTGAGATTTTGGTCACCTGAGCAGTGTACACTGTACTCAGTAGGTAGTCTTTTATTCTTCACCCCTCTCTTGCCCTTCCCCACCAAGTCCCCAAAGTCCAATATATCGTTCTTATCCATGTAGCTTAGCTGTTACTTATAAGTGAAAACATATGATAGTTTGTTTTCCATTATTGATTTACTTCACTTAGAATAATGCCTCCAACTTCGTTGCTGCAAAGGCCATTATTTGGTTTCTTGTTATGGCTGAGTAGTATTCCATGGTGTATATAACCACATTTTTTTAATCCACTCTTTGGTTGATAGGCATTTAAGTTGGTTCCATATTTATGCAGTTTTGAATTGTGCTGCTATAAACATGCAGGTGCAAGTTTTTTTTGTTTTTTTTCTATATTATATAATGACTTTTTTTCCTTTGGATACATACCCAG
Source organism: Sapajus apella (assembly GCF_009761245.1). Classification (NCBI taxonomy): domain Eukaryota; kingdom Metazoa; phylum Chordata; class Mammalia; order Primates; family Cebidae; genus Sapajus; species Sapajus apella. The sequence continues at coordinate 32,728,876 of NW_022436948.1, forward strand.
TAGTAGGATTGCTGGATCGAATGATAGTTCTACTTTTAGTTCTTTAAGGAAACTCTATACTGTTTTCCATAGTTGTTGTACTAGTTTAAATTCCAACCAGTGGTGTAGAAGAGTTCCTTTTTTATCATGTTAATGCCAACATCTTTTTGTAAAGCTTTTTTTTTTTTTTTTAAATTATGGGCAATCAAACAAGAGAAATATATAAAGGATATCCAAACTGGAAAAGAGGAAGTCAAACTGTTGCTGTTTGCCCATGATATGATCATATGTCTAGAAAACACTAAAGACTCATCTGAAGAGCTCCTAGATCTGAGAAATGAATTCAGTAAAGTTTTAGGATACAAAATCAATGCACACAAATCAGTAGTACTGTCATACACCAGTGACCAAACTGAGAATCAAATCAAGAACTCAATCTCCTTTATAACAGCTGCAAAACAAAAACAAAGACAAAAAAAAACCTTAGGAGTATACTTAACCAAGGAGGAAAAAGATCTCTAAAAGGAAAACTGCAAAACTGCTAAAAGAAATCATAGATGACACAATCAAATGGAAACACATCTCATGCTCATGGATGGGTAGATCAATATTGTGAAAATGACCATACTGCCAAAAGCAATCTACAGATTCAATGCAATTCTCATCAAAATACCATCATTGTTCTTCACAGCACTGGAAAAAATAATTCTAAAATTCATATGGAACCACAAAAGAGCCCATATAACCAAAGCAATACTAAGCAAAAAGAACAAACCTGTAAGCATCATATTACCTGACTTCCAATTATACTACAAGGCTATAGTTACCAAAACAGCATGGTGCTGGCATAAACATAGGCACATACATCAATGGAACAGAATGGAGAACCCAGAAGTAAAGCCAAATATTTACAGCCAAATGATCTTTGACAAAGCAGATAAGAACATAAAGTAGGGAAAGGACACCTTATTCAATTAATTGTGCTTGGATAACTGGCAAGCCATTTATATGTTGTTTTTTAAGATACCTCATATCTATCCATCTTCAAGTCTTTCTGGGTAACACAGTTGAAGAACTACAGTTTTCAGAGACACAATCTAACTGGAGTGATCATCTTTACATATGAGAAAAGGAAGTCTCAGAAACTAACAGACAGACAGCAAGTAACCCATAAAGTTAGCATGAGGGATAGGAGCAAAAGCACAAGCTTCTGCTTCTTGGTGTGAACTAGTAAGCTAAGACTTTTTTCTTTTTCTTTTAAGACCTAGTATCTGAAGAACAAAAATTAACTCTTATCAATCTTTCATTATCTTAAAATTCTATATTAGATGATTTATGAATATTGTTGGAAAGGAATTATTTCTGTGTATAGAATGATTAGCTTGTAAACATAGTATATAAGAACATACAGACAGCAGGTCTTAAACAGACAGCCTAATTTCCTTTTGATTTATGGTACCTGTGATTTCATGAAAGAGATTTTAAGCATACTATCTCTGGAATTGTGCTTTATTAACTATAAAATATGCATATGCTATTAATACATAAACACATTTCAAACTCTATGTAATGAAAAAAATCTTTATAAGAGAACATTTGAGTATTTGGTTAATAATAGAAAATGGGGAAAATGTTCTGCTAAGGAAGGTTGCATTTAATACTAAAAATAATAAAGAATATTATTTTTTGCTTTTCTTTATACAAGTTTTTAAAAATTATTTTTGCTTTTATTTCTGAAGAATATGAGACAGTCAAGTGGTACTGAGACCCATGTCATTACCTTGTATAGTGGTTATTTTTCAAAGTTTTGGAATCAGTTTTCAGACTTGAATATATATTGGTTGCCTATGTGTTCTACCAGCTAGGATATAATTTTATTATTTATACCTTAATGAAAATAAGTTTTAATTTAAGATAAATATATTTTAAAACTCATGTTCTACATAGGCCAGCGCCAATCAAAACTTCTTTTCCTGCTCAGGGTTGTAAGACAAGAGTTCTCTACATGACCCAGCTCTCACTCCCAGTGTAGGGAAAGGTGACTATAAACTTGAAAAGCAGGATAGGTAATTTGAGACATTTTCTCTCCGACTCTACTACGAAGGGAAACATTGTTGTCTTCCAATCTAGCAATCAGCAGTTCTCTAAAGGAGGAATGCCTAGGGGATGGAGGTGCCAGGTGAGGAAATGAGATGGGAGGACAGTCTTGAAAAACAACTTTACCAAAGGCATTTTGAGTTGCTTCAGAGAGGTCCAGAGCTATTGTTTGGTTCTGGATCAGAACAGCTGCTTCCTTTTCTCGTTTGACTGGTAACAAAATACTTAGCCTCTCTTGACTAAATCTTGCTCACATTTTTCATTTATGCAGAAATGATGTTCTATGTATGCATTTAACAAGATACACAACAATGCAGGCTATCCTTAAGGAACAATGTGAAAAATATTTTTCTAAAAATCTGAAATCAAACCAACTGACTTTTTTGGTGAGTCATAATGAAATATTTAAACTGCTGAGTATAAAAATGGATCATAGGTTGGGTGTGGTGGCTCATGCCTATAATCCCAGCATTTTGGGAGGCTGAGGGGGCCAATCACCTGACACCAGGAGTTCAAGATCAGCCTGGGTAACATGGTGAAACCCATTTCTACTAAAAAAAAAGACACCTGCAGTCCTAGCTACTCAGGAGGCTGAGGCACAAGAATTGCTTGAACTCCAGAGGCAGAGGCTGCAGTGAACCAAGATCTCCCACTGTATTCCAGCTGGAACAACAGAGCAAGACTCTGTCTCAGAAAAAATAAAGTAAAATAAAATAAAATGTATCCTAAAATGTGGTAGAGTAAATGATGGTTGTAGGTACAGAGAGTTTTTAGTAAGAGCCTCTGTATATTAGAATGTGCATAAAAATAAAAATCTAGTAGTTTTATCTATAAATTGATACTAGCGAATTTTAAAAGGCAAAGTATTTTGACTGTTAGTAAATAATACACGAGATTAAAATAATTTCAATAATTTATCATTAAATTTGAGTTATATAAAAATATTTTAACACATTCTGAATCTTTTGTTATTAAAGAAGACATTGTCCATATGTGTTCAAAACCCCTTTTATAGGGATCAGGGAGATGGTGATGCACTTATTCATTAGGAGGCTTAAGAAGAAGTTGGTCTTTGCAGACAAATAAGTAAATATGCTACTTTTTACCTGGTATAAATAATTATGAAATGCACTATGCTTACTTGTTTGCTTTTGCTTTTTTCAGTGAATCAGGGTCCCAGTATGTTGCCCAGGTTGGAGTGCAGTGGCACAATCTCAGCTCACTGTAGCTTCCATCTTCTAGGCTTAAGGGATCCTCCTGCCTCTCAGCCTCCTGGGTAGCTGGGCGTGCAGGCATGTGCCACCACACCCAGCTAATTTTTTGCTGTTTTTGTTGAGATGGAGCTTCGTTTTGTTGCTCAGGCTGGTCTCAAACTCCTGAGCTCAAGCCACCCACCTTCCTCAGCCTCCCAAAGTACTGGGATGAAGAAGCATGAGCCACCACATCTGGCCCCATGTTTTCTTGTATGACTTGACTACTGCAAGATTAAGTTGATGCTCAGTAGACACAACAACCTTAGCTTACATTTTTGAGTCTTATGTTTGGATTATTCCACATTCTCCTTTAAAGCAACCTAACTCTTTATCAGAGTATGTGTGTATACACACACACACACACACGCGCGCGCGCGCGCGCACACATGATCCCGTTATATCTTAGTTTTTCTATTGTGATTCACTTTAGATTTACTTGGAAAGTAAGTGGAATATAAAATAAACAATTCTTAACAAATAGAAATTTCACATTATATTTTATAGTATTTTAAAGGCCAGACCTCAATTGTGATTCCGCACTTCCACAGGTCTTTAAAATTTTGTATATGTGTGTGTATGTGTGTAATGAAACTAAGTGATGAGAAAAGGCAGGCTGGGAAAGTACTACTACAAACATGTTTTATTGACGTAAAACTGCACAAAAAGGCCGAGTTTAAACATGTTTACTAAATTTAGCTTTCCCTAATAAATCTAAACCTATCTCAAAATTGACAACTAAGATTAAAACATACAAACTCAGTTTTGTTTTGCAAAATAAAGTTTAAATTTGCAACACATAAAAACACAAATATAGGGATGGCTACTTTTTGCCTGTGTTTTTGTATACCAAACCAAGGCTAATTACTTTATCTTATGTCTGTCTGCCTTCTAGGTATTTTTATTTTAGTTATTTTATTTTATTCACATATGCTGGAAAGAAATACACATTTGGAGATATATATATATATATATATATATGTATATGTACACACATATAAATACATACTTATTACGTATCGTATTCATTGGTTCAATAAATTTTATTCTATGGTCTCTTAGGGACATTTTTCCTCAATTTTTCCAACTAAAAATAACAATAAAAGCTACCATTTATTCAGAGTTTATTATGCGCTAAGTTCTGTGCTAAATATTTTACTGTTTCACATGTCATAGTTTCAACAACACTATAAAATTTCGAGTCTGGTACTCTTACTATATTTACTTTGTGGGTGAACAAACTGAAATATGGAATGATTTCACAACTTCCCTAAAATTATGCAGCTACTATGTGTGAGAACGTGAATCCAAGCCCAAGTCTTGCTTACTAGACCCATTCTGGGTCTAGCTCTGGATATAGACTTAAGTAAATTCTTTTCTTACTTGCAATCTGAACACCAATTTAATTCCTCCAGCCTCATTAAATCTTAAAGAAAATTTCTTTAAAAATGTCTGTGACAGCTAAAGGTCAACATCAAACTAAGTTAGATCATGGCATATTAGTGAACAAATCCATATATTATTTAACTTGAACCTAAATTGTATCTAAGTTGTAAAATATAAATATTTAGCATATCTATTTTTTACACTAAAATTGTAGAAGTTTAGTATCAAATTCATGATCCAATTTTCATAATTAGGTAATCTCCTCCTCTATTGTTTTGTTCCTAATGACTGTTGTTGTTTAATTTTGTATGCTGTCTCCAACCACTTTGAAGGTAGAAATAATACAAATAAATTTTCAATAAATAAAAATATACTAAATCAAGTCAATCAGCTGGCTGTGAAGACCTGACAAGAAAGGTTTACATTTTTCTGATGCCTTCTCTCTCTCACTGGTGGTTTCCGTAGCAATCAGCATCTTAATGTTTTTTTCTACCCAACTGCTTTCACTGGGTGTAAAATATTTGTAAACATTTTTTGCCTAGTAAAAATCTAGTAAGTGGAGAAAAATAGCAACTCTCCACTTTTTTTTTTCTTTTTTAGAGGGAGTCTGTCACCCAAGCTGGAGTGCAGTGGCAAGATCTAGGCTCACTGCAACCTCTGTCCGCTGGGTTCAAGCAATTCTCCCACCTCAGCCTCCCTAGTTGCTGGGATTACAGGTGTGTGCCACCACGCCCCACTAATTTTTGTATTTTTAGTAGAGACAGGATTTCACCATGTTGGCCAGGATGGTTTAGATCTCCTGACATTGTGATCTACCTGCCTCGGCCTCCCAAGGTGCTAGGATTACAGGTGTGAGCCACTGAGATTTGTTAAAAGATGGTGATAACATCTGTAAAAAGTTTTGCCAAACCCAAGATCCCTTTGCTAAAATGCATGTGTATTTTCTTTTATCCTCTCCTGCCCAGGTATCTGGATCATCTATAGGTGGGTCACTGAATGCTAATGAATCAGAGCAAAAACACAGTATCAAGTAATCCATAAGTCTTGCTTGGAACAAGGATATATAAGCTCTGATGACTTGTACACTTATACCACAATAGCAATAAGTTTCAGCGTTAAATCATCTCTCTCTTTATGTGTAGAAATAGATCATGTGTGACCAGTGTCCTTCCTGCTGATGCTCCTTTCCCACATGTGAGAAAATAGAGATCTTCCATCTGTATCCTTTTTAGCCCCTTACACCACATGTTTGCTGAAAACATACCCCGCATGCAAGCAGACATCATAAACTAATTGGAGGAAGGAGTTTGTAATATATCTTCTGACTCCCCCACTCCAACCCAACAAACAATTTATATGTAAATACACACAGAGCTAAGGCAGACACTAAGTTGCCTAAATTAAATGACAGTCAGTCCCTGAGGACCAGCAAACATTGTCCAGGACATCAAGGATTATGGTCTTTCTCCTCAATGACCTGACAAGACAAAGGGTTGTTTGGATAATAGACATACCGTCTCAGTTCATCTATTTGCATATGTAGAAATTAAAGTATGATTACTGTATGTTCAGAGGACTTTTCATTCTTTCTGTTGCTTTGGTAACACTTACTATAATATTTTCCCTTTTAAACAGCCCAATTTGCATTAACTCCATAACTTAAATGCCATAAATGGGAAATATATGGATGGTTTTTAGATCTTTATTTATGGCATATATACACATAAGAAGGACATCACATTAAATAAATAAAATCCTCATTCTTGTTACAGAGAAAGTGCTGTTTGGGATGTTAAGGGAAAATAAAATATACACTATTCTATCGCCAGAAATCCAGAAAAAATATTTAATATAAATATTAATTTTAACTTTTGCTTATTTTCTCTTTTCCTATACCTCATCAGGCAAAAAAATCACAAATCCTCTATTCTTTTTAAATAAAATAAGCAATGGTTTTGACATACATAAACCTTAAAAAATATTTTCATCGAATAACTCTTTTAAGGAAACTTATTTTAAAGATGTAGACAACTTATAGATAGCTAATTAGACAGCTAATTATCAGAATGGAATTGACATATATCTATCTGAGGGACAACTGAGGTCACAGATATGCTTCAGGGATAGGAAGAGGAGAACAATTTCTTGTTTTTTAAATTTCTGAATCTTGCTTAATATTCTCATAGTAATATGAATTATGTATGCATGATTTATTCTTGGATTTTCATTAAAAATAGATAATTCTTTATGTGTTTTGTTTAAAGAAATGATGTCCAAGGTTTAAAGTGAAATTAAGCACATTGTCTTACTATGGGACTATTGATTCTAATGTTTGGTAATGTTACATAGAGTTTCCAAACTTATTTGACCAAATGATCCTTTTCCTTCCTGTGGAGTACCTCCAAGGAGTAATATTTTATAGAATCTGTTAAAATATCATCTACATTACAAAATGGAATTTTGCATTTATTGTATTGCATGATTTGGCTACATTTTTTTCAAGTCTCTCTAAAGCTCTTCTCAAGATGCATTTAAAATAATTATTCACTTTAACAATGAATTAGAAAGAACAAAATAATAATTCAAAAACAACTTCCCATTATATTCAGCTAGAAATAAGGGGACAGTTTATCAACCTTATATCCATCCCTTTCTGAAAGAAGCCCCACTGATAGAAAACTACTTTGGTGATGAAAACGCTACTAAAAGACAATTTCAAAGGGAATTGTGTCTAATGGTTTCGCCTTGTATTTTTTTTTTAAAGATATCATTAAAGTAAGTCAATGCTAACCACATTAACCAGTAATAATCACAAATTTTAGCTAATAAATTATTAATGCAATGTAGACCATTTGTCAGCAGAAAATGCTTTATCCAATCTTTTCATTCTCTTCATTACCACTCCTTGAATAGTCTGATTAACTGTCAGTTACATACATAATTCTTGTTACAGTTTGTTTATTGCTTTTCAGCAACCCAGTAATCCTAGTGGATGAAAATATTTTTCATTTGTCACAGTGACACGTGCTATGAAGTGAAAACACGAACAGCTGCAGGATTCCCTAAACTGATATAACACATATTTATTTAAGATTCCATCCCATTTTTTAAAACTTCCTATTTAACTAAAATTAACCACAGGATTAGACTTTGGTTTCAGATATGCCTTTATTGTAAGATAGATACAATTTCAGAAAAAAAAAAAATCAGCAAAGGCTTTGACTGTCATATCTCAAGCTTGATATTTTAACATATTTTTTCCTAAGGAATTTATTCTGCAACAGATTCTCTGATAAGCTTTGCTGGCTTGCCTAACTCATAGCTCTTAAATAGCTCCCAGTTATTCTACTTAGTCCAGTCCAAGCACCATTTTCATCAAGTTCCTATAGGCTGGCGTCTTGGGTGGTAGGTTATGTTGCTTTATCCTTAGACTATTTCTGCATTTCTACATTCTTTCTTGAGCCATGGATCACTATTGTAAAAGTAGCCACATAGATAAAACACAAGCATATAAAAAAATTTAAGAAGAGAGTCTTGATGGGTGAAGGGGGGTATCTTATTTTTATTTCTTCTGAGAAATTTGGAGCTTAAAATAAATGTCATTTCTACTATTTTAAGTTTTTGTTATATTTTTAAAAATCTGTCTTAAACAAATATATTATTAAACAATTATATTTGATAGAATTCCAAGCAAAATTTACTCTAAAATAAAGATAATAAATCCATGGTTCTATGTAGCAAAGTATACACATTCTGGTAATAAAAAAATACTTAAAATCTGATTTAGAATACTTTTATTATGCATAAGATAGACATAAAAACTGAAGAAAGGAAATATTAGGAAGCCTTATAAGATTATATAAATAATAAATTAATAAAAACAAAAAAATGCTCAGCAGATACTGAAATCTTATATAGACAATTTAAGTTTCATCCTGTGAAACTTTCCCAAGTGAAGGTGAACTGGCATCTTGCATATCCTCCCTAAATATATTTACTTTTGTCCTACATGATGAGTGATAAAAATAATCAACTATCTAAAAATTAGGAAATTTAAAATGTAAACCTTGCATCCTATTGTCATTTAAGAAAGTTGAAGCTCTGGCAGCAATATGCTAGAATTCCCCCATGGAAAGAATTGGCTTTAGGGAACATGTGCTCCCAAACCATCCCCGTCACTTCCTATGTTCTTATACCCAGGCCATTTCATGCATGTATAGTACGTGCCTGGACGCTGTAGGCATTGGTGTTTGAAACTGCTACTAACTACAATAAATAAATTCTCTTGGATAGAGTCCAAAATGTACCTCTCTTACACTGAATCCTATTTTATTGCAAAGAGGGTTATGATAAATTTATAGTACATGATTAAATATGCATGGTCTAACATAATTGCAAATAAAATATTGCATAAAAGAGTGTCGAGATAAAACTGAGTACACAGTAAAACCTTTTAAGGGTTACAGTTGAAGGTTTTTCTAAATAATAATGAATCTTTTATTTTTATAATCTAAGAGACAAAGGGACTCCCTCAAGTCCCGAGGAATACTTCCAGATGGTATTGTCTTGATATTACTAAAAGAAAATTATTGATCAGTACAAATTTACAGAGACTTCTATTTATTTCTACTGGTGAAAAGGCCCAAATCATTTCACTTTTTCTGATGGATATCAGGAACAAGATAGGTAAAAGAATATTACTCATTTATAGATCAAGAATTGTTTAATTGAAGAGGATATTTGAGATTGTTTCCCAGGTCAGGGTTTGCCCAATCCTTAATACATAAAATGTATTAAACTTCTCCAAAATACTGAATATACGACATATATTATTGACAAAGTGTATTCAGCTAAATTATTAAATAACTTCTGACTAATCTAAGTTTCTGGAGAGAATTACATTGCTCTTAAAATAGCTATTTTTTTAATTGAAATACTGATTTGAGATACTGTTTTAGAATGCCTAGAAATTTCAACATCAAGGCACAAATCTGTATCTGTTCTTACTTTTCAATTGTTTGTTTTTTGGGGAAAAATGTGCTAAGTATTACCTGTGTGATTGGTATACAAAGTTACATAAAGATCACATGAAGTTGATATCATTATAGACATTGAAAAATATGTCAAATTATATCTAACATAATTATGATATTTCAGTTGCAATACCAAGGAAGTAAACAAAAGTAGGCAAGGGCTTTTTAATGGACAAGTTAGCTTGTACCATGTAAATGTGAACCTTTGACTATCTCCTATCCCATTGTGTATGTTAACAGGATTAGCTAGCATTAGTCCCCCATCCACAAGAAGTGTGATATGCAGTGTGACCTGTAAATCTCTCCTGGGATTCAAAAGGGCTAAGTTGAACCATGGATGATTTCAAAGTAATTCTCAGCACAATTATCTGCTTGACCTGCAAGATGAACAAGCATATCATTTAATTAATTGCCAAGCTCTTGTGAACAGTGCTGTTCATTTTTTTAGTAACTGCATGATGATCTGCCCTTGTTGATTCTTATGGGAATGACAAAAATTGCACATTAACTGGTTTGATGACCACTTTCCACATTGCCATCCAACACTACTTTCAATCTTGACATGAATGACTCCTTCTTAGGAGTATCATAAAAGGATTCCAAAGGCAGTGTTCCCTTATAGCTGTGATAAATATTTTTTGATCATCTCAGGTCGCAATACAAAAACATCTTCTTCTCACTTATGACGTACAAATGTAAACCACATCTCTAAAACTGTAAAAGTATAAAACATTTTAAAAGCTGGTGATATGCATGGCATGATGAATACTAATCCAGAAAGAACAGAAATGATGCAACAATTATATTCATTTATTCAGCCATAATAAAGGTGAAATATTTCAATTTCATATAGGTATGTGAAGAGAAGAGGAAAAGGAAATGTGTGATTTTCTGTTATGAGGGAAAACATAATACAAATCTAGCATTAAATTATTCTGATATGTAAGTTGCCAAATATTACTGCAGGTGTTTATTCTGGATGCTAAATGAAGAATTTATTTTATGAACAAACAAATTAAGGAACAACAACTCGGGCAGGGAAAAAGAAAAAACAATTCCCAAAATATTTAGCTCTGAAATTTGTCTACTGAATGTCCTTTCTTTCTTTAATTTTCTTAGTGTTTATATGTCTGTTTGCCAGCTTGAGATTATTTTGCATTCTCTAAAATCAGATCAGATTCTAGAGTGTAATAAACAAAAAATCAACGAGTTAAACAGCTGAAATATCCATTTCTATTTCCAATTCATTGTGATACTTAATTATCACCTGAATTGCCTGATCCAGCATAAAGAGATGAAGTCAATGCCACAGTGTGTGGAAGCAGTCTTTAATCCAATATAGACTTCTAATTGCAATGGTGTGGGTGTGTGTGGCTGAGGGTATTCTCCCGAGGAAGGAGCCCAGCTTTGTATCATGAAATGATTGGTCTATTGTATATCTTTAGAGGAAAAAGAGAATGAATCCCTTATTAAATAAATCATGACATAAAACAGATTCTCCTTTGCCTCCTTGTGTGACATTTTTCTAGGTAAAACTAGGTAATTGACAAATTTTCAAACGATTTCCTCAGATTTTCTTCACTGCGGATCAGCATTTCTCAATCTCAGCCTTACTGACATTTTGGGCCGGATAATTCTTTGCAGTAGGGGCATGACTGTAAACTGTAGGATGCTTAGCAACATTCCTAGCCTCTGTCCACTAGATGCTAGTGGCAACTTTCTCCCCCAGCCTTGCCCCACTAATGACAACCAAATATGCATCCAGACATTACTAAATGCTTTTGGGAAATGGGGGCAAAATCACCCCCAGTTGAGAACCACAGCTTCAGTTAATACTCTGAAACAAAAAACACTTTGGCTCACTTCCCTCATTCCCAAAACACACCCAATCTTAGGTAATTATGGAAGGCATGCTTCCTCTTCCAGGGAGAGCAAGTAGTAATGTCCTACAGACAAGGAGGAGATAATCAATAAAAAACAAAGAAGTAATGCATGGCTTCAACTATATTATATACATCATCATTTTAAATCATCCCCACAATGAGGGCTCCCCTGAGATATTGCAAAAGGGAGAACCTGGGTCAGTGATTGAAGAAAATACACTTTTTTAGAGAATTATATGATATTTTTGACACTGATGAGAAGCAGACCCCATTCTATTTTGATGTTTTAACTCAGAATAAACCCATACAATGGGGACATACTGTCACATCCATGCATCTGCTTAACATAATCAAATAGTTTGCTTAACTATTTTAAATTAGTGAAATATTTTTCTTGAACTTTCGTACCTTCATGGATCCTAGCTCAAAGCTTAGTATCTGGGTGAGTCCACCTAAGTTTTAAATGGTATATTTAAATTCAACAATCTGTGTCAATTCCAAATAACAATAAATAATTTTCTGCTATACCATCTTCCATCAAAGGCAATACATACAAGTTTAAGTGAAGGAGTGAAAATATACATTTTTGGTACTTGATGATTTTTTTAAGCAACGTTTGCCAAGTTGGTGTAAAAAACTATAAGGAGTCATATTAAAAACTCAAGTAAACATTAATAGATCCCATAATTATTATAATTGTGTTAAATTAATAGATATTTGCTGCAGAAATAATATGGTTATCTGAGAATACCAGATAGAAAATGTCCTTATATATGTACACAAATACTGTTCAAATATACAGAATTTCACTTATGAATTCCAGTTCTGTTATGATAAAAATATCTTGCTTATAAAATCAAAGCTGACAAAATCTAGGGGGCTTTTCATAGTGTGGCAAGTATTTCTTAAATGAAGAGTGTGTGTTTCCACTAAGCATACTGTGATTTCCTGCTTTTCTTATAGATTTGTCATCTTTCACTACACATATTTTTTATTCCTGTGACACCGTCTTCTCTTCTTATCTCTTTTCTCTCATAAACATCATCTTATTTTCAACTTGTTATTGCTTTGGCCATTGTTTTGCTAGGCAAAAACAAGGAAATATTGCATATGTGACGTAAATGGAAAGAACTCAGTTTTATCATCAAGTAGGAGAACACGGCCAATTAAATAACTTCTTAAAGTCTCAGTTTTTTCATGGGGAAAATGAAGTTACCTCTTATATTTCTTGTATGTTTGTCAATTAGTAGATTCCTCACAATTAGTAAATATTCTTCTTCATTAGAGTGAAAATGTTGGGGTGGTTTTCTCTACTGGGTGAGGCATACTATGGTACATATAAAACGAAATATTGAGGAAGTCTGATATAACAAAAAATACCTTTCATTAGAAATATGGGGCCAGGTATAATTTACTGTGGGTCTTAATTTTCTCCTGTCTATATCACTCTTTGTCTGTTAAACTGATTACATTTATGGATTATAAAAGATCTTTAAAAAGAAACCCAAAAGGACATGTTGTCATTTGTTTATTATCAACATAATTACATAATTCCTAGGTTTTTTGTGTTGAGCATTTAGATTTATATTTCTAAACACAATATGATTCCATTCCATATGTGAATGCAGTTATTACTATAATATAAATTACAAAAATACTTGGATATGTCTGGCGAATAATTCAATGCATTCAGGATAATTACTTACTCTGTCCAAAACAAAACAAAACAAAGAACAAGAAGTGTTTTTAGACCAGATAGGATTTTCTAAGCCCTAAGTTCCTGCTGTTACCCAGATTTTCTTTCTGGTTCTCAATACGTCACAACTATCTCTCAGCAGACTATAACACAGGAATTAGTAACCAAGCGAATCAGAGACATTTTATCCAAATAGTAAGCTTACCATGAGTTCTCCTATAGGTACTAATTGGAAGAGGGACAAAGAAATTCCGAAGCAAAGTTATGTTTCATATCTGCCTCCTGCATTTCCTGCTCAAAAGCCAAGTTTCTTTAAACTTGAAATCCAGCTCCCTTGGATAGCACACACTGAGAAACCAGGAAGCATGGGACACAAAATGATCAGTGAATACTAGAGGATCAGAGAACATTTGCCTAAACCATGGAAAAAATTATTTCTAAAACATCGGAATTATATCTCATAAATCTAGGTTCTCCTCTTTTTCTTCTTCTCCCTCTCCTTCTCTTCTCCATCTTTTTCTTTTCATTTAACCCTGCAGACACTGTTGATGAACAACAACGTCTATCTTATTCGAGTAAAAGCCAGAGGAAACTGTCCAGCTGCGTTATCAGTCTCTCCATATGCAAATATAAAGAATCTGATCCCTCTCCTGATACTTGAGATCCAAAGGCAGCAATAGGATTATTCTGGGACCAATTCTTTCTCCTGAATGACTTGAAATGTATACAAAAAAGCATACACATCAGCAAGTCGAATGACTGATGGCACTGGCCTCATCCATATTTATCTTCCCAGGATTGGACAGGCATCCTATTGATTCATACAGGTCATTACACAGCATGTTTATAATCCAGTACCATCCAATTCAAAAGGAAACGCAAAATTAGTGATGGATCTACTTGCAGGTCTGTGCTTAAGGCACAAGATGGGTAATCAAGCATCACTCTCTTTTGGTATCACTATACTCTCCCTCAGTTTAATGTCAGTCAGTCTTACATAGATGACTCTAAAAGGATGGAAAATACTGAGATTCTCTAGTTAAAGAAACAATTTAAAAATGGTAAGCCTTTTCATACAACCAAATATATTCTTGGCAGAAAATCATTTCTGGGAAAATTTAAACAAATATATAGGACCTTGTTTTATTCTAGGACAAATGTGTGTATTTGTCACATCTTATATGTATATTATATGCATAAAAGGAAAGTTTTACTAGGGCCACCTTGAAAAGAAAATAAGCAAAACAAAAGAAAGGTAAAAACAAAATGCAGATGCAAACTCATTAGAATAATCAGGATTAGACACTATGATAGTCAGGTTTGAAATTCTCACTCTTAGAAAAAAAGTCTCGACCATTTTTAAAACTAACAAAGCAAAAAAGGTTATGAATACCAAATTATATTCAAAATTTAGTCAAACAAAATCTTTACTTTCTAAGTGGGATGTTGAGAAGCTAATAGTAGTGAAATAAAGCTTTTCTCTGTTTCACAATTTTCATGCTTTTGGAGTCCTGTAGCTTAACTCTTGCAGTTGCAGAAACTGGCACTTAATCTAAGTCTGGGCCTTGACATGCCCGGAGGCACTCAGCTGCAAACTCAGGCTCATGCAGGGTAACAGCATTGAGCTTTATTTAGTTTTGAAAATTAAACCAAAAGGAGAAAATTCAGTGGGCTATTTGATAGGGAATTAAGTTCTCAAATGACATCAAAATCATCCTGTAATCCAAAAGTGACTCTGAAATAAAGAGCTCACTTCACAACGCTCGTAGCACCATTGATTCATCCACATGTGTGCTGTGCCCTCTAACCCTGGAGGGTCCGGCATTTATTCCAACAATGTATTCATTGATCAAGATATTTTTTGTAACTTCTTTTTTGGAATTATCCTTAGACCCCATTGCATTGTCTATTAATTTACATGTGCATGAACTCGTTCATTTGGCAATTATTTGTTGAACCCTAAGATGTTTCATATGCTGCTCTAGATGGTGGTGATATCACTGCCAATGAAAAAAGATGGATGAAAAGCCTGCCCTCTAGGTCCTCGAATACCAATGTGAGAAGAAAGAGGCAAAAATAAATACGTTAATCACATGGAATGCCGGACGACAGAAGCTGCTGAAGAGGAAGATAAAGCTGGGGAGGAGGATGGCAAGGACTTGGGTGGGAACGACTTTCTGTAGAAGCTCCTCCGAAAGTGCGTCATTTGAGCAAAGATCTAAAGGTGGTAAAAGAGTGAGCCATCAAGGTATTTTAGGGAAGAACATTCAGTAAGAAGGGATAGCACGTGTTTTATGGCTTTGTGTGGTATTTTTTTTCAGATAAATTTAAACCGAGACTACATTTAGTAATTCTTTGGGAGGCAATAATATAAAAAAGTCCCCAGCCATAGACTAGTATATAAAATTGGTGAGGAATCTTCTTGTAGGTCTGTGCCTTGGGCATAAGATAGGTAAATAAGCATTTCTCTATTTTGATATCCCTATAGTCTCTTCTCATTTAATGTTAGTATCACACAGATGACTCTAAAAGGATGGAAAATACCAAGATTGCCTAGTTAAAGGAACATTTGAAAAATGTGCTAGCATAGAAACTATCCCTTAAACCAGTCCTGTGATTCTCCCCCCTTTCATACACTTTTGCGGTGTGTTTAGAGCCAGTATTCATGAATGAGCAGATTCCAATTTACTATCAACTTCTTGGAGTTTCTTCTCTGCCTCCTTTTCTTAACTGAAGTTTGGCCCACCTTTGGAGACACCACTAAGCCTGTAGCATTCTCAAGTGCTTTCCATTTACTGTCTAGTACCATGTGTATTTCAGGGGCTGGCTAATGGGTTGGTTCCTCCACAGTCCTCTTTATAACTTCTAAATCATTACTTCCATGCCGTCTTATTAAATGTAAAACAAAACCAAACAAAAAGTCTTGTTCCTGCTTCTAACATAACATGCACTCCTCCTCTTATTTGCTGCTATCTCTAGCCTCTCAGTTGCTACCCTTTATAATAAAACAGCTGGCAATGGCTCCAAGACATCTTGCGACCATTAATTCCTCTCCCCATCCAGGGTACCATGATCTTTCAGGTATCTTGTTGCCTTTATTGAGGAGAATTTCTCCCATCCCATTCCTCAGGCAAGTTCTCTCCCAGTAACATTAGCATTGCCTATGATTAATCTGAAATTTTTAGAAATTACAAATTCAAGCACAACCTTACAGTTTGCCTTATAAGAAAGCCATTTTTTAAACCTCATGTGAACGCTGTCCACTTTATCTATGTCAAAGCACCACTCTTAATCTTCATTCAATTTTAAATAATAACATAGTTTTTCTGGCCTATCATTTAAAACATTCCAGTAGGACACCTAAATTCTCTTGTCTTTTTATCACATCTGCATGGCAAAGATTCTCCATAAATTACCTGCCTTCTCTAGCTTGCTCAGAAACAGCCACATGGGACTGAGAGATATGACACAATAAGGCAGACATACTCAATATAAATGTATGATCTCAAATTAAAGAGGAGCTAAACATTCTCCATGTGACAGATAAATCCCCTGCGACTCTTCTTCATGGCATACCAAGCCTTCTTTGAGCTGCTGTAAACAACTTCCATTTCTGTCTTCACCCTGTATAGATGACTTCAGCTCCTATATCATAAAGAAAATTGTATTTTTCCACAGAGAGTCCTTCAACTTTGTTTCATTTTTCTTTTTTTTTTTTTTTTTTTTTTTTTTTGAAACAGAGTTTCCCTCTGTCACCCAGTCTGGAGTGCAGTGGTGTGATCACAGCTCACTGCAGCCTCTACCTCCTGGGCTCAAGCAATCCTCCCATCTCAGCCTCCTGAGTAACCGTGGCCACAGCATGGGCTACCAATGAGTGCCACCATGCCCAGCTAATTTTTTTTTTTTTTTTTTTTTTTTGAGATAGTGTCTCCCTTGTTGTCCAGGCTTTTCTCAAACTCCTGGGCTTGAGCAGTCCTTCCACCTTGGCCTCCCAAAGTGCTGGGATTACAGCCAATGTGCCACTGCACCTGGCCAACTTTCGGTTCCTTTCCTCACAACTTCTCCAACATTTGTGCCCCTCCTTGTCTTCCTTCCTGTTACAACAAAAGGGCTGTGTCTATGTCCAAGGCCAATCTCATCTATTCTGCTTTGAATCATTATCTGTTTCCCCCTTCTCAGAGAACTTACATTTGAACATACCTTCTCAACTTGATTCAACTCGATAAAATCACCAGTATTTTTGATCCATACTTGAAAGATACTTTATTTTTCACTCTTAATATCTTTGTCCTTTTTGCAATTTTTACAGTGGTGAACACTTTCTAATTCCTTTAAGCATTGTCTTCTCTAGTCTTTCTGACACCCCCTCTCTGGTTTTGCTTCACCTTTCCTGGCTCCCTTGCAGTTTTTCCCCAAGCTGTTTGTAATCTAACCATCCTCAACAAACCATTTTAAGGTGGGAGTTATTCAAAGCTCAGTCCTAAGTTCTCTTTTCTTCACTTGCTCTAGGGTCTTTCTAGGCAATTTCTTCCATATTCAATGTTTCTAGCAGTTTCTGCCATATTCAAAGTTTCTTCTATCACCTATGTTTAAGAGACTCCCTGAATTGATTTTCTACCTCAGTCTTCCCTACTGAGCTTCAGATCTGAATATCTACTGCAGTATCATCATCCACATATTTAAGAGAATATGTCCCAGCCAAATTCTTGACTCTCTCTCCACACTACTTGGTTCTCTCCCATTCTTGGCCAGGCCAGGGCATGTCGTCATTGAGTCACATGAGCAAATCTGGAGCTTAAGAGTCATCTCTGGTTCTGACCTCCAGCTCACCCCCCTGTTCAATTCATCTCAGAATCTTGTCAATTTTACTTCCAAAATTACACTCAAATTAATCTCTCTATCTCCACTGCCAACAGCTTAGTCTAAGCTACCATTATCTTGATTAACTATTTGACCTCGAAGGGTGAATTATATATGCTCAATTCAGGTAATGTCAAAGAAACAAACAGGTCAATATGCTTTATGGGTGAGTAGTTTCAAAAAATAAACTAATTAATCTATTTATGTATATACTTTAGCATGCTTATTAGAGCAGTCTCAGAGACACACGAGTTTTCTTATGCTGAGTTGAGCACTTAGATTTAATGGGAAACTGGAAATGTCATGTTCAATAATTGTTTTATTTTCTTAACAGATTGTTCTATTTTTCTTAATCAGAATAAATAAATATAGCCTCAACTATTTTGATTACCTTCTTAGAATATCTAGTAAGATTTTCATAGGTATTTGTTTCATGTTAAAGTTTTCTTTCAGATCTGCTTATTTTAACACAAGCCTCTCAACTAAATTCATTTGTACCAAAAACTTGAGTACCACTGTATTCTTCAAAGATGGTGATGCCATAAAGGACAAAGAAGGAAAATAATAAGAAAAAAATAAAAAGAAGAAAGAAGATGTGGAGATATAGAAAAGAGAGAGAGATGGCTCAATTCAGCTGCAAAATTGGATAATTTCTGCATGTAATTATAGTTACTCAACCTAGTGAAGGGTCAGCTGAGGTTCTACAAATGTAGAAAAAGATTAAAGTTCATTCAAAACTGTGTGAAACATCAATACCTGCTGATAGTTTTGTGATTAATGTAAATGTGAAGTACCTGCACCTTGTGATAAGGACAATAAAAAATGAAAAGCCATTTGACAATGTATTTGCAAGATTCAGACTATGAGATCTGACTTTGAGATACTTGAAATTTAGTGCAAGAAATTGGTATAATTTCCAGTTGTCAGGGATATTTTTAAAAAACCTGTTTATGTACAAAGGCCACTGATTCCATTGGCATAACTGGTTGCAAATATTTCTCCAAAATTAGAAGCCTGAGCTTTACGTCTGCAGAAGAACTGTAATTTATATAGTTCTGTACTGGATAGGGTTTACTAATACATACTACTCAGGCCAAATATGGAGAGATTTGTTATCCTTAAATTTATTTGAAATAAAACCATATATTCTCTCAAATACAAGTTTGCAAAATAACAAATAATAAAATTTTCAAGAAACTGATCATCTGTAGCAGAGATTAGAAACTGCTAATAATGCCAAATAATTTCACTTTCAGAAAAAATCAGTTAATAAAAATATCTATTTAGATATTAATCACAGTGAACCCTAAAGCCAATGCAATCTCTTTATTTCTTAAAGTATTTTAACAGCAATATAGTCTAGTTAGTGCTCTAAAAAAATGTTTTTTTTTTCAAAAATCTAATTTATAATGAAAATACTGAAATAGCCATGAGAAAAATGGTTATAATTCACTATAATAAAATACATATTCTCTGCAAAAAGTTAACATATTTAACTTCCTTTCTAAAAACAGCTCGATTGATTGCATTATAGAAAATTAAGTATGCAATTTAAACAATTCCAAACGCATTGCTTTATTTTAATAATGTGTGGTAGAAAATTCCAAACACTTTTTTATTTGTTTCAATGAAGAACAATTCTCTGGCTAAAAATTCTAAGTAAACTGAACTAACCGACTACCATGTAGGAGAAGCATCAGTCATATGAATGACATCAGGAAAGGATAAACCTACCAATTGCAGGAAAATAAATCACTTGGGTTTCACAAGTGACTGAATAAGTTAGGGTGTTAAACTATATTTATAATAAGCTAACTATTTTTTGTGTTTTTTAGAGATATGATCTCGCTCATTTGCCCAGGAGAGATTGCAGTAGTGTAATCACAGCTCACTGCAGCCTGGAACTTCGAGGCTGAATTGATCCTCCCAAGCAGCTAGGATTGCAGGCTTGAGCCACAGTGTCCAGCTAATGAATGTATGTATGTATTTATTTATTTACTTACTTATTTATTTATTTATTTATTTATTTTTGTAGAGGTGAGGTCTTGCTTTATTGCCCAGGCTGATCTCAAACTCCTCCCAAAATGCTGGGATTTTACAGGCATGAGCCACGGTGCCTGGCCAGTGCTCATGTTTGAAAGTTATTTTGCAACGTGATAAAAATAAAATGAAAAATAGAGTCAAATTTTAGCTTCTTCTAGTCCCAATAAATCTTAGATTTATTCAAAATATCTATGATGTCCTTAATTCTCAAATCATAATTTTTCTTATCAATGCTCTTTCTCACAAACAATTCAGTTTTCTTGATTTCAAAAACTATACTTTTGCCATAAGTGACTCTTTCGTTCATTATACCTAGTATTAAAATGTAATTTCAAAAGAAAGCCTTCCAATCAGTGTTTTGTGGACTTCCATAAACTAACCTTAATTTGAATAGCCACCATCATTTCTAGTTGTTTATAGAAATGAATCCTGAAATTTATCAAAACACCATGTCTGTGTCCATTTTCCCTCTCCTCTCCAATCCTCCGCACTGTCAATCTGTACCCATGAATGCATGTCAATTTTGGCCTATCCAAATTCATCCTGTATCTTTAATAAACCTCTAAGGCTTAGTCTCCCTTATGAAGATTTTCAAGGATTTCAGACTCTGTTTCTTTTGCTGAATTCTTGTAGCATATATCATAATAATATAATCATATAACATACCATAATTGTACATGTTTTACACTATTTTAGATTATCAGTCCTTCTTACATAAAACCACAATTTCTGGTCTCACATTTTGTCTCTAGTAGATTTCTGTGATGACAGTTTACCCCTGA
Source organism: Sapajus apella (assembly GCF_009761245.1). Taxonomy (NCBI): domain Eukaryota; kingdom Metazoa; phylum Chordata; class Mammalia; order Primates; family Cebidae; genus Sapajus; species Sapajus apella. The sequence continues at coordinate 32,749,885 of NW_022436948.1, forward strand.
TTCACTCTTATTCACCCTTTGCAGAGTCCCCTCCCAGGTTAACTCTGGGCTTGGTCAAGTGACTTGCTTTGGTCAATGTGACAATAGGAAATATAAAGTAAGCAAAGACTCAAAAAATGCTTACAATTTGGGTCTTAACTTCTAAGCCACTTTTGGAATCCAGTTCCCATCATGTTAATAAGCCCAAGTGAGTCTGCCAAATGATGAGCCAGCAAATGGAGAAAGGCTTCTGCCTTCCCTACCATTCCAGATATGCCAAACAACGTCATCAGAAACTAGCCAGCCCCTGCTAACCCTCAAACTAACTGAAGATACTTGAGCGACCTCGGCTGATGTCAACTGAATCCCACCTACATTGTCAACACTAAGCCAGTTCAAATTTTTGTTGTATAAAATGATAAGCTAAATAATGGTTATTGTTTTAGGTCACTACATTTTGGGTAGTTAGAGATACAGCAATAATACAAACTAAACATTTTCTCAACTAAACTCCAGTGAAGCAGAAATTACATCTTTTTCATTGTTGTCAATGGAAATAAGACAATCAGAGAACAGAACATCTCATGAGACACTACTAATGTGATTTTCTCTGCCTTCTACCAAATATAAAATTAGTAAAAAAAGAAAATGTTTATTATTGCCTTCATTTCAGGGCTCATTATTGGTCTGTTCAGGGATTCAATTTCTTCCTGGATTAGTCTTGGAAGGATGTATGTGTCCAGGAATTTATCCATTTCTTCTAGATTTTCTAGTTTATGCGCATAGAGGTGTTAGTAGTGGTCTCTGATATTATTTGTATTTCTCTGGGGGCAGCAGTAAAATCCCCTTTGTCATTTCTAATTGTGTTTATTGAATCTTCTCTCTTTTCTTCTTTATTAGTCTAGCTAGCAATCTACCTATTTTATTAGTGTTTTTCCAAAAACCCAGCTCCTGGATTTGGTGATCTTTTGAATAATTTTTCATGCGTTAATCTCCTTCAGCTCAGTTCTGATTTTGGTTATATTTTTGTCTTCTACTAGCTTTGGGATTTTTTTACTTGTGGTTCTCTAGTCCTTTTAGTTGTGATGCTAGGTTGTTAAGTTGAGATCCTTCTTTTTTTTTTTTTTTTGAGACGGAATCTCGCTCTGTCACCCAGGCTGTAGTGCAGTGGCATGATCTCAGCTTACTGCAACCTCTGCCTCCCAGATTCAAATGATTCTTATGCCCCAGCCTCCCGAGTGGCTGGGACTACAGGCACACACCACCATGACTGGCTAATTTTTGTATTTTTAGGAGAGACGGGGTTTCACCATGCTGGCCAGGCTGGTCTTGAACTCCTGACCTCAGGTGATCCGCTTACCTCAGCATCGCAAAGTGTTGGGATTATAGGCATGAGCCACTGTGCCCAGCCCTTTCTAACTTTTTAATGTGGGCATTTAGTGCTATAATTTCCCTCTTAACACCGCCTTAGCTGTGTCTTAGAGATTCTGGTACATTGTATCTTTGTTCTCATTAGTATCAAAGAACTTCTTGATTTATGTCTTAATTTCATTATCTACCTGAAAGTCATTAAGGGATAGGGTATTCAATTTCCTTATAATTGTATGGTTTTGAGAGAATTTCTTTGTCTTGATATCTAATTGGATTGTGCTGTGCTCCAAGAGACTGTTTATGGTTTCACTTCTTTTGCATTTGCTGAGGAGTGTATTACTTCTGCTTATGTCATTGATTTTAGAGTATGTGCCATGTGGCAATGACCAGAATGTATACTGTGTTGTTTTGGAGAGGAGAGTTCTATAGATATCTACTGTCAGGCCCATTTGATCCAGTTCTGAATATCTTTGTTAAATTTCTATCTTGATAACTGTCTAATATCGTCAGCTGGTGTTAAAGTCTCCTGCTATTAGTCTTTTTGAAGGTCTCTAAGTACTTGCTTTATGAATCTGGGTGCTCCTGTGTTGCATGCATATATATTTAGGATAGATAAATATTCTTGTTGAATTGAACCCTTTATCATTATGTAATGCCTTTCTTTGTCTTTTCTAATCTTTGATGGTTTAAAATCTATTTTGTCAGAAACTAGGATTGCAACCTGTGCTTATTCATGTTTTCCATTTGCTTGATAGATTTTTCTCCATTTCTTTATTTTCAGCCTGTGTGTGTCACGACATGCGAGATGGGTCTTTTGAAGAAAGCATACCAATGCATCTTTGTTCTTTATGCAGCCTGCTACTCTGTGTCTTTTAATTGGGGCATTTAGCACATTAATTCAAGATTAGTATTGATATGTGAGGATTTGATTTCATCATCATGATGTTAGCCGGTTACTTTGCAGAGTCGTTTACATGGTTGCTTCATAGTCTCACTGGTCTGTGTACTTAAGTGTGTTTTTATAGTTGTTGGTGATGGTCTTTAGTGCTTCCTTCAGGAGCTCTTATAAGCAGGTCTACTGCTAACAAATTTCCTCAGTGCTTGCTTGTCTGAAAAGGATCTTATTTTTCTTTCTTCTAAGGTTTTGAAGTGCAGTTTGGCTGGATATGAAGTTCTGGGTTGGAATTTCATTCCTTTGAGAATGTTAAATATTGTTCCCAAATCTCTTCTGGCTTGTAGGGTTTCAGCTGAGAGGTCTGCTATTACTTTGATGAGCTTCCCTTTATACGTGACCTAGGCTTTCTCTCTAGCAACCTGTAATGTTTTTCTTTCATTTCAACCTTGGAGAATCTGATAATTGTGTGTCTTGGGCAAAATCTTATTATGAAATATCTTACTGGAGTTCTCTGAATTTGAATGTTAAACTCTGTAGCTAGGTTGGGGAAGTTCTCATGAATGGTATCCTGAAATGTGTTTTCTAAGTAGGTGTGTTCCATTCTTCCCATCTCTTTTAGGTACACCAATCAGTCATAGATTTGGTCTCAATGAATGGCTTACCAACCAAAAAAAAGCTCAGGACAGATGAATTCACAGCTGAATTCTATCGGATGTACAAAGAACTGGTACCATTCCTACTGAAACATTCCAAAATATTTAGGAGGGACTCATCCTTAACTCATTTTATAAGGCCAGCATCTGACAGATACACAACAAAGAAATAAAATTTCAGGCCAATATTCTTGATGAATAGTGATACAAAAATCCTCAACAAAATACTGGCAAACTGAATCCAGTAGCACATCAAAAAGCTTATCTGCCACTATCAAGTAGGCTTTATATCTGGGATGCAAGGTTGGTTCAACATACACAAATGAATAAATGTGAATCATCACATAAATAGAACTAAAGACAAAAACCACATGATCATCTCAATAGATGCATATAACACATTTGATAAAATTCAATGTCACTTCATGTTAAAAAAAAAAACTCTCAATAAACTAGAAACGTAACTCAAAATAATAAGATCTATATATGACAAATCCACAGCCAATATCATACCGAATGGGCAAAAGCTGGAAGCGTTCCCCTTGAAAACTTGCACATGACAAAGAATGCCCTCTCTCACCACTCCTATTCAATGTAATATTGGAAGTCCTGTCCAGGGCAGTCAGGCAAGAGAAAGGAATAAAGGGCATCCAAATAGAAAAAGAAGTTGAACTATCCCTGTTTGCAGATGACATGATCCTATATCTAGAAAACCCTATAGTATCAGCTTAAAAGCTTCTTTTAAAAAAATTTCTGCAAATTATTGGAGTACAGGTGTTATTTGGTTACATAAACTTGTTAGGGGTGATTTGTAAGATGGTGCACCCATTACCCGAGCAGTATACCCTGCATTATATTTGTAGTCTTGTATCCCTCGTGCCCTCCTACTCTTCCCCAATCCCCAAAGTCCATTGTATCATTCTTATGCCTTTGTGTCCTCATAGCTTAGCTCTTACATTACTGAACTAAGAAAGTTACATATAACACAATGTAATCATTACCTAATCATGAGATTTTAGATGTATAATAGAAAGTGTACTCTATCCCATCCTGCCTCTAAAATCCTGAACTTTTAAACTGAAAAATCCACACATTCAAACTTTCTGGAAATGTAATACTCTTCAGACGATTGCCAAAATAATGTATCTGAAGTCCTCTTCTTATGAAGTCTTCTCTAGCCTGGCTTCTTAATATTTTATATCAAAGTTTTAGTGGATGAAACTTTGATATGAGTTCAATATTCTGCATGTGCTGGCTTTGTGATCTGGGAAATCATTTCATATATTTAAGTTCCACTTTCCTCCTTTATAAAGTAGAGATAGTAATAGTTTTTGCTTAAGCATTAACTAATGTAACAAAGGTAAAGAATCAGTCAACTTCCTGACATAGTTTAAGTGCTTGATCAGGTGAGTTATTGTGATGCTATAGTGCTGGCCAAGGCAAGAACCTGGGAATCACACTTGATTTCTCCCCATTTTAGGTCCTGATTAGATGTAATTGACTTCCAAGTCTCATTAATTTTTAACAGCTTAGTGTTTCTCAACATTATTCCCCTTTCCCTCTTTAATATCCCTGCTTTGCTTTAGACCCTGCTGTCTCTCACTTGCACAATCCCAATTGTCCTTCTGTCTCCAGTTTCAAATATGATACATTTGTCTCCAAATGTATCATATTCCATATTGTAGATCAGTCATCTAGAATGATTTAGTCATCTAGAAGTCAATTCGTATCACTTGCGTTAAAGACAAAATGTAAAATCCCTAACACAGCACAAGAATCCTTTGAGATCAAGCCATTGCATATGCTCCAGCCTCATTTCTTGCCTCTTCCCTTGGCACTATACAGCCTGTAGTACTGAATTATGATCAAATCTCAATGAACAAATAATAGGATGTATTGGTGACATGTAGGAATAGATAAGTAATAACAACAATTAATGGCTAATTAAAAAGTATCCAAAAAGTGCTATAAATTGGACTCAAAATAAACCTATTTAAAATGCTTAGGAACACATTTACAATTAAACAGGTATCATGTAAAAGTTATAAAACAAATAACATAAAAACAAATAAAGGCACTGCATATCACATGAATGGCTTGGTGAAAAATAACCAAAGAATCACTATTTGCTGAACCCTGCTCTTGTACTATTTCTTAACTGTTTTTTTGATGACCACATGTTGAAGACTTAATGGAATACTTTTAGTTCTAAACATATGCTTTTAATTTCTTTATTTCCACAGCTTTCCTATAATTGTAGATCACGTAGCTACATGTGGCTTCATTCTGCTTTCCAAGATTATTTGACTTCGCTGCCTACATCTGTGAATGGGTTGTCAGTGGTATTACGAATGGACTACCCATCTATCTGATGAAAGAGGAGGTGGCACTGCCTTAGAAGATACCTCATTGATGCTGTGAGCACTCTCTGAATTACTATGTGTAAATATTGATAAGTATCAATACATCTCCGTCTCTTTTACATCTATTTGATCTTTTCATGTTCCCAATCTGAATTTGATTGTTTAGCATAGAACCTAGTATAAGGCTTAATGTAGACTATATTCTAATAAATATGTAATTAAAACATGAGTGTATGTGTCCACGGAAGGCTTTCTTTCCCCACCTACATTTTTAAAAATTCACAAATAAAAATTTTATGTATTTGTGGTGTGCGACAATGTTTTGATACAGCCTATCAATAGATTGCAGTATGTTACATATATTGTGGCATGACTGAATCAAGCTAATTAACATATCCATTTCCTCACATACACATTTTTTTGTGGTGAGAACATTCAAAGCATTTTAGCAATTTCAAGTATATAGGATTTGTTATTAACTATAGTCACTCAGTATTAAATATATAATATATTGTTATTAACTATAGTCATTATACAGTTTTTTTTAGAATACACATATAAGTGAAATTGCACAGTATTTGTCTTTCTGTGCTTGGCTTATTTTACTTAGCACAATGTCCTCTAGGTTTACCCATGTTGTTGCAAATGACTAGGATTTCCTTCTTTATTATTATTATACTAGAATAGAATTGTTAAATAGGTAGACATGTGCCATGGTGGTTGGCTGCAACCATCACCCCATCATCTACATTAGGTATTTCTCCTAATGTCTATCCATCCCCTAGCCCCCAACCCCAGACAGGCCCTGGTGTGTGATGTTCCCCTCCCTGTGTCCATGTGTTCTCATTGTCAAACTAAGTGAGAACATGCAGTGTTTGGTTTTCTGTTATTGTGTTAGTTTGCTGAGAATGATGGTTTCCAGCTTCATCCATGTCCCTGCAAAGGACATGAAGTAATCCTTTTTTATGGCTGTATAGTATTATTCCATGGTGTGTATGTGCCACATTTTCTTTATCCAGTCTATCATTGATGGGCATTTGGGTTGGTTCCAAGTCTCTGTTATTGTGAACAGTGTGTGTGTGCATTGTAAATGCACAGTAAACATATGTGTGCATGTGTCTTTATAGTAGAATGATTTATAATCCTTTGGGTATATACCAAGTAATGGGATTGCTGGGTCAAATGGTATTTCTAGTTCTATATCCTACCAATCTTTTTAAAGACTGAATAGTATTCCATCGTGTAGCACATTTTTTTTTGAAGGAGAAAATGGATATGAACAGTTATTAACATGTTTATTAAACGCAAACACAGAATTGTGTTTTAGCAGGATAACGTGTTAAAGCATTTAAGCCTGTTTGACCATCCAGTTTATTCATACTGTATTTTAATTGCTTTTCCTGGCCTTAAATTTTATCTTTTTTTGAAAACTGGGGGAAAGAAATATGAAGCCAAGATTTTCAGTGTGTTCATACATGTCAAAGAATGTCTTTGTCTCTGAAAACATTTGTATTGCTATCACTTACATAGACATAACATTATTGTAATTAATAAATTTATTTATTTATTTCACAGAGTACTGTGTCACCCAGACTGGAGTGACGTAGCCCGATTAGGACTCACTGAAGCCCTGACTTCCTGGACTCAGGTGATCCTCCAATCTCAGCCTCAGCATGGGACTACAGGCATGTGCCTTAATGCCTGGCCTATTTAAAAAATGTTTTGTAGAGATGAGGTTTTCTCATGTTGGCCAGGATGGCCTCAAACTCCTGGGTTCAAGTGAACCTCCTGCCTCAACTTCCCAAAGTGCTGGGTTTATAGGCATGAGCTACCTTGCCCAGCCTCATTTTTTTAACCTTGAAAATATATTACAATTTTTATACTTAACTCAAATATATTAGAATTATGCAAAAATAATGTTCATCTGCCAAATGAAATATTTTTAACCTTCAAGCCTTCAAGAACGTTTTATTTTCAACTAAAATTGGTTTCTTCTAGCTTAATCTTCCAACAGATTTTCTCTAAATGATCTCTTTGCTTTCAAATATAAAATTAAATCAAAATTACCCTCTAAGAACTGAATTTCTCACTGTTAAATATTTTCGAAAGACGATGCTACAAATTTTCTAGACAGTTGCATAAAAGGAGTATTAAGAAGTTGTGATTACTAGAAACAGAATAAAGAAAATACTACATTGCAAGGAAGACAATGATGTGAATATCTACATTCCTATATGTTTAGATTGCCATTTATTAATATTATTCATATATCCGCACCTCATTTATCAAGTAAATGTATTAATATATTTAATATATATATAAAATATAAATACTTTTAGCATTTATATTCAAAAGAAAAAATAAATCATTTTCCTTTTTAGACTTATTTTTTTTTCCTCTGTACAGCCAGGATAATAACAATAACCTATCTCAAAGGGATGTGGTGAAATTAAATAAGTTAACAGTGCCTGACACATAACCAGTTCTCATGAACTGTTAGGTATTGTGGACAATTCAATTTTGATATATGTTTTGCCTATAATATTGGGTTATTAAACTCACCTTACATAATAGATAGTAATAATCAATATTTTTGTAGGAAGAAATGATTTATATGTATTTTCCCTGAAAATGTAGTATGATGGTGATATGGGGTTATTTAAGAGTCAGGATTTAGAGTAATGATGAAAATTCCATGTAAAAACCCTCTAAATCTCTACTCCTATAGCAGGCACTACTAGCTGTCCTAATATTTGATTCTTCCTTCATTCTTTTGGAAGTAAGTCCTCTTAATTCTTAATTTAAGCATTTTTTTTTTTTTTTTTTTTTTTTTTTTTTGTGAAAGACACAATTCCTAGACTCCCTTGCAGCTAGGGTTAATATAGAAATACATTTGGGCACTAGAATATGAAATGAAAGGTAAGTAAAACCTTGTATCATAGCCTTAAAAGAAGTATCCCTGACCCTTTAGCTCTTTATGTGACTGGAATATAAACATGAGGGTAGGAATTGAAGCAGCTACTTTAGAACAAGATGCGAAAGTTCTGTGCTGAAGATGGCAGAGAAATAAAATACAAGCAGCCTGTGTCTCTGACCCCATAAAGGCACATCAGGCCTGAACTGTTTATGGCCAGATTGTATATAAACAAAAGTAAATTTTTTTTTATTTCTTTTTTTTTTTTTTGAGACGGAGTTTCGCTCTTGTTACCCAGACTGGAGTGCAATGGCGCGATCTCGGCTCACCACAACCTCTGCCTCCTGGGTTTAAGCAATTCTCCTGCCTCAGCCTCCTGAGAAGCTGGGATTACAGGCACGCGCCACCATGCCTAGCTAATTTTTTGTAGTTTTAGTAGAGACAGGGTTTCACCATGTTGACCAGGATGGTCTTGATCTCTTGACCTCGTGATCCACCCTCCTCGGCCTCCCAAAGTGCTGGGATTACAGGAGTGAGCCACCGCGGCCGGCCCATAAATTTTTCTTTAAGAAACTACTCTATCAGGCTGTTGCTACGGTACCTATGCCTGTATTCTCCACTTTAAAAAAATCTATTAATGAAGGGCCTGGCCCTCCCACATATAATATTTGTATCCTAGCTGTATAAATATGTTAGGATAGTGTCATTGAGTTTCAAATTTAGCGTTTTAAAGTTATATCCATTAATGTCTTTTCAATTAGTTTTTCATTTTATTTTAAATACATATAGCCTCAAATGTATGCTTTATTTTTGTGCATGACATTAATTTAACCTCAAGAAAAAAATTCTTGTGACTATTGACCTCAAATTTTTAAAGGTAAACTGATGATAGATATAGTCTTTAAAATACCCTAAATAGACACGATTTTGAAAAACAGTTTTAAAAGGTAAAACGTTTAATGACTGGACTCTCAAGATTGCAGATTTATTAAAATTTAAAGATACTTTATTGCTATCTTCTCTAAGTGAGACGCACTGGATGGGTCTAAATGACAGTTTTGAAAGGGGCTGAAATGTCAGGGAGGGTAGAATGCAGATTTTATGATTAAGAAATGTACAACGTTGCTTTTTAGAATGCAACAAATACAGGTGTCACTGGGCACCTGTTATGAAGCCAGAAAAGCACAAGGATAAATACATAACATGTGTTCTTTGATCAGAGGAAACACCAATTCAAGAAAAGTTACCAACATGTGCTGAAATTTTCACATATAGTAGAGCAGGTGCCAATAAAGGCATGCACATGGTGCTGTAGGGGTGCTACACTGGGAGCAATGGATGCTTTAAACTTCAACAAAATTCGCAAGCTGCATCACTACATTCACCATCTATAATTTTCTTTTTGATCTAAATTTCCGTTTTTAATGATTGATAACCTGAAGCTGGTTAGCCGGGGATAAATCTTTCCTATTAAAAAAAAGTTTGTCCTGTCCAGTGTTCTCATACTAGAGATGGTAATAGCTACTATGCTTTGACTCCCTGTGATGCCCCAGGCTTAACTTGACTTAATTTATTTTGGTTCTACCAGCAATCCTATGAAGCAGGTTGTATTCAGGTAAGCAATTGAACCCATGGTTATCAGATTTCACTGTTCATGTTCCTTCTATTATATATTCTTTCCCCTTGGTTCATTTCCTTTCTACACCATTGGTCATATTGCATAATGAAAACTCATCATTTAGGTTAGCTCTCTCCTCCCTCCCTGACTATCTGCTCCTCAATGGTTGGAGCCATATATTGCCCATATAGGCATTTAATGAATGTTATACAATGAAAGAATAAGTGAAAGGATGTGACAAAGAAAATTTCACGCTGACAGCCCTTAAAAAGAAACGATGTCGCTGCAAATATAATCCATCTTTAATCTCAATCTTAAACATAAATACCCTCAGGATGGTTTTTAAAATATTGTCTTTAGAAAACTCTTTCAAGCACTCAGAAGGTCTATTGCAAAATTCTCCCTTTGTCTCTAAACTTATTGTGCTTTGCTTTTGTGAAAAACAGTGGTCAAATGTGTTTTTGATAAAAAATATTTTCTGTGATGGCATCATGTAGCTATATCCACAGGCAGTACACCTGTGGTTAAAGTAGATAGAAGATGGGCATGTTTAGATCAACAAACTGAAAGAGTTTTGTGTCTATGCTCTGATACTATATATAAATCCAAGCAATATTAAGCTTGGGTTTAAAAATGATCCCTTACTATATTATGTATTTGAATAAAATATTACATACACATACATAGGCATATATATTTTATAATGTGTTCAAGATAATGCATTATTTTCTATGTTTTCTTTGCTTGAATATACTTCATTTCATTTTGTCCACTTTATTTTTAAGACATAATGGCATTCTGAAAGCAGAATATTAACAGTTCTGACAGTCCAGTCATAACAAGACATAAGAAGCCTGAAAGAATATAAGGAGATTTTCCTATATAGTGACTTCTAAATTGGCTACCACTTATGATTAAAATGTCTGAATTTTGGTACATTAAGTGTTTGATATTCAAGACAATTCACCTAGTCATAACTTATATATGTGTATATATATATATATATATGTGTGTATATATATATATATATATATATATATATATAATGTATGTGTGTGTGTGTGTGTGTGTATTTATTTAAAACCATTGGATCTATTTAACATTGCTTCTAAAAGATCATATAGCTTTTTATTCTTCAGTAAGAAACATTGGTTTTAAACTCAATCATCTGGACAGAATAAGATTTTTCTGATTATTAACTCCAGATACTCTTCAGTACTGAATTTCAAACAAAATATTTTCATATGGAAAACTACTGAGAGACATCTACATATTCTTTCAAATTTATACTTCATATAGGATTTGTAATGGATCCTTTAAAACTGCACTAGGGTTATTGAATGTGGGTAGACATTATAAAGTCAAACATTTGTGTCTTTCCTAGTGCTTATGTATACATTCATCCACGTGAGCATTGGAGACTTGCCTCTATCATGAACTCTTACTTGGTTAAGCCACCAGCTAGCTAGCTTTGAGGTCTTTCCAGATGTGGGTTGGAGATGGTGGGGAATGTGAACATTGAGAAAGATATGACACAGAAAAATGCGGTAAAAATATGTCATGATTCCAGCAAAGACCCCACAACCCTCAAAAAAAAAAAATGCAATGGGAAAAAGACAAAGTTCCGTTGTGGAAGGTAAATGAAACAAAAGAAGAGTCATTAGGAAAACTGCCAGTTCCTTTCACTGGAGACCTTGGGGGAAACGCTTTATCATGCCTAATGACAAGTAACCTACACAGAGTCAAATCTAAATGTGAAAGGTTTATCCTAAATGGATTGAAACAATAATGAAAAAAATCTTACATTTTATTACTAAGTAATATGTTCCCTACAGAGCACAGACTGACTCACAAAACTGTAATCCCACTAGGGATCACATTTAAATACACTTTTCCCTTTAGTAGGGGAACAGCTGTATCTCTGACTCAAATGGTCCCAAGTCAAGTGTGACCCAATAATGAGCTGAAAACATTAATTGAACTGTCTCTCTGGCACCAGATATTTAAAGTCCGTACACTGTACTCCTTTAAAACTGATTATTAAAGTTGCTGACACTAATTTGTGTGTGTATATAGATGTGGCATTTTATTTTGGATATATTATCATTTTAAACTGGTAAACAGACTTTAGATGTAATAACATAACTAAAACATAGCTTATGAATGTGCCGTTTGGTATTTTGCGCTCCCATGTATACCATGTCTTTTAATTTTCATGACAACCCCAGGAGATAGGTATTAATGTCATCCCAATCTACAGGTGAGAAAATGAAGGCAAACTTAGATGTTCTGGCTGGTTGGTCTTAGAGTTAGCTGGTGACTGAACTTGAACAGTCTTGCCCCTGTGTCTAAATAATAATAGAAATAGGTTTTGCTATTGCAAATATTTGTTTTTATGCTGATAAATACTGAAGCAGTTCTTAACACTCCTGATTTATCATCCAAGTCTTGGAAAACCTGCTCAAAAGTATTTCTACTAATAACCTCTACAATGTTTTAATTGTACAACAGATGAATATGCAAATCTTTTACTCACCATGGTCTGTATCGTGCAGGTCTGGAACATTCTGCCTATGTTCATATTCTGGTTTTGTCCCTTATTATTTGTGTGACCTTGACCTATTGCTCATATTCTTTTGGCCTCATTTCTTCATGTGTAAAATAAATAACAGTATGTCATATATAACTGGAACTTATGGAGCTATCTCATCTATAACTAGAACCCATAGAGTGATTACATATATAAGGAGAACCTAGGTGATTCTAGGGAGAATTAAACTAGTTAATCCACAGAAAGCCCTTACATAAATTAAAGCTAAATATAAATATTTATTGGATGCCCACTGAGTGCCAGACAGCATGGTAAACCCTAGGGTACAAGGGCAAAGATGACAGAGTTAATCCATATAAAGCACTTTGTGCCTGGCATGAAGTAAGCACTAAATAAATGCCGGTTAGTAACTGTCATTATTGTCAGGCAGTCTTTGGGTCATCTTATCGTTTTTTCTTCTAATGCTCTGTGGATCTTGAACGTGTTATTTCATAACGTTCTGGAGAAAAGCATTTAGGCATCTGTATTTTTTTGTTTGTGTCTTTGTTTTTATTGTTAAGTATAATAGAGACAATGGAGAGAAAGCTGTAAACACAGAATTTTAAAATTACTGCAACTGTGATATGTTTTCCTCTCTCTGAACAACAGTTAATTGTTCCAAAGTGCACATGATATAAAATAGTTACCATTAAAAACAACAACAAAAACTGCTACTACTGTCTTAACTGCCAGACGCCATACCAGAATCACCAATGGCAGCTTATTAACTTCATCCTTTTCAGATTGTTTGAAAGGTTTAAAGCAATAGAACAAAGGAATAGTCCATTTATTTGGAACAAAGAAATTTGGACTTGGCAGTAATTCATCTTGAAAAGGTAGCTAGAGAGTTCATTTACTAAGAGAATCTTGTTTAAGCAACAGAAAATAAACATGTTTTAAGGCAGCGAGAGAAGGAAAAGCAATAATGGAATCTCCCCAAGTTGCTTTGAGCTTTGCTGACAACAGAAGCTTTTCAGCTGCTGATCATAAATAGCCTAAAATCTTATTTCAAGCTTCAGTCCATAAAAAGAAAAATTATTTAATACTTTGTGCTACAACGCTCACAGGCACCTTGGAACTTCTCTGAGCTGTAAGACATATTCCTCAAGTAATATGCCACAGCATAGAATCAATGAGAAAATAATTTGTTCAACAAATACAAGCAGACACAGTAATGAGGCAGAAGGACTTATTTAAACTGGAAAGTCCCAGACACAGAATAAATAAGCATCCTGGCAGTGGAGCCTGGGACAGACATGAGTGCATGTGGATTTGGGAATGTGCTTCCCTGCCGGAAATCATTCAATTATCAAAATTCTTTCCCCCTGAGACTTACAAACAGAATCCTTGGCCTGTACTCAAATATTAAACATTAATGATGTTCTCCTGATGTTTAAAGAAGAGAGGGAAAGCTGTGGTCTGCTGCAGTTGTTAAAGAAGCAGTTGGGAGGAAACTTTGGATAGATTTTGGGGAAAAATGATATTGTCATCAGCTTCCAGCTTTATTTTTCTAGTAAGAAGGAAAGTATTTCTAGCCACTCTTAATTATATTTTGAGATAGGTGATCCCTTGTTTGCTTTTATGATGGCTAGTAAATTTATTCATTTAATAAATATTTATTCAATGCTCATTGTGTGCCAGACACCATAGAAAACCTGCATGCAAGGTAAACTCTATCTGCATGCATGATAGAGTTTATGACTAATAGATGTAAGGTCCTAGATGGGAAGACAGACAAAAAAAGAGAATAAAACAGAAAAATGATTTCAAGTTTCAGTTAGGGAAGAAAAATAAAAGACTGACAGAAAGGATAAAAGAATAATGCTAAAATGCAATAAAATAAATAAATGGGGGAAAAAAAGAGAGAATAATGCTTCCTTTAGAGGAAATACATGGTGTTGCATTTGGATTTTATTCTAAGTCTTATAGGAAGTTAATGTAAGTTTTTTTTAAAAAGCAATATTGCGATTCAATATAAAGTTAATATTGCTATGTATAGTAAGGATTGGGAGGCAGCGCTGGAAGCAGGGAGACAAGTTAAGCTTTTGTTTTCATTTTTTAGGCAAAAAGTTGAGGGTGGTTTGCTCTAAGGAGGTGACAGAATACAGTGTCATAAAACTTCACATTTAAGCAGTGTTTTGAAGAGTAAATAGGACTTGCCAAGGAATTGGGTGTGGGGGATGATAGAAAGGATGGATCTTAGAGCCTCCTTAGATTTCCAGGTTCTGTAACAAGACATATAGTATTCTGTTCCATTCACTGAGGATGCCAGATTTTAATGGGATCAGGTTTGGGAGAAATGGGAAGAGAAAGGGTTTTATTTTAAACAATATTGCATTTTAGACTCTAATGAGACACTGTAGTAGAGACCAAGGAGGTTTACATGTTTATCAATACCAAACACTATTAGAAATCTACTTGATATCCAGTCTTCTTTTCTATCAGAACTCTCCTTTTGTTGCAATTGCCATTTATCTAACCTTTATAAATGTACCTAATTTAAAAACAAACGACTACTGTCATTGCTTTCATTTGATATAGTTTTGAGCAATACGTTGTACGTTGCAGCTGCTGGGTGGGCATTTTGAGAAAGCCCTTTAAAAAGTGGTGACAGCTGGCACTTGACCTGTTCCCTAGCACGAAGGGGACTGTATTTCCTGACTTTTCTGAGAAAGACAGAGTATACATCTAATTCCTGACTTAATTATAAACACTTTACTTTTTGCTTTCAAAAGTCTCTCAATTTAGGCAGTAACTTTCATGGTCATCTTACTTACGACCCCTCCTTTCACTTTCTCTGGCCTGTGGAGGCTTTGCTGGATCTTCAACAATTATTTTGTGCCCAATCATAAGAAAAAGTACAAGAGAATGCTAAGGAATTTTGTTCTGTTATGCTTGATTCACTGCACTAGGTTTGTAGTTTGTATCTTGCTAGAACAAGGAAAACTTAAACTCCTATATGGCTTAAGCAAATAAATCTAAGTTTTCTCCTTTTGGTGACTAAATGCGATTTTCAACTAATACAGAATGCAAGTTTGTAACCTAGAAGAGGGGTGTCAAAAAAAATGTAAGTGTGAGTCCCATCAGCATAAATAAAGCTGTGTTTAATTACATGGGCATAGATGTATTCAGGCTGTGTAAGGTCCCACACCTCAGTAACATACAGACTTTGGATATAAAACAGTAACTGATAAAGGAGACAAAGAAGCAATGACTCATAAACTGGATAGAAATGAATAAAAATGGGTGCCAAAGAAGCCACAAAAATAGACTTTTTGTTTTTGAGAGGGAGTCTTGCTCTGTCATCCAGACTGAAGTGCAGTGGCATGATCTCAGCTGACTGTACTACTGTAACCTCCACCTCCCAAGTTCAAGCAGTTCTCCTGCCCCAGCCTCCTGAGTATCTGGGATTACAGGAGTGTACCACTATATCCAGCGAATCCTTGTGTTTTAGTAGAGGTGGGGTTTCACCATGTTGGCCAGGCTGGTCTCTAACTCCTGACCTCACGTGACCCACCCACCTCGGCCTCCCAGTGTGCTGGGATTACAGGTGTAAGCCACCGGTGCCTGGCCAACAGAATGTTTTAAGAAGGAGCGAGTGGTTGGTTGTTGGAATAATAAGTGTTCAAGTAAGAGAAGACAAGGAAAGTAATCACTAGTTTTTGCTATGAGAGTTGTTGGAGTCTTTGAAAAGAACTCTTTCAGTGTTGTGGCAGTTAGAAGCCAGACTGATATGGATTGAAGGTTGAATTGCAGAATATTAGAACACATCAACAGAAAGGCCTATCTCATTTTCAAATACTGTTTGAACTTTGAATGCAAACACTCACTATCCTAAGTAGAGGAAATATTAAGGAGCACATTAATGGCCACTATTTTTAAAGAATTCACAATGTAATTATGTATTCTTCTCTGGATATCCTAATTGTACTGCTCAGATAAATAAATGGATTTTTCTAATGAAGACATTAGACATTAAAATAGCTTTTTGCTGGATGAAGCAGTCACATTGAAAGTAATATTAGTATTTCAAAAATATGGCTGAGAACCTTGGTGAAACATGAAGAGGACTTTTTGTATATATATTTTTATATCTAAATTTAAAATTGATTCTTAGAAGTTGCCAAATGCAGTCAGAAATATCTAGTTTCAAGCTATGTTTTCGGGCTGTATGCTTGAAAATTTATAATGTGTGTGTGTGTGGGGGGGGTTGTGTCTCAGTTTTAAAGACTGTCTTATAAAACTGTCTATACTGCAACAGTATTTGCACAATGATTATATTGGCAAAAGAATATAAAAAATGATAAAATAACCAAAATAATAAATTAGTTAATTCATTATACTAAAAAGCTAATACATTATAATATTTAAACCCTATGGGATACTTTTTAGCTATTGAAAATGAAATGAGGGCTGTGTGCAGTGGCTCACACCTATAAATCCCAGCACTTTGGGAGGCCAATGTGGGAGGATGACTTGAGGACAGGAGTATGGGACCAGTCTTGTCAATATGAAGAAACCACGTCTATACTAAAAATACAAAAATTGGCCAGGTGTGGTGGCTCAAGCCTGTAGTTTCAGCTACTCCAGAGACTTAGGCCCAAGAATCACTTGAAGCTGGAAGGCGGAGGTTGCAGTGAGCTGAGATCGTGCCACTGCACTCCAGCATCGTTGACATAACCAGAGCCAGACTCTGTCTCAAAATAAATAAATGAAAAAAGAAAGAAAGAAAGAAAAGAGAGAAAGAAAATAAATCAGTAAGATTTGTTCATATCAATATGAATGTCTGTTTCTAACATATATACAAAAAATGATAGACATAATTATATGTATATAATGACCCAGTTAAAAAGAGCAAATAGCATTTATTTAAGTGGTTAATAATCATAGAGAAAAGATGCAAAGCAACACACCAAACTGCTCATGCTTATTTTCTTAAGAGGGGAGGGATAAAGAGGGCAAACACGTAGGCAAATACTTCTTCATTGTCTTATTTGTTAGCATGCATAAGTAGTACTTTTGGAAATATTTTCTAAATTCAGAAAAGTAATTTATTTGTTATCTATTATTTAATGAAAAAAGAAATTCAGGACAATGGCTGTAAAATACTATAGCTCAACAAATCAGGTAATAACATATTGCATTAAAAATTTAGGTGACCAGGCTGGGCATGGTGGCTTGCAACTATAATCCCAGCACTTTGGGAGGCCAAGGCGGGTGAATCACCTGAGATCAGGAGTTCGAGATCAGCCTGGCCAAACTGGTAAAACCCCATCTCTCCTAAAAATACAAGCATTAGCCAGGTGTGGTGGTGCATACCTATAATCCAGCTACCTGAGAGGCTGAGGCAGGAGAATCCCTCCAACCCAAGGGGTGGAGGTTGCAGTAAGCCAAGATCATGCCATTGCACTCTAGCCTGGGCATCAGAGCAAGACTCAGTCTGAGAAAAAAAAAATTTAGGTGACCCCAAATTTAGATTTTCTTGAGAATCTTTAAAATAGGCAATTTTTTTCTTTTTCTTTTGAGACGGAGTTTCGCTCTTGCTACCCAGGCTGGAGTGCAATGGCGCGATCTCTGCTCACTTCAACCTCCGCCTCCTGGGTTCAAACAATTCTCCTGCCTCAGCCTCCCGAGTAACTGGGACTACGGGCGTGTGCCACCACACCCAGCTATTTTTTTTTTTTTTTGTATTTTTATTAGAGACGGGGTTTCACCATGTTGACCAGGATGGTCTCGATCTCTTGAGCTCATGATCCACCCGCCTCGGCCTCCCAAAGTGTTTTTAATGAAAATAAAAGAACATACAATAGGTTGTGTGATGGCAACTCTATTGTAAATTGTATCTCACAAAACATACTTGGATGAACAATGACTAGATTTGTAGCTCTTGCTTGGCATGTATTATTTCTGGTCATATATTTGAAATTATTAAATATTGAAATTATTAAATATTATACAACTTATTATGTGTATTTGGGTTGGATAGTGTCCACCCAGAATTCATGTCTGCCAGGAACCTGTGAATGTGCCCTTATTTGGAGATAGGGTGCTGCAGATGTAATCAAGTTAAGCCGAGATCACACTGGTTTAGTGTAGGTGTCCTTATCTGGTTTCCTTCTAAGGGGGAAATTTGGACACACATAGGGGAGAAGCTCATTTGAAGACTAGACTTAAGCTGTCACAAACTAAGGAAGGCCAAGGATTGTCAGCATCCCTACGAAACTGGAAAGGAAAAGAAGGACCTTTCCTGGAGCCTTCAGGAGGAGCATGACCCTGCCAATGCCTTGATTTTGGACTTTTAGCTTCCAGAATTGTGAGAGAATGTATTTCCATTGTGGAAGCCACCTAGTGTGCGGTAATTTGTTACAGTAGACCGGGGGAACTAATACAGCATGCAACAACAATTATAATAGCAGCCAGCATTTACTCAGTAATTATTATGTATCAAGTATTATGGTAAGTGAAAGTTTGAAAGAAAAAAATTCGTATCAAATTTTTTGATACTTATGATTCTATTCATATCATAAATGTAGCCAAAGATGACTTTTTTAAAAATTTTATAATCAGCTTATAAATCATAAAATTCATGCCACAGAGTAGTATACAGTCACCCATATGCAAGCATCTCATTAATCCACATTTTTTTCTCATTTGCTCCTCAAGGAGATAGACGCCTTGCATTAAATTATACTTGTGTTCTCCTAAATCCACTGGACCATAAAACTGGCCTACATGACTCTGTTGACCTTACCAGCGTGATCTAACTTATGTTAGGGCACTTGGAATTAAGCATATACTGTCTGCTTTTTTTAAAATTAAAAATATATCCACACATTTATGGACTGTGCAGAAATATACATAGCATTTGCTTTTATCTCCAGGGTGCCAAAATAAAAATTAAATTCAATACAAATAAATTATTAGCAGTGTGTAGACAAAAAAGAAATTGCTTGACGAAATTCCCTAAAAGTTTTAATAATCCATGTTTGAGTCAAAGTATACAGCCAGAGTCAGAAAGGTGTTTCTGTGGTAGCACTGTCACTAACAGACTCCAGATGTGCCATTAGAAGGCACAAAGGAAAGCCCCAGCAGTTTGGGCATTCAGAGAGACTCTGTGCTAAGGTAAACATAGCCTAGAATGAATGGGAGGCTATTCTTTGCCCTCACAAGAACATATTTTAATTCTTACAGTACTCAGTGTGTGTTCCAATTCATCACCAAACACTTAAAAACAATGGCATTGAAGACGTGTGAAGGAGCTGTTAGGCCTACTTGCTAGACTTCTGGCTATTTTGGCTTCGTGAGAAAATGGTGGGTGCCTACTTATGTTTTTTAGTTGAAGATGGCATTCAAGGCTTGCAGGAATTCTCCCATGCCAATTAGAACAAGGAAAGACAAAAACAACATTAAAAGTTATAGGCACAGGGCAAACAGAGACAAAATTGAGTTGGACTTAGGGCTGGATCTTCATTAAATACGAAATTCCTGCAAGTGCAAAATCTTACTAATGAAGGAGGAAAAGGGAAAGAGTAGCGTGAGTATATCTTAGACTCTAAGATTTAGTTTCCCCAATACTCCCTAATGAGCATTCTGACTATAACTAAGTAACTTACATGTGTAAAACATATGGATTTTTTTCAAGTGATTAAAACAAAGTGTGACTGTGTAGTGATTTCAGCTCTGCCACATGTCTCCTCATGTGGTTTGGGTTGCAATGTGATTTAACCTCTCTGCAATTCAATTTTCTCGTGTGCCTTGTTAGGAGCCCTTATCCACCTGTCAAGAAGGCTCTGGAGTGACTTCTTTCAGTTATTTATTTTCTTGAAATGCTTTTCTTAACTCTAATATTGTACCTGTCTCTGGAAAATCATTCTAATACATGCTATCTCTGCAATAAATATAAAATGGATTATTCTTGAAACATTTGACCATTTAACTCTACCTATATTCACAGGATATGAGATAAATAACATTATGTTTGATATCAACAATATTTTTATCAATATATACGCATGCTATCAGCCCATTTTAACCCTATGTGCTGTTTTGCATAATAGGAACTTATAAGTATCTTTGACTTTTTTCTTTCATTTGTTCTATATAATAGTTATAGGCTTTTTAGTGTTTTGGGTACTTCTCAATCTCTTTTTACTTCTTCCAGTTCTTGATTAATATATATTTTCTGTCAGAGAAAGAAAGCACACACACACACACACATACACACACTCTCACACACACACACACACACACACAAATGAGACTTAATATGGCTGCCGTGGCACAAATGGATGATGGAAACAAGATAAGAACTAATGAAAACAATATCTGGCCCAATGAACCTGCAAAATCAGGAGGGACATTCATTTTTCTAACATAAACCATAGTACCATGTTATGAAAATAGCATACACTTGGAGAAAGAAGATTTAATCTGAAATATCAGCTCTCCTAGTAACTATATAACCTCTGGAAGTCTCTCTCATTGTTTTGATGCCCTTTATTGGATGTAAAATTCTCCAGTTAGGAAGTAAAGTTCATAGTAATCAAGATTGTAGTATGTTTACTCTGAGATGCTCCTCAATTCTCAGAGCTGTGCCTAGCATATTCCGGTAACTTTATAAATGTTTGCTGCATCAGTGGATGAGTGTACTTCAGTCTCTTCATCTGCAAGTGGACATTATGCACAGCGGTGCATGATCAAATGATCATCAAATAACAAAGTAAAATGTATGAAACAATAACTGTTACAACAGATAAAACTTCAATATATTCTTTCAAATAGAAGTTGAAAAAAAATCTTCCTCATTTGTTGGGTAATAGTGTCATCTCTCTCATCTATCAAACTAAAAAAAACAGGCTACTTGGATTTATGTGTCCATTATCCATATAAGGCCACGATGAAAAATCAGACCTAGGCAGCATGATGAGACTCTGTCTCTATAAAACAAATAAAAATAAAAATTAGCCGGGCATGGTGGCATGCCTGTAGTCCCAGCTATTTGGGAGGCTGAGCCTGGAGGATAGCTTGAGCCCAGGAGTTTGAAGCTGAAATGACCTCTTATTGTGCCACTGCACTGTAGCCAAGACAATAGAGCAAGGCTATCCCTAAAAAGACAAAAACAACAACGAAAATAAACACGTGTTTATCCTCATCACTGTTCTTTTCATATCCCCAAATGCAGTTTTGCCTTAAGACAAAATGGTATTGCTTTTGTAATTGATTTGGCTGCTGAGCTGAGGAATTTTCTGAATCAACATGTAATGGCTACATTAGACAACCTATTTGGATTGTCAGTAAAGTAGTACCGATAAAAGCAAAATGGGCCGGGCGCGGTGGCTCAAGCCTGTAATCCCAGCACTTTGGGAGGCTGAGGCGGGTGGATCACGAGGTCAAGAGATCGAGACCATCCTGGTCAACATGGTGAAACCCCGTCTCTACTAAAAATACAAAAAATTAGCTGGGCATGGTGGTGCGTGCCTGTAATCCCAGCTACTCAGGAGGCTGAGGCAGGAGAATTGCCTGAACCCAGGAGGCAGAGGTTGCAGTGAGTCAAGATTGCGCCATTGCACTCCAGCCTGGGTAACATGAGTGAAACTCCGTCTCAAAAAAAAAAATAAAATAAAATAAAAATAAGCAAAATAAAATTATTCTGCATTTTAATCATTGGTATCACTGTGTTTTCTCACTTAGTAGAAACAAACTATTGCTCTGGAAGTATAGGTAAGCACACATTCACACACACACATAATATTTTGTAGTGGTAATATATGAAAGGAGATTTCAGGAGTCAGAACTTAGACGCAAAACTGCATAATGTCTAATATTAATCGTTTGTCAACCACCCACTTCCCATCTCCCCCTCCACCACACCGACAGCAGGAAGAAGAGCATTAAGAGAATATCTTCCCCATGAGTGAGGTAACATCTGCCTCAAAGCTGGGTCAGGATGGAGGCTGGATCATCTCCTCAGCAAAGGGCTGTTCATGTGGAATAAGAGGCCTGTAGTTTAGCCTGAGGCCTTTCCAGGATTTAGAATGCCTAATTTGGTAGAAATTGTAATAAGGAAAGCATCCTTGTCACACTAGTAATCTGCATTGAATACAAACTTACGAGTACAAAATTCACACACACACTTTTCATTCTAATAGTTTTTGTTTGTTCGGTTGTTTTTTTCCCTTTGACTCTATGATTCAAGACAACAAAACTTTAAGGCAGGGATTCTTCCATCTACCCACTTACATAATGGCTTTCTGGATTTTCTGTTGGAGCTCTGTATAAAAGCCAAATAATACTTTATAAGTCTCCTCTTCTTTGGTTGTAATTAGGAAGAATTTCCCTTTCTTCCAAGCCTGTAGACACACGGTACCCATGTTCATTACCAACCTCACATTTCTAAGCACTTTCAATAGACAGCACTTGAGAGTATAGTTCACGGAAACAGCCTGACCATGTCAATCTAGTTGATTAAAAACAGTAGAACTAGTTAAAAGCTAGTATTGATAAACTTTGTATACAAGGTCATAGAAAGAAGATCTTCAATAAATGTGGAACGAGGAAAAATAAGAATTTCAATAACATTTTGCCAACATTTGGGATACAACGTTCAATAATAAGACAGCCTAAAGAGTAAAAACTAAGATCATAGTATTAGGATCTAGAACACATTCTAAATGTGTGGACTCATCTAAATTCTGCCATCAGGATATTTGATGAACTCATAAGACTTGAGTTTACAAAATGTCTTAAAAGTTATGAAGTACTAGGCCGGGCGCGGTGGCTCAAGCCTGTAATCCTAGCACTTTGGGAGGCCGAGGCGGGTGGATCACGAGGTCAAGAGATCGAGACCATCCTGGTCAACATGGTGAAACCCCGTCTCTACTAAAAATACAAAAAAAAAATTAGCTGGGCATGGTGGCGTGTGCCTGTAATCCCAGCTACTCAGGAGGCTGGGGCAGGAGAATTGCCTGAACCCAGGAGGCGGAGGTTGCGGTGAGCCGAGATCGTGCCATTGCACTCCAGCCTGGGTAACAAGAGCGAAAAACTCAGTCTCAAAAAAAAAAAAAAAAAAAAAAAAAAAGTTATGAAGTACTTTACACCTACTCACTTTATGTGATTTTAAAAAAATTCATATGATAACCTACTGATGAAGGTAAAGCAGATATATCTTAACTTTTAAAAGCAAAAATAGAGATGTCCTATTTTTAATGAACATTAAGGTTATTTTGGTACAGGAGCTCCAGGTGTATTTTTGCTGTGCACTATGCTAGTCAACCAGCTGCTGCTGCTTTTTTTTCTTTGAGACAGAGTCTTGCTCTGTTGCCCAGACTAGAGTGGAGTGGCACGATCTGCTTACTGCAACCTCTGCTCCTGGGTTCAAGCAATTTTTCCACCTCAGCCTCCTAAGGAGCTGGGACTACAGACTCATGCCACCATGTCTGCTAATTTTTTTATTTTTAGTAGAGAGATGGTTTTATCATATTGGTCTCGAACTCCTGCACTCATGAACTGCCTGTCTTGGCCTCCCAAAGTGCTGAGATTACAGGTGTGAGCCACCATACCCAGCCATCAATGAACTTCCTACTGATTGACTGTGTCTTACTTACCTCTACATTTCTAGACTTTAACTTGTAGTATGGTATGTGGTATTCTGTAGTTTTGGTTAAATCAGTTTATATACCTCAACACAGTCTTATTTTGTTGACACAACTGGTCTTTCCATAAATATGTATGTCTTCGCAGATTAAAAATATTAAGGCTTATGGAATAACTAGCTCTGTCACTTTCCAGAAAATAAGTTTGAAGTTGTAGTCTTTGTATAATGTTTCTAGAGGAAAAAACCCCATTACCAAACAAATGCTAAAAGTGAATTAAATTGTGTTTATTTAAGCATATTTTTAACTGTCAGACTGAGAATCTTGTCAACTGGTAAACTAGGGTATAAACTTGATTTTTATATTCATGATTGATTTCTATTAAATCTAGTTCATAACAGAAAAGGGGAATTTGTCATGTTTTCAGAGAACAAAATTACATAAAGCCCTTCTCACTTGCTAAAAATATCAAGTGGAACTCTAAAGTAAAAATTGAAGTTGGGGCCGGGCGCGGTGGCTCAAGCCTGTAATCCCAGCACTTTGGGAGGCCGAGGCGGGTGGATCACGAGGTCAAGAGATCGAGACCATCCTGGTCAACACGGTGAAACCTCGTCTCTACTAAAAATACAAAAAATTAGCTGGGCATGGTGACGCGTGCCTGTAATCCCAGCTACTCAGGAGGCTGAGGCAGGAGAATTGCCTGAACCCAGGAGGCGGAGGTTGCGGTGAGCAGAGATCGCGCCATTGCACTCCAGCCTGGGTAACAAGAGCGAAACTCCGTCCCCCCCCTCACCAAAAAAAAAAAAAAAATTGAAGTTGACACTCTGGGACAGAAGTGGGGTAAATTAAATCTTGAAATAATCATCTAAACTGGAACTCCCGCTCATTTAACCAGCCCATTAACTAGTCCACAATGAAGCTGTGGTTTGTACCATTCATTCATGGAAGCATCTCCATGTTTTGGTCCAATCTGGCATAGATTAATACATTTCATTTGTTAAACAGCTTAGAGTTGGAGTTGTTCACATTCCATTAGCTCATTCTATACCATAATGATTGTTTGAAGTAAGCAGGAAAGGGGGAACATTACTTTCATTTTGTAAAAAACGAAGGAGCTCAGAAAGGTCAGGTTGACTTCTCCAAGATCATCTGGCAAGGCGGTAGTTAAACTGATGTTAGAATAGTGGTTTTATATGCTCTTCTTGCTACACCACAATATACTGAAATGTTCCTTTTCACCTTAGGATGATAGTGAGAGTCACTCTCTAAACCCAAAATGATGATTAGAACAAGAATTTAGAGCAGAGGGGCAACCATAGTAGATTCAGGTTTGTGTCTTATTGGGGTTTAAAATTCCAACAGGAATTAATATTTTGGTTAGTAATAAATCTATAACCCAAACTCCAGCCTGATCCTAGATGACTTTCAGCCCTTGGGATGTGTCCCATTCCAATTAAGCGGTTTCTTTTCCTGTCTTGAAATGTGCTAACCATCTTTAAACATTTAGCTACAATGACTTCAGCCAGATGCTAAATTAAATGGAAAAAATTTGGAATTTGGTATTCTGCTTTCTCCACGTCTAATTTTATACCCCTGCTGCACTTTTTACAGCTTCAATTGACTTCATTTTGTACTTCATCTTTGTCGTTGTTGCCAGATTAACCACACAATGTTTTACTTCTATGCTACCAAGTAAACATTTTTTTCTCAGAAAATAGTGTACACATGTGAAATATGTTCTAATTCATAAGCATACAAGCAAATACACATTGACATTCTAAAATTAGTACAAATGATAAAAATATGACTGTGATATTTATAGATTTACTTGGTAATTTCTCCTTTTAGAAACTTAAAATTTTATTTTGTGTTCTGTTTTTTTTTTCTTCACACTATGTTAACCTTCTTTATGCATATTGTAAATATTTCAGTTTGTTTTGAACAGCAAAGATCACAACAGCATTTTTATCTAATGCTATGCCAATATTAATATTTTGTGTGTCATGTCATAGCAGCACTGAGAAAGAAACAGACCTTCAGTGTGAATTTCCCCAGAATTTAATCACCACCTTGGCCTGAAGTACCATTTGGGATTCAATTACTCAACTCTCTAGCTAATGTTTAATCTCTTAAATATTCTGTTTTCACTGGGAGACACAAACACAGATGAGCACAGAATTTGTCATTTCAAATTGTCAGACTGATCCCAAAACTCAAACCCTTCTTCCAATATTGTATAACTTCAGGAATGATATTACAATATTGGGAAATCCTATTAGGCTACTGCCTAGAAATCCATTTTAAAAATAGCATTTGTCATGGAAAAACTTGCAGTAACATTCATGCCACTATGTGTCATTTTAAAGACTTGATGCCATATAGAGATGCTTCTACTGAAGAGCAGAGCAAACACTACATGTATAATTTATTAACTTTGGATCTTGACCCTAAACATTGATACTCAAAGGACAAATTGCTCTACAATTTCCTACTTTTTTTCCATTCCCTCAATCATTTAAATCATTTATCCTTTGAGTTACAAACATTCCAAATACACTTTTTTGTGGTGTGGTGGGCGGGGGCAGGAAACAGGGTCTCACTCTGTCATCCAGGCTGCAGTGCAGTGGCCCAATCTTGGCTCACAACGTCCTCCTCCCAAGCTCAACGGATCCTCTCACTTCAGCCTCCCGATTAGCTGGGACTACAGGCACACGCCACTATGCACAGCTAAGTTTTGTCATTTTTATTTTGTAGATATGGGGTTTTGCCAGGTTGTTCAGGCTGATCTTGAACTCCTGGGCTCAAGTTATCTGCCCACTTTGACCTCCCACAGTGCTGGAATTACAGGTATGAGCCACCATGCCTGGCCCAAGTACACTATTTAAGTTATGTACAATTAATTATCACTGACTATAGTTATCCCAGTGTGCTATCAAATAGCAGGTCTTACTCTTTCTATTTATTTGTGTGTGTGTGTGCATTAACCATTCCCACCCTCCTCAGCCCCCACTAGCCTTCCCAACCTCTGGTGACCATCCTTCTAGTCTCTGTATCCACCCACAGAATGGAAGAAAATATTTGTAAACTACTCATCTGACAAGAGATTAATAAACAGAATACATAAGAAGCTCAAACAACTTTATAGGAAAAAAGTCTAGTATTTCCATCAAAAAATGGACAAAAGATTTAAATCGACATTTCTCAAATTAAGCAGTGTGTGTGCTCACCCTCACTTTTATCAATAAAACATGATAATCTGCTACACCCAGTCTCTGATAAAGACAATCGATAAGAGAAAAGTGTTCAAAAGAAGTTTTTCCATTGTAAAATGCATTTGTAATTCTTGCTTCATCAGCAGGTACTGAGGCCCCTGAGACCAGAGGCAAATGTAACTTTCCCTCCCTTCACCAGTTTATCAAGTTTTAAGGAAATGTTGCGGCTGGGCGCGGTGGCTCAAGCCTGTAATCCCAGCACTTTGGGAGGCCGAGGCGGGTGGTTCACGAGGTCAAGAGATCGAGATCATCCTGGTCAACATGGTGAAACCCCGTCTCTACTAAAAATACAAAAAATTAGCTGGGCATGGTGGTGCATGCCTGTAAACCAACCTACTCAGGAGGCTGAGGCAGGAGAATTGCCTGAACCCAGGGGGCGGAGGTTGCGGTGAGCCGAGATCGGGCCATTGCACTCCAGCCTGGGTAACATGAGTGAAACTCCGTCTCAAAAAAAAAAAAAAAAAAGAAAAAAAAAAAAAAAAAAGAAATGTTGCAATATGTAATTAGAAAAACGTGAACAAAAAATTAATGTAATGTACTGAGCTTTCCTAAACACACACACACACACACACACACACACACACACACACGCACGCACATACACACGCACACACGTTTGTATTCCCATAATGTTATGGAAAGTCAGCTAACTTAGTTAAAATCTAATTTAAATCTGTCCTAATTATACAATCAAAAATTCCCTGAGAACTTACGTATAAAATCACCTCAGCTTCTTTATCATAAATATCATATTATTTAAAATGTGCTTTGGAAATATTCTGCTGGGTGTTTTATGAAGCTCAGAGTCACTGTCCTAGAGATAAAAGAATCTAGTGTTTGTATTTTTAATGTATTAGAAATGGATATATATCTATATTGCAGATCTGCACGTGTATGTATATTATCTGGAGTCGCCACAATTAGGGAAAATAAAATTTTCAAATACCTTTCACTGACACAACCTCACAATTCAAGTGTTACTTTTAGAAATACATAAACTATGCTTTATAAAGAATATTCTTCTCACTACAAGTTTTAACTAAGTTAGCTTAGACCTTACTTAATTTGTTATTATTGTGTTGTCCTTATTCTTCTGGTTATTACAGAGGGTTTTTTTTTTTTTTTTTTTTGAGATGGAGTCTTGCTCTTTCGCTCAGGCTAGAGTGCAATGGCACAATCTCAGCTCACTCAACCTCTGCTTCCTAGGTTCAAGCAATTCTCCTGCCTCAGTCTCGGGAGTAGCTGGGACTACAGGCATGCATCACCATGCCCGGCTACTTTTGTATTTTTAGTAGAGACAGGGTTTCACCATGTTGGCTAGGCTGGTCTTGAATGCCTGAGCTCAGGTGATCCACCTGCAGTGGCCTCCCAAAGTGCTGGAATTACAGGCATGAGCCACCACACCTGGCCGCTATTACAGAGTTCTAAAGAAAGTCTCATAACATTGAATCAAAGAACAGAGACTTGAGCAGGATAAAAGCCAATGCTGTCTCCTGCTCAATTTTAAACAGTATTAGTGCAAACTTACAGAGAACTTCAACTTCTGATGGGAGCAATCACAATTTTTTAAAAAAATGGCATAATGAATTATCTGTGACCCAAAATCATGATATCTAATTTTCCATATAACAACTTAATTTAAATATTCCCATAATTATTCATCTATAATCCACTAAATTAAGAGTAAACTCTGCTCAATTCTACATTTAATTTAGCATGGATTTTCTCTTACAGAAAACAAAAGAAACCACAGAAAGCAAGCTCTATTCACAGTACTTGTAAATCTTGTCCACTAAAATTACTATTTTTATTGTTCTTAACCATTACATACAAGCGATGCTATAGTGTTCCCCTATAGAAAAGACCCTGGTAAATATCAGACTGATCTGTTTCACTTACAATTGATTTTAAGGATTATGTGACTTTCAAGGAACACAGTATTTTATTTTTTGTATCTGTTACCTTACTAATTTGGCTGCATTTAAAACTAAAGGAAATACAATGTGAATATCTCTTTGCAGATTCCATTTTCACATCATGTAGAAGAACAGCTGTAAAAACATTCATTCTATTTTGCTTTTATTTTAAAGACTAAACAGCCAGTGGGTGTAAAAGCTGGATTGTATCAGACATTGTAAAAATGGGTTGTATATATTCAGTATAATGATTCTTAAACATATTGTGAAATTAAATTGTGAGTAAAGAAATGAAAAATATATTTTTATTCTACCATGCATTTTTAAGGCTTTCTCCTTTAGAGCTTACATTAAATCTGTTTTATAGTAGTTTCCACTTTCCTGACCAAATGTAGTAAGCTGTCTGATGTAAGTTGCTAGTATAGTTCGTTAGGCTTCCCTGACATACATATTTTTAATTTACTTGCAAAAGATATTTATGACCTCTTTTGTAAAAGACACCAAGGATGCTGTTTCAGATCTAAAAAAGAATTCAGTGTAAGTCAAGTCAAAATACTATATAATTTTATCAATATGTTACCGAATAAAGAAATACACTTCTACCTAGTTTGAGAATAATCAGAAATCAAGTGGTGTGCCTGCAGTTGCTGTACATTGTAATTGATCTACAGAAATTAGTGCTATGGTTTACTCAAGGTTGGAAAAGATCTTTCTGGACAAATGTAAAAATTTTACTTTATCTGAGAGAATTATGGGAGGCAAAATTGTTCAAAGATATTCTCTAATTATTTAGGCTTGTACAGATCCAAGAAGAACGTGCTCTTGGTCAACAGACCAGGCCATCTCTTACCTGGGACTCAGCAAAACAAGTAAAACAAAAACACAAATTCCTTGATGGAATTCCCTAGGTAACTCATTTGACATTTACCAAATAGTATGGCCTTTGAAATTTTTCCTCTGAGGGATCTCTCTCAAACACTGACTCAAGTCATTTTCCTCTAGAAAATCTGCAGGAAATGGGACTCTTTACTTTGGCTTCACTTTCTCATTGATCCTCTCTCCAAGCCCACCTAAGTCAAGTGTGGGGATAAAACTGAAAGACACATATTTTGGTAGATAACTTTAAGTGCTAGAATCTTATCTAATCAGCTTGAATCCTTTAGAGGTTGAAATGTTCAGAGTCACCTTGCTGATCTGCATTTGATATTTAGAGTGCGAGAAAAGAAACTTTTGTTGTTTTAAGACTTTTACTGCTGTCTGTTACTGCATCAACTAAGCTATCTTTCCTGGAAAGATTTTTTTCTAGGCAAGGAATGAAGGAAGCATAAACTTCGATTGAAGCAATAGGAAAGGAAAAGATAAGACAAAGTAAGAAAACATTTTAAATGGAATAAACATAGCTTACACTACTAAAAGTACAAAGAGAAATTGCTTTTAAAAGTGTCTTACATGAAAAATATATTTGAATTTTACTATAAAAACCAATATTATATTATATGTATTTTATATTTAAATGATACAACAATGTAAGTATTGACAGACTATACAATGTAAAGTTGTTTGACAAATGGGGAATTCCATGGTGTACTCATACAAATTAAATTGATTTTATTTTAAATAGTCCTGGTAGCTCTTGAGTCTTACAGAAATGTTTGAGATGGAGAAAACCTAATATAAGATTAAGTCAACCATCCTCTAAGTTCAAACATGAACCACAATTGTTCACTGATTATATAAAAGATTATAGAGTTTCAGCGACTGGTTTTAATTAAAACCCAAGATTTCACATAGGCACTCAACTTTGTCAAGCAATTGCATTTCATTTTTCCAAAAGAATTGTTTTCACATCTTTTACTATCATACTTTGTATATCTTCTCTTTCTTCGATTTTCCTACAACTATTTTAATCTGCACTCTCAACCCAGGAGATCATTTTCAACTTTTTGAGAAAATAGAAGCTATCAACTGAATAACACCTTCAATTTCTTGAAACTAAATCCTCTAACCTATGTACTCCACTTTTTTCATCTTTCTTCCTGTTACAACAAACACAGGATCTCCTGATAACAAAGACCAGTCTTTCTATACACTTACTGAATCACATTCCTCTTGCTTTCTGAAGGTCAGGGCTGGGTCCAGTGGCTCATGCCTATAATCCCAGTGTTTTAAGAGTCCAGGGCAGAAAAATAGCATGAGGACAGGAGTTTCAGACTAGTCCGGTCAAAGTAGCAAGACTCTGTCTCTAAATTTTTTTTTTTTTTTTAATTAGCTAAGCATGGTGGCCTACACCTATAGTCATAGCTACTCAAGAGTTTGAGATAGGAGGATTGCTTGAGCCCAGTTTGCAACTACAGTAAGCTATGATCATGCAACTGCACTCCAGCCTACGAGACAGAGTGAAACCCTGTCTCAAAAATATGAAGAAAATACCAAAAAACAAAATTGAGGACTTTGCTGTTCGATCTTTCACTCTGTCTCCTCCATCACCAGTCTTCCTCTTTTGCATCTTGCTTCTTGATTGCCTTATTTCTTCTCTTCTTCTTCTAATTTTCTTTTCTTCTTTTTCCCTCACACTTAAAACATTAAAAATAATGTACAAACATCCTCTAATATATAGTGGGAATAATAACTAATGGTATGGCAATTGCTAAAGACAAAAATCTGTGAGTCATTTTTAGTTCTTTTACTTATTTGACTCCTTCTATCCTATTCATCATCAAGTTATTGAATTTCTACCTCCAAAATCTATCACAAATCCTTGTGCCTCTTCCCATTCTTACACCAGCTTTTGCCCAGACAACAACTAAGCACTTAACTGGTATTTAAGCTTTCACAGATGCCCTCTTGGAAATAATAATTTTAAATGGAACAATGGCAAACATTAGATGACGTTAGTCCAAGCTTTGTACCATGGCCTTATTTGAACATACAGAACCTATTCATCCTGCTTTTTCAACTCACTGCATTCTGGCCATCCTACATTAATTGGAGACAGTTTAACATGCCAAATATTTCCCGGTACCATTCCTTTGCACATGTGGTTTTTCCCGAGAGAAACAGTATCTTGCTTCACCTCAATCTCTCACAAAGCTAGTCTTTCTGAATTTAAAATCTATATAATTATATAGATATATAAAAATGTGTTATATAGATGTGATATATATTATATATGTATATATATATGATATCTATATATTATATAGGTATGTTATTTATATATTTATATAGATATATATTATATAATATATATTTTATATTACATAGTATTATATAGATATGTATTATATATCTATATTATACAATATAGATATATATGTATTTATATATAATATATATTTATATACATATATATCATCAAGGACCTTTTCTTCCCACTTAAGTCTATCTTCTTATTTCATATGTTATTTAATTTTCTTCATTACAATTTATCTTTGCTTAGTCTCTCTTTCTCTTCCCACATTCAACTATTCATAAATTAACATTTTATCTGGCTCTCATTACGTTTTAAGGTTTCCAAAAGATAGAAAGCGTGTCTTTTAATTTAGCATTCTATGCTCATACCTATTGTCATGCCTGGTAAGATGAAACATACTAAATATGTGTTGAAACAATTACTCTTAAAAATATGATCCTTACCTCAGGAATAGGATACTGTACTAAACTCAGGAAGCATAGTTATAGACATGTAAATTTCTGGTCAAAGTTTTCTGAAAACATTTTGAGTCTTCATACAGAAGGCATTGAATGACATTACTACTAGCTGATAGGTTGGACAGCAATAAGTAGGCACAAACATATGTCACCACACTAAAAATCAATCTTTAGAGATATTCAATATTTAGCAATAATCTCGGTTGTATTTTAAGATAACATGATCATAATTTCTTTTTGTCTCTGCCAGAAAATTTTATTTTTATTTCAGGTTGATTAGTTTATTTGAAACAGCTGGATTTTAGGTTACAGTAGCAGCAGAGCCTGGAGGAGGGAAGAACCACAGAATCAGAACGCTTTGGTTTGAATCTTGGTGCTTCTACATTTTAACCACTAGGTCTGTAAAAGTTATTTCTTATTAGAAACACCATCCAAAATTATATTAGGTTAAAATTACTTCATAGAGTTTTGAGGTTATATAATCAAATTTTATATATATATATGTGTGTGTGTGTGTATACACACACACACACACACACACACACACACACACACATATATATATATATATATATATACTGTTTTAAACCATAGAATGCAAAGGTAACATATAATTGTTTCTGTTATCTTTCTCATCAGGGTAGAAATGAATATCTCTATTTTCTTTTAGAGATAGGATTAGGATTTAATTTTCAAATTGGAAAAGCAGATTTTTTGCTGAGGTTTTTAGGTCAGAACTTAGCAAATGGTAGTTCTCTATTCATTTATAAATTCTATCCCCATTCATGCATTTAACAAATTATATTTGAGAATTTACCATAAGCTAAGTACTGAGAAAAACACAATTATACAATGTGAATAAAGCAGGCAGAACCTTCACTAACGGAATTTAATATCAGAGAAGAGAGTGATATTAAGTAGATAAAATTACACCCAAACAATTATTTGCAAATTTTTTAAGCTATATAAAGGAAAATAATGAGGGATTACAAATAATAGATAAAAAGTTACAATGGGTAAGAATAGCTTTCAGAGTTAGTTACTATGTTGTGATATTAATAATAAAAATATGAAAAATAATTATTTTATTTTGCAATCAAATATTCTTGTTAATTGAAGAAACCAATACATAATAAAAGTTTGTATGCTGTAGATGTTACTACAAATGTTACCTTTTGGAATGATCCCATCATATTTTTCATTTTGTCATAATAATAAAAATACTTTGAGGGTTTTTTTTGTGTAATTTTACTGCATTAAAATGTTATATGACACAATGATATTGAAGATTAATATTGTAAAATATTTTATAAATGATAACAAAATGTGCAAAAGCAGTCCACAAGAAAGCAAAATATTAAAAAATTCAATTTAAAAGTAATGAGTGACAAACATTAGTAATAAGTACATAAAATTTTTACTTTTTTCTCCCTAAAGTTTAGGATGGATTTGTAAAAGTTAATGCCATTGTAAATCAATGCATTTACCCATAAGCTATTATATGCACATGCATGTAAATAAATCTTTTGTCCATTTTCTTGGAAGATTCCCATACACATTCCCATACACATCTGCTTTTTTTCCATAGATATTCTTTAAGATGATGAATGATTTAAGTTGCATGTCAATCAGAAGAAAATCCAGTGAGAACTCAAATACATGCAATTTCTATAAATAGCAATTTTGATTTAGGTGTTTTAATTAAATGATTTTTATTTACACAACACTTAAAGGGCAGCAAAATGGAAAGGAATGTCAATTAATATCTACTTGGTAATGTGAACATTACAAATATTCAAAGTTTTAAGTTTTCCAAAAATGAAAACAAACCTGAAGGAGATAGAAAATATTCTTCTTAGCTGCAGAATACTGACCTGTGGATCTATTTTCTGTCTGTGGGTGGTGGTTGCTATAGCTCCTTCAAGAATCCCAAACATTTCATGGTATATAAGAACACAGATGATGTATGTAAGCATAGACTTCACATTTTAACTAGAGGATCATTTTTATTAATAATGATATTGGGTCATAATAGAAATATTAACAAAAGCTGTTACCTGATGGAAAATAAATTGGTATCCAAACCCTGAGTAGGTCTATTTGGTTGGCGTCCAATGAAAAAGGATGGTTACAGCTGCATGAACTTGTTATAAATAACTGGTTTATAACCATCTGTTTGAAAAGGTACCCAACCCACTTTATACCAAAGTGAATATAAACTTTCCACTTATTTGGCTTGACATTCAAACTTTTAAAAATCTCATTTAGACAATTATACAAGGAATAACTATTTGGAAATTTGCTCTCTCATATTATATATAATAAACTACCTTTTACATATCTTGAAGTTTCTCCCATTATTCTCCTTTCACTTATATGCTTTTTAGTCCCTCTTGGTGTTGGTAGAGAAATATGTGAACTCTATATACACAAATGGCACGCTGTTCAATATGGCAGCCACTATCCATATATGGATAGTTAAATTTAT
Source organism: Sapajus apella (assembly GCF_009761245.1). Lineage (NCBI taxonomy): Eukaryota > Metazoa > Chordata > Mammalia > Primates > Cebidae > Sapajus > Sapajus apella. Next base: position 32,785,186 of record NW_022436948.1, read on the forward strand.
GAATATAAAATGTAAAAATCAGTTTATTAGTAACGCCAGACATATTTCAAGGGCATGAAATGTACAATAGAACACTTCCATCTTCATTAAAACTTCTATAGGACTCTGCTTTTCTAAAAGGCTAAATATAAAACAGAGGAATATATAATAAAAATAGGTGTTGGAATATATAATAAAAATAGGTGTTGTCTATTACTCATAGTCTTGGGTCCAGCTTGAATGACTCTCCATTCTTGGGAGTACTCTGAACTAATCTTGCCACTCCATTCTCAAAGTTGAACTCATATTAGAACAGCTTCAGAAGTAACTTCTAAAAATAAAATGACTTAAATCCAATCAAGGTGACTGTCTAGGTTTTCATAGGTTGTAAAATTGTCCCTCGTTATGTGATACTTTACTCCTTCCATCAGTCTATGTAGCTAAAGTAGTCTAGACTGATGGAGGAGTGAGATAATAATGGTGGGAATCTTGTGCTTTAAATCTCTCTCTCTCTTTTTTTTTTTAAATCACTTCAGTGTCGAAGCTACAAAAAATTTGAAAACTTAGAAAGACCCATCTCATTTATAAGTACTTCAGGTAAAATAAATCTACTTGAAGTTTTCTTTTCCCACTTTCCACAGTTCTGATGCAAAACAACAGGCTGACTATAAGTATTGTGACTTTAAAGGATTTCTGTCAGTGATCTGTTTTTGCTATTTTAAGTCTTGTTTCTGATTTATAGCAACTCCTCCTATAACTTCATCATCTTTATGCAACTGCTTATTATTTTGAATATAATTTTCAATTTCATTTAGCTTTGTGTGTTTCTTGTTTGGCATGATATAAGAACACCAGAATTAGCAAACAGAGAAATTTGATGAAAGTCATCCAGTCATTTAGAGATTTAAGCAAATTATAAGATTCATTCATCATCCAGGGGAAAATTGTATTTCAGGCTAAATTAGGAGAGTAATATATTTCTAATCATTCACTGACCATAAACTGGAAAGAAAAACAGAAAAATTCATTGCCAGGTTTTTCTCTTCCAAATGGTTGTGTGCAGAAACAATGATCACACAGATTCATTTTGATAAGGCTAATTCCTAGTGATTCTGAATTCTGAAACAGATGTCATTCTTCACTTCATTGGAGGTGAGCCTTAAAAATTATTGCATCATGCTTACCATGCTCCTATTCTTTTGCTGTTTCGAGATTCAGACACATCAAAATTCCAGATTTAAACAAAACAGAAATTTTACTACAATATCAAACCTTTATTCTATAAGTTTGAAGTGTACTATAAATGATACTTAAAAGTCCTTAATGTTTTTTCAATCTTGAAAGTAAAACATTTTCATTTAAATATTTGGAAATAGTCTGCCCCTTTCTGTCTTTCATCTTCCCGTGCCACATGATGAAGATATTAACAATATGGTTTGATCACATCAGCCTTCTTAATAAAATTGAATTACATTGTTTTACTTCCCCTTTTACACACCGTGTTGATTTAAAATGTAATATTTTTATCTCAAGCTGGCACTTGATTCCAGGTTAACACCCCTTCTTGTTTTGATTCACTGCAATATATCCTGGTAAGAGTTTGCATTGATCATTTGACTTCACATCCTTTCGGTGGATTTAGATGATCACATAGCCTACTTATCTCACTAATCCCTTGGTTCCTAAACTTGCATCATTGTAGTTGACTGACATAGCTGTGCTAGCTTCTAATCATCATTGCAGAAAGATTTGGATTGACATGGGTTTTGCATATAGATCACATGGATGCTATTCTGATACAAAAAATTCTGGATTAATTATGGTTAATACAATGGTTTGTCCACACAAATGTCTGTTATATTATTTTCTGGACATTCTATGTATTTAAAATATTTCATAATAAGTATGACATTAACCCTTATCATTATAGAATAAATCACAACATCTCCAGTCAATTTGCTGGAAGACTAATCACTTTCAAGGGGGTTGTATTTATTCAATACTACTCTAGACAGTCAGGGGGAGATGATTTTTTTTTTTTCTAACTAGAGAGTGTAAATGTGGTACAGAGACTAGCATACAGAATTAGCCTCTAAATATGTGTGTTTATAGTATTTAAATTTTCTTAGCCTCATATTTACTCATAGAAAAGTATGATATTATGAAAATATGAGGGAAAATAATATGAGAAGTAAACTAGGTTATAATGTTTTTCCTAAAAGACAGGATCGGTGCCATATTCACTTTAGTATTTCAAGTATTTAGCCCAGTGACTTTCTCAGAGTAAGCATCATATCTCAGTGAATGAATGAATGAATGTTGTTGGTTTTACTTACGTCACATAACTATTTGTCACTTCCCTTTTAACTTTCTTTGTGCAAGATGGTCACACAAAATAGTGTAGTTTTTACTAGTTGGGGACAATGAGAAGAGACTTATTTATATATCTAGCAGCTTAATTTAGTTAGAGTGACTTTATGAGAAATTCTTGTCAATAATGTAATGATACTGTGAACACTGATTCCTCATACATTTGTTAGGGAAGGTTTTTCTTTTTCTGTTTTTTTTGCACCCTTCCAGTTTACTTAAAGTGAGCTTCAAGATTTTACTGAAAATTAATCATGTGTCTGTGAATTCTCAAAGGAATACATAGAAACTAAAAATGTAATTAGCACTGTATTTTAACAAAATTTGAGACTATTCTTCCCCCAAATATATGAGCTGCAGATGTGTTTACTCTGGCAAAACATTCAAGTCTAAAACAGCTCCCATCAACAAAGACTGAAAGATCCATTTCCACCCTAAAATCCTGTATTGCATATCTCACATCACTTTACAAATATTTCAGCGTACCATCCTGTATAGGTGTTTGCAGTGTTGTTTTAAGTGTATCCAAATTATCTCCCCAAAGAGGAAAATCTGAACATCACTTGCAGTAAAGATCACTGTTGAAGAAACAAATTAATCACGATACAAAGTGTCTGGTCCTGCATAGATAACATACGGTAGCTCAGTTTCTATTTTGCTTCTCCACAGGTTAACAAGCAACTACTAGGACATCAAAAGAAATGTGTAAGAGCCGTCGATGTCCTTTGGGGAATTTAGATAGGTTACATACATAAGGTTCTCTCTCTCTCTCTCTCTCTCTCTCTCTCTCTCTCTCTCTCACACACACACACACACACACACACACACACACATACACACTATTTCATAGAATTTGAAGATTATGAAAGAGGTTTTTCTCGTTTGTTGTATTTTATAAGAGGATTTTAACTTACTAAATTATGGCATTATCTTACTGCCTGAACACTAATACCAATGGTATCTTCCATTGGTATGCCTGGGGAAGAACATATTTGTCAACATTTATAATGTTAACATTAAGACAAATGCCAGCTTAAAAAACAACCAGATAAACTAATGTAGTGGCTCAGTAAGAACTGTGTAAATCTTATGCGTGCACTATCTAAAGGCAGTTTTTTTCTCCTAAGCTGCACCTGAATTGTTGCCATGAAGCAAGAGAGGCCAGCATTATCATATTGCAAGAAAATCCAAAACTCAGAATTTTAGCTTGACATCTGCCAGTTGTTAAGTTCTTGCTATTTCTTTCATTCATAAATGTTTCAGGCAAAAAGAAAAAAAATCTGCCAGCCATATTCCGCTCCAGGGCTGCCAGTTTATGACTTCTGTTGAAGCTAGTTAGTTTGATCCATTTGAGATGTTGTATAATTGGATCTCTTTCTATACATTTCTCTGGCCACAGTGTTTCTAGATAACAGCTTTTGGCTTGACAAATAGTTGAATTGTGCTTCCCAAACTCTCATATAATGTAATCATGTTTATCTTATATAAATACTCATTTATTATAAAATAAATAATAATCGTAATAGCAAATAGCTAGTTTTTAAAAAATTTTTACTTTTAAGTATTTGTCACTACCATTGTAACATGATTCTTTATATTAACATTGAAAATGGCTGTGGAAATAATAGAGTGTTAGATTCACAAGAAATACTATTATCATGTCCTAGTCAATTAACTGATCAATTGTATCTTTAACAGAGGTAGAAAAGTAAGCTGTAAACAGATATGCTTTCAAAACAAGTTACTCAACTATTGAGTGTCATGCATTCTTTACTTCTCATCTCTGAAGACAAATCAACGTGGATAAACAAATCATTGCCAGAATATTTTATTAGGAAGCAAATATGTGACTGAATCCTTCATTTATTTTTAAAGTCCCCTCAGTGTCTTTTTTTTAATCATTATTAAAATCACTGGTCCTGCTTCAAGTGATGTAACCCTGGGAATGTGTTTTTTTATCTTGTTCCTTACACAGCAGCTGCCTTTGATACAGAATTGACCAAGCCAATAGTCCACTAGTGGTTGAAGCTCTTTGCGTTAAGTAGTTCACATATATTTTTTTTACTAGAAAATGTTAGAATATTAAAAAAAAAAAAAAAAAAAGCTTATGTTGAGAAAAAGGAAAAGAATGCATTCTAGGCAGAGGGAAATTTAGCAATATGCTTTATTCCTGCTCTTTTTCTGCCAGGTACACTTATTGATCTTTCCAGTTACTGACTGTCTTCTATATACAGTCTTGAACTCCAGCGTAAATTAATCTCTTCCTCCTCAGTGAGATAATGGTATATTTATGTATGTGTATACATATACATTTGTGTATCTTTTACTATTCTCCCACTTTCGTCTTGGCCTGGAAAGGTTTATATAAGATTCCCATAGAGTCTATAATAACATCTGGCACATTTGAGTTATTGAATAAAGGTTTGGTAGAATGAATGATTGATTTAATAACTACAACGTAAGCCATTCATTATTGATCTTTAAAATTTAGTCAATTCATTTTCTAAATAATTTTAAAATGTGGATTCTGGAATATGTTATTGAATAAAACTGGTGACATGGAAATCTAATTGTAATACAGACGAAAAATGGATACAGAGTAAAATACAGAGTAAACAAATGAGTGTGTGTGGGGGTTGTTGTATTCTTCTCTAACTGCTATCAAGATATTAACAATGTAAGAGGAAATACAGAGCTAAATCTATTTTTTAAAAGGTCAGTGACTCAGCTTTCAGAAGCATTCACTGAGTACCTGCAGTGGGCCAGGCACATTAATATACATTGGAGAAAGGAGGATAAAAGTATTGAAAGTATGGAAAAACAAAATTTATAATGTATAAAGGTAAAGAAACAACACCAGGAATATATAGAATTACTTAATGAGAAAGACACTGAAAGTAATGAGTATAGTTCTATTATTACTTAAAGATTAGTCATAATATACATATACATATTAAATCTAACACAGTTGCGGGATGATGGAGCAAGATGGCCAAGTAGAAGCCTTCACTAATTATCATCCCTGCAGAAACATCACATTGAACAACTATCCACACAGGAAAAACACTTTCATAAGAACCAAAAATCAGGTAAGCAATCACAGCAACTGTTTCTAACATCATATTAAGGAAAGAGGCACAGAAGAGGGTAGAAAAGACAGTCTTGAATTGCCTGCACTATGCTTTCCCCATCTCCCAGCAGCAGGCACATGGCACAGAGAGAGAATTTGTGTGTTTGCGGGCGGGAGAGTGCAGTTATTGTGGAACTTTGCATTGGAACTCAGTGATGTCCTATCACAGTGGAAAGCAACACCAGGCAGAACTCAGCTGGTACCCATGGAGGGAGCATTTAGACTAATCCTAGCCAGAAGTGAATCATTCATCCCCCACTTTAGCCCACAGGGCTGATGTAACCCAAAGAAGACTACCTCAACATTTAATAACCAAACTCCCAAATGTCGAAAATAAAGGATTCTAAAAGCAACAAGAGAAAAGAAACAAGTAACATACCATAGAACTCAATACAATTGGCAGTGGATTTATCAGTGGAAATTTTGCAGACCAGGGGAGAGTGGAGTGACATATTTAAATTGCTGAAGGAAAAGGAATTTAACCCTTGAATAGTATATCTGGTGAAACTATTCTTCAGACATGAAGGAGAAATAAATACCTTCCCAGGCAAACAAATGCTGAGTGATTTCATCAACACCAGACCTATCCTATAAGAAATGCTAAAGGAAGCTCTTCAACCTAAAAGAAAAGGACGTTAATGAGAGCTAAGAAATCATCTAGTACAAAACTTACTGGTAGCAGTAAATAGACAGAAAACTGCATAATATTGCAACAGTGATTATTTGTGTGTAAACTCATATCTTGAGTGGAAAGACTAAAGGATGAACACATCAAAAATAACTACAACAACTTTTCCAGACGCATTGTAATAAGATATAAAGAGAAAAATAAAAAGTTAAAAAGCAAGGGGATGGAGTTAGACTGCAGAGTTTTTATTAGTTTTCTCTCCACTTCTTTGTTACTTTGTTCGTGCAATAAATGTTAAGTTGACATAAGTTTTAAATAATGGGTTGTAATCTGTTATTTGCAAACCTCTTGGTAACCTCAAATCAAAAAACCTATGACAGATACACAAAAAGTAAAAGGCAAGGAATTAAAAAATACCACAAGAGAAAATCACCTTCACAAAAGGACAGAAATAAATGAAAGAAGAGAAGACCATAAAACAGAATACAAATAACAAAATACATATAAAAGGCAATATAAAGGACCATCAATTGTTTGACATCACAGATGTGTTGTTGTAGATGTCTAACAATGAATGCATAATGAAAATGTGATATATAGATCACATCACAGTGGAATATTATTTAGCCATGAAAAGAATGAAGTACTGTCATTCATGGCAACATGGATGGAACTGGAGGGCATTATGTTAAGTGAAGTAAGCCAGAAATAGAAATTTAAACACTGTAAACTCTCACTCATGTATGAAAGCTAAAAAAAAGTTAATCTCCTAGCAGTATTATAGGAGAGAGAATACAGAGGCTGGGAAAGGGAGGCAGAAGAGAGAAACAAGGAGAGATTTGTCCAAAGATACAAAACTAAAGTTAGATGGGAGGAATAAATTCTAGTGTTCTATAGCACTGTAGTATCACTACAGTTATCAATATTATATAGTTTAAAACAGCTAGAAGGAGGATATTGAATGTTCCCAGCAAAAAGAAATGATAAATATTTTAGATGATGAATATGCTAATTATCCTAATTTGATCACTATCTATTACATGTTTTGAAATATCTCTATGTACTCTGAGAATATGTACAAGTATTATTAATTTAAAAATCAAAATCTAAGTATGAAAGTTTATGTTGTATATACACAACTTGGTAGAAAAAAACCTTATTATCTACTTTCCAGACCCACAGGACAAACAGAGCAGATAAAATACACTAAGTACAGCTGTTTGGAAACAGGAATCATAATTTAAATTAATGTGGAAATGGAGAGTTAAGAGTTTCTTGTACACTAACATTACATTCTCTTTACTTTCAATTTAACCTGACTTTTGGATTGCTGTGTCTTAGACCAGTGGTCCCCAACCTTTTGGCACCAGGGACCAGTTTTGTCAAAGACAAATTTTCCACTGACAAGGGGCAGGAGAATGGTTTCAGGATGAAACTGTTCCAACTCAGACCATCAAGCATTAGATTCTCATAAGGAGCATGCAGTCTACATTGCTTGGATGTGCACTTCATGTAGGGTTTGCATTCCTACGAGAAACTAATGTCTCCACAGCTCTGACAGGAGACGGAGCTCAGTCGGTAATGTTGCTGGCTGGCTACCCACTACCTGCCATGGGCCTGTTTCCTAACAGGTCAGGGGCTGGTATGGGTCCATGACCCAGGGGGTTCGGGCCCCCTCTGTCAGACAACACTACAAATAACAAAAATGACATATCAAAAAATAATGTACTTAATTGCTCTTTCCTAAGATAGATCTTAACAAGGCAATTAGTAGTATTAAGTTTCTATGTTTAAAAAGCTGAAATCAATGCTATTTGATAAAATGCGTCCTGATTTAGAGTAGTACATCTTTGATTGAATTAAAAAAGAAGAAATCTGTATTTAGACTAATAAAAGAAATCTGTATTAGGACTAAAAAGTTCAGCATATTCACTTAAAGCAAAGCAGGTATTTGAAAATAAAATTTTATTTCTTTATTTTGTTAAAATGTTTTTCTCCATTTCACATCTTCCATATCATATGATGGAAATACTTTTTATCTTTATCAAATTAGGAGACATTTATAAGACACAATAAGTGACTGTGAAAAATGTTAAACTTAGAAAAATATAAATATTCTATAGAATGTTTATTACAATGTAATAAGAGAATATTACATTGTAATATTATGTGCTCAATATTATATTAGTTTACATTTATACTAAAATTAATCAGAGTTATTTAGTCAGTAACATCAGGAATATTGTTTGTGAATATCTTACATTGTTGTGTATTCAATTTAAGTTAATGAAAACTGGATTTATTCAACTTTCTATAATTGAGAAGAAAGTTATTGCAATCATTCATATTCATAACTTTGTGCTATCATCAGAGGAAACAAATTTTCTATTTTGCAAATGAGGCAACCAAGGCTTAGACATATGAAAAAAGAGGCTTAAAGTAATATGGCTCAAGGAAATTGAGTTTAATATTTTTGACAGATTACTTTGTGTATGGCACTGTTCTGGCTATCAAAATGAGTAAGTATTTTTTTGCAACCATTCCTTCATTTGTTCACACATTATTTATTCAAGATATGTTGAGCACTGAATATGCGTTTGACCCTGAACTAGTGCTGGAAATACAAAGGTGAAGAAGAAAGAATATTTTCAAGGAGTTAGTGGTCTACAGGTAGGGACAGGCACATGAAGCAAAAAATTTCAATAAAATTTGATACATGCTATGGAAAAAAATAATTAAGATGTGCTATGTAAATACAGACATTTAGACCAACATAGTTATTTACAGAGGAATTTCTGTAGGTGATGAAAATTAAGCTTTGAAGATAATGTAAAGGTGAAGAACAGAGTAAAGGACATTCAAGATAGAGCACAGAATGAATAAGAACTGCATTAGCACCAAAAAAAAGATCCCTCCTCTTTATCCATCAAATTGTTTATTCAACTAACACTTTTTGAGCATCTAATACATACCAGTGACTGATCTAAGAGAATGAGTCTGATAAGGTCCTGCTGTTGCAGGGCTTTCATGTTGAGAAACAATGAGAACAATGTCTAAGCAAGACTTGACAAGGGAGTGAACAAGAGAAGTGACAGAAATGGAAGATAACGAATGAATTTGTAAAACACAGAGAAGGCAAAACATATGCAGACCTCTTGAATGATTGAACCCGTGGAACAAGGGAGAACAAGAAGTTTAAGCAGGGTCCCAGATATTTGGCTTGGAGTATTGGGTAGATGTTTTACTATTAGCTGAGATGTGGCATAGGAAAGAGGAGAACAATTTTACACATGTTGAGTTCTTGCTGTGCCTCAGAGGATATGACTGGCAGGAAAGGGATATGTATTTCAACTAGTAATGGGGAGAACCATGTCTAAAATACAGACCTTTGGAAACAGTCAGTGGCCTTTATATCATTTTAAGCCATAAAACCAGAGACAGTACTCCTAAGCAAAGGATAATATTATTGAAGAAAAGAGTTAGCTAATAAGTAAAATGCAAAAAATGTACTATACACGTCTAACAGAGTTCAGGTTGATTAGAATGTTTTAATATTATTTCTAAAGGGAAGTTGCTACACATCTAACCCAGAAAAGAATAAAAATGGTCTTGTGAAAATTGAAAATCTTGAACATGTGTCTATTTGTAGCTATGTAAAGTCAATGTCATGTTTAAATAAGTTCTAGGATAATTCTAAATAATTCTTCATACCTAATTAGTAAGTATATTCCTTAATCATGCCATCCATATTTCTTTTTAGCCATAGATGGGGACACTGAATACTGAGTACTGCCAGCTGGGAGAGGGATGGGGGAGGGGATAGGCTGTAAAACTACCTATGGGGTACTATGCTCACTACCTGGGTGATGGGATCATTCGTACCCCCAAACTCAGTATCATGTAATATACCCACGTAAGATATCTGTACATGTAGCACTTGAATCTAGAATAAAACTTGAAATTATCACAGAAATTATATTTCCTTCAATGGGTATCAAGAATTTATACTATATTTGTCACATAACTTCATCTCAGTGTCCTGAACTATTGCTTAAATAATACAGGTTGATATATTAAATAGTTTTAGGCCTGACCCAATTACCCTTTGAATATGAAGAAAAATTTAGATTTTATAGTTTAAGAAATCATCAGAATTGTTCATTTTATCTCTCCCATATTCCTACTCAATTTGACAACTCTGTGTAAGTCTTCTATTCACTTTCAAACCAAGTGAATATTAATAGACATCAATGAGGGTTCATATTTATCCATGAGTTACTAAAAATGTTATTTGTTTTGTAAGTTCTGGATTACTGGTGGATTTTTTCACATGATATGCCCATATGTGTATATATATATGTCTATACCTACATATGATGATCTTATCAGGAATAAATATTTCACTTTCCTTTATCCAATTTGCTGCCCTGGCTAAGTGGATATTCTTCATTTTCTGATTTGTGATGAATTGAGGGTCTGAGAATTGAGAACAGTGAAAGAGGAAGACCTTAAATAATATTCAATATACATGCCCATTTCTTCTTGTACAAATAATCATTGCTCAAATGTTACATGATAACATAAAGTATTTCTTAAGTTTCTTTGAGAAAACGTAGGTTAATTATAAAGAAACTATTCTCAGTTTTAAGACAGGTTGATAGGTGCAGCAAACCATCATGCCACATGTATACCTATGTAAAAACCTGGCACATTCTGCACATGTATCCTGGAACTTAAAGTAAAATTAAAAAACAAACAAACAAAAAAGAAACTATTCTCTATAGTTTTTTAAGAAAACTATATCTTTATAGTAAAAAAAACTTTGTAGTATACAATATTAACATGTCTTAATTTTGGTAATTGTTGTAAAATGGTTATTATGAAAAGGAGCATTGAGAAAAGAATAGTAATTAAGTTTCAACAGTATAATCTTGAGCTGGAATTGACATAAAAATATCAAGCTAAATGGAAAATTAGCAAAGTCTACCATCTCACTTAGTTACACTTAGAAGACTTTCTATATTTGATTTAAGTGAGATTGCATCTAAAGCAAATGTAATAATACAGCTACTGATGAATCATCTTAATTCATAAATCTTTACTTGTAATAAAAATAAGATGATAAAATGCCACTTCAAGTTAATTTAATTATTACTCAAAACATTTAGAACAGGTGAAAAATAGGCTGAAAAAAAAAGAACTCTTTATTCGAGCATTTTAACCACATCAGTTTGTTCATGTTATTCCAGGTTTTTAAAATTTTCCATTCATACTCATACCTGTAAACTAACTTCTGTCATTCAGTTGATTTTTTTATATTTATATAAAAATATTTATATAAAAATTATATTTATATAAAAATATTTATATTTATACAAAAAATTAAATAATTATGTTAGGTTTTGCTGAAGAACTTAACATATTGATAACTGTATTTTGACATTCTCAGTGATTTATAAATCAACATCTTCTTAAAAAGCATTTGTTCAGGAGTTTATATATGGCTAACTGATTAGAGCTATTCAGAGGTCATGTTTTGGCTATAAAAAAAGCAGCCAGAAAGGGTTATTAAATCTCACACTCACTTGACTTAAAGTCTATAGCCCCCATGGAAGAATGTGAAATTGTAAAAAGCAAACCAACCTCTGCAATGCTTTCCTTCATGTATTGCTTGCACCTGTATATAATTGTAATTTCCCAAAGCATTACTGAATAGGTCAAAGGTTATAAAGTTATTAACATATAATAGCCCTTTAAACCCAGAATACTAGTGTCTCATTTTAACCATACACTACTCAGTCTGTGCCTATAATTAGCAAGGCAAGGAATGCTAGCTGGCCCGTCATGGTCATGTCTTGCCTGGTATCCGGAGGCACTAATGCAGTCTCGATCATGGAACCCTTCAAGGAAGCTGTGCAATAAAACAGAAAGCAGGGCCAAGGAGACATATCAAAGCCCTGGAATTTTCCTTAACTCTGCAGAAGTTTTGTGAAATTCATCCTAAGGGAGAGGATACAGGAAATTGGGTAATATTTTGCAAAGACCATTAAACCCTTGTGTCTCTCAAGAACTCTACACATATAAGGCCTAGAATTCCAAGAAATCAGATGATGTAAACCTAATATATTGGTTTTTTGAGAGAAACAGATGAATACATTTGTTTTACTATTCATAAAGGTTGAGACTTAAAATGCGAACATTTTAAAATAAAACTGCATGAAATAAGAAATAATGAAAAAAGACAAGGTGAAGGAAAGATGAGACACAATAACAAAGTATGACAAGAGGGTGGAAAAAATGCCAATTTTATTTGCATTATTTGAAGTCTGTTCTGGCAAGTGAATTAAATGTGAGCTATGTATAAACTTGTGAGACATTAATACTGTAGCATAAAGCCAATGCCCCAAAATATAAGCAAGGCTGCCAAAGATGAAAGAGTTGAATCAGTAAACATGGCCCAAAGTAAGAGCTATAAACAACTACAGCTAATGAATGTATCAGATGTTCACTAATATTTTTTCTGAAAAATCTAACTGGCATCTAGCTTAAAAGAAGTGCACACTTATTTCTTTATGGGAATTTAAACAGCTGATTTCAACATTTCTCTAAAATCCTTTGCAAAAATTGATGTTACACTTTGAAGGCATTCGACACTGAAGTTCAAGAAGTATATTTGTCCCATGTGTCTCAATGACACCGTGTTTCGAACGTCCAATCATTCTCTACGTTGTTCACATTTTGAAGAGACAGTCTGTGGAAACGCAGTCATAGTCAATTCGACTAAAAGATGCCGATGTTTCCCCTGTATTAAATGCCACACAAAAGCAAACTGAAATCCAGTCCAACAACAAAGGACGACTGGAAGCTTATTTCTACACAGAGTAAACTCCTTCAGTCCCCTATGCCCACCAAACTTAATTATTCAACTACATTTAATCTCCTTCGTGTTCACTCTGATATTGTGGAGAAATGGAATGGCCGTATGAGAAATGAACAGATTTTAAATTCATGTGAGGCATTTCCTAAAACCTGCCCCAGGATGAAGTGAGATATCTCAAAATGAATTTTGAATGAATATGTGTGTGTGTGTGTGTGTGTGTGTGTGTGTATAAAATTGGATTTATATATATATATTATATATGTAATATATATATTATATAATATATGTAATGTATATATTATATAATATATGTAATGTATATATTATATAATAATATATGTAATGTATATATTATATAATATATATATTATTCCAATTATATATAATATATAATATATATATATATATTATATATATATATATATAATTGGAATAATAATATCGCAACTCATATTTCAACAGAAAATAGTTACAATTGATTTTCATTTTATAAATTCCAGATAAACATAAGGATTTCATTATAGGGTATATTATTTTTCAAATCCACATGACTTTTAAAGATGGGTATAAACCATTTTATACTCTGATATGTAACATTCAGTCACAATAAAATCAAAACACAAGTTACTTTTCCAAACATTTCTGCATCATCTTTTGTATGCAAGTGGTAACATCATTGTACATACATGTCCTTTTGCATGTCCATTTTGGGAAGATTTCCAGAGCACAATGAGTCACTGGATCTTAAAAAAAATTTAGGATTATGGCATCATGCAATGGTAACACTAAATTGTTCAGTTTGTTGAAGAGGGTTCTTAATAGACTAGTCCAACATCTGAAATAAATTATATACATAAAAATCTTATTTGGAAATATTTTGTGTTCATGTAGTTTTGCTCTTTGTTTTGGATGTAACTATCCTCTGTCTTGTGTCCAGAAGGCTGACATTTAATCTGATAGCATAACCAATCAATCTCTCTGCTTTGGTGATTGCCTGGGTAACAAGCCTGGGTTGAGTCACAGATGGCACAGGAGATGAAGTTCCTAGTCATTTCCAAAGGTATGCAAACCCTGTAATTCTCCTTTACTTTCTGTCACTGTGTATTCTCATGTTGATGAAGATATGTAAAAGTGCTAACCCAAATATATTGAAAGTATACACATTTTGTTTTCTGCAGTTCCCTTCACAAGTCTCTTTTATAGGTGCCAGACAAATGAGAAACACAATGACTATTTATCCCCATCTTCCAGATGGTTCCTCTTCTGTGAATATGATGATGGTGATACCACCAACCTTCCATATTAACGTATCTCATTCCAAAGTTTACGACCTACGATCCTGTTCATTTTATTTCCTTACCTGCTTCAGTTTTCCCCAGATCCCTCCTACACAACTTTTTATTCCTGCATTGTACTTGCTGAATTTCAAAAGACAGAGAAAAATTTAAATATACTAATACTTGATTTTGATACAAATGTTTCCATTTTGTTGATTGGGTTGTAATTCCTAGTGCGGTGACTTATATCCCTTTGCAGTTATATACTTTTTTCATTTTTATGTAGTCATATTTTTTACATATTGTTGATATAAATTGAATTCAGATGGACATAAATGAGAACATCCTGGTCATTTGAAATAAAACAAAAGAATGCCCAACTGTATGTTTTTGTATTTTTGTATGTAATATAATGCAGCTTAATTTTAAACAGTAATTTTCTTAAAGATTCAGTTAACTCTGTATGATAAATTAATTGAATTTATTTTTAAGATTTCTAAGTATTTTCCCTCAAAAGGAAAACAGCCAATCTTCCTCAGTTTTCAAACTTTGCACCTGATAATAATAGGGGAAAAAAATACCATTTCCTTTTCCTAGTGAAAGGTTTAAATGTCCTGAAAGTACATGCCCCTGATACTTGTAATTTACTATTATTACTGCACTTCTGAAACTAAGGAAATCCTTTGGAATGACCTCAGTTTTTATTATTTTTTGAATTACCAGCTTTGATGGGATATCACAACTGGCAATGTTAAGTTTAAAGAGAGAACTTCCAACGTTAAAACATAAGCCACAGTTATTAAGATGAAAGAAAAAACAGAACATTGCCACTCAATATTCAGCATTCTTACTTGAGAACACTGTAAACTTACAAATTTCTTTTGATGTGTATGCATGTGTGTTGTGTGCGTTTTCTTAATTGCAAACTTGAGTACAGAGTTTGCTCAGTTGCAATGTTGGATAAAAATCTGGAAATGTTTGAAATCAAGGAGGCCAGATGCAGAAACCCAGTTGAACAATCAATCTTTCCTTACATTCAAAACCTGTTATTGGACTCGCTTCCTTTAGTATTCTACAGCTGCCCAGTAAAATGACCTTTACCCTTCTGTGCCTATATATTGCTATTATTAACGCTGAGTATTTTATTTCTCCTCACCTGTTATTGTCCTTTTATATTTTGATCTTTTTTTTTCAAATTTTTACTCATTTTAGATAGCCTTCAAAATGTGTAGAACCCAAATAAAAGTAATGTGTGTTATTCTTCTTATTTACATAGTAGAACCATCTTATTAAAACCCCAAAATGCTTCAGTAGTCTTTTTACATATCAGGAAATATAAAACTTTGACAAGGACATTTAATGTTGTTGTAAGGAAGTAACAAATGACATGTGCCTTTCAATGAAATCCAAGAGACTAGAAGATTTCAGAAGAAAGGAAAATGTAGAACTATCTAAATATTTAATCTAGGTCCAGGTGAAATCAATTTTTTAGATGATAAAAAAGTCCCCAGAATGTTCAAGTGCCTCCTAGGTAGAAGTGCAAAGATACATTCAAAACTTTCTTATTAAAATAATAAAAACATTTAAAAATCACACAATTTGGTGACAGTACCATTTGTCTCAATTTTAAGACTGTATCCTCAAGCAGATAAACTTATATATTTTGTGTTTTGATCTGGAATTTAATGAAGGCCATAGTAATTAGCATTAAACCAGTAAAATAGTACACCACTTGCCAGAATACGTGGGGGTTGTATGTGAGAAAGAGAGGGAGGGAAGAAGGGAGAAATGTCTGAAATTAGGCTTGCTTTGAGAATTTCATCAGTGGAGGCAAAGTAAAAATTTGAACCAATGGGATGTCTCTTTATTTTCCTTTAGGTGAAATGTTTACCACTTTCACTGTCTCCCTCTTGACATTAAGGCACAGCTGTAGCTCCTTTCACCTAGAGAGACGTAAGCGTGGGCTTGATCTGGGTGCTATAAGTACCGTAAATAATTCTCAACAGCTGAGCTGCCTGATTTATCTTTTATCATTTTCTCAAATATTTTGGTTAAATAATACACATTTTATGGAAGACAAAAATACAAGAAATAACTATTGTGATTGCAGAGAGAACATTTCCAGAACCACAACTTGAACTTTTGTTTTATGATGTGTTAACCTAGTAACATACTTTGCTAGGGTGAAAATGCTTCCTGTTACTAAAAAATATTGTAATAAACAGGTTACCATGTCACACAGGCTGAGATTTTTTTCTACCTATGTCCATCAATGGGAAGAGATGCAGTTTCAATAGTTAAATGGTCTTTCTGAAGATACACATTAATAGAAGGACCAAAAAAAAATTGTCCCTGAAATTCTAATGGAATACCCAATCATCCAAATTTCTCCTTTTGTCTCTCCTTTTCATATGTAACCACTTTCCTCCTTTATGTTTGTGGTCTTAGAAGGAGACAGATGTTTCAAACCTGATCTGTAATATGCCTAAGTCCCTCTCTTTTATTTCATCAACATCAGGTCTGTTTAATCTCAACAGTATTCCCCTGATATAGAACTTCGTCTTTCCTTGGTTACTTGTTTATTTGGGAAGCTGACCTACTAACCAGTCTTAAAGCTCTCCCATATTGTACTCTTAACACCTCTCCTAGTATGAACCCACTCACTTACAAATATGCTCAGACTGTCCCTAGAACACCATCTTTATCATTTACTAAAACCTGCCTCTATTCGAAGAACAAATCCCACAACCTACTTAAATAAAGAGTGCTTAATTTTTTATATTCCTTGTTCTTTGGGACTGAGAACCATGGTCCACATTCTTTTTGTTCTGTGCCTCTACCTCTAGAACATTATCTGGCCACATTTTTTCAAGGTTATTTTTCTTTTCTGAGCCATATCCCCCATTCAGTTATACTATTTTTTTCCCCATGCCGTCATTTCATTCTCTCCAGCTCATTCCCCACATTATGAGAATACACTGAACTATTCTATGTTTTCTTATATACTGGCTCCTGCCATTATTCCGAGGGATTTCAATATCCGTGTGAAAAGTATATTATAAACCTGTCCTCAGAGTACTAAAAAATGGATGATTAAAACTGCATTTGAACCTTGACATCAGCTTTTAACTCCACATTAACTAAATTAAGTGTCCTCAATATATCAGTTCATTATTCCATATTGGTAACCATTTTTATCCACAATGAAAATTGAGGCCCTGACTGCTCAAATTTCTACTCTTCCAATCACTTAGGCTCAAAATTTGACTGAACTCAACACTGATTAGCAATGCTTTGAACTTTTCTATTTTGCCTCCATTGAATTTCCCATGATATTAACAGAAACTTTCATCATTTGGCCCCTAACTGGCACCTAATCATAGTCAACTGAATCTTTTACAATATAACTGAATGAGTCTCATCTTCTACCTCCCTCTCCTCACCTGTCAATGGTATTTTCCAGCTTCTGTGTTACTGATGAAATAACACTGTTTCTCTTCTTCACCTCATAATTCCAAAACTCATCTTTCAGAATCTACCTTAAGCCCATACCTTTTATTATGTTTTTCATTGCTCTCCCAAAGATTTGATACTTCTTCAACAAAGTGTTATAATGCTTACCAGATATGGTAATTTTTCAGATTATATACTTCTCCTTCATGCTCCCAAAATCCCCCAGTAGAGTGTGAGATTTAAACAAGGGCTATTTCAATCACATTTACATCCTCAGTGCCTAGCATGATATCAGCCTTATTGCAGGTTGTAAATAGATTACTGCTACATAAATGTTTATGAATTCTGATTACTTTTGGACACACTATGAAATGCCTTAATATTATCATAGTTTGAAATTGTCTAGACTCCCATAATGATACATATTCCTGTGATAGCCCACCACAAATGGCCCCAAGTTTTTTTTAAACATAGAATCAAAAAATTTAATTACTTATGTCAAATATTTAGAAGGAGGAGAATATATATATCTACCTTGCAAAGCTGGTTTTGAGGAATTAAGACTAATTGAAGTTCTTAATTTTTTATTCAAAATTGCAGAAACAATAACATAATCTTTTAAATAGAAATAAAAGAGTTCAGATAATTTTGGACTGAATACCACTGTATATCCTAGTGTTTTGAAAATTGATTGTCTCATATCCCTTGTAAGTTGCATTCCTAGGTATTTCATTCTCTTTATAGCAATTTTGCATGCAAGTTCACTCATGATTTGGCTCTCTGACTATAATTGGTGTATAAGAATGTCTGTGATTTTTGCACATTGATTTTGTATCCTGATGTTTTGCTGAAGTTGCTTATCAGCTTAAGGAGATTCTGGGCTGAGATGATAGGGTTTTCTAAATATACAGTCATGTCATCTGCAAACAGAAACAATTTGACTTCCTCTCTTCCTATTTAAATATCTTTTATTTCTTTATCTTGCCTGACTGCCCTGGCCAGAACATCCAATACCATGAAGAAGAGGAGTGGTCAGAGATGGCATCCTTGTCTTGTGCTGATTTTCAAACGGAATGCTTCCAGCTTTTGCCCATTCAGTATCATATTGGCTGTGGCTTTGTCATAAATAGTTCTTATTAATTTGAGGTATGTTCCATCAATACCTAGTTTATTGAGAGTTATTAGCATTAAGGGGTGTTGAATTTTATCAAAGGCATTTTCTGTACCTATTGAGATAATCATGTGGTTTTTATGCTTGATTCTGTTTATGTGATGGATTATGTTTACTGATTTGCATATGTTGAACCAGCCTTGCATCCCAGGGATGAAGCCAATTTGATTGTTATGGATAAGCTTTTTGTTTTGCTGCCAGTTTTGGCTTTCCAGTATTTTATTGAGAATTTTGGCATTGATGTTCATCAGGGATATTGGCTTGAAATTTTCTTTTTTTGTTGTGTCTCTGCCAGGTTTTGGAATCAGAATGATGCTAGCCTCATAAAATGAGTTATGGAGGAGTCCCTCTTTTTCTATTGTTTGGAATAGTTTCGAAAGGAATGGTTCTCTGAATGGCTCCTCTTTGTACCTCTGGTAGAATTCGGCTGTGAATCCGTCTGGTCCTGGGCTTTGTTTCTTGGTAGGCTATTAATTACTGCCTCAATTTCAGAATTTGTTATTGGTCTATTCAGATTTAGCTTCTTCCTGGTTTAGTCTTGGGAGGGTGTATGTTCCAGGAACTTATCCATTTCTTCTAGTTTGTCTAGTTTATTTGCATAGAGGTGTTTATAGTATTCTCTGATGGTAGTTAGTATTTCTGTGGGATAAGTGGTGATATTCCCTTTATCATTTTTTTATTGTGTATATTTGATTCTTCTCTCTTTTCTTATAAGTCTAGCTAGCAGTCTGTCTATTTTGTTAATGATTTCCAAAAAACAATTCCTGGATTTGTGATTTTTGAAGGGTTTTTCATGTCTCTTTCTCCTTCGGTTCTGCTCTGATCTTAGCTATTTCTTGTCTTCTGCTAGCTTTTGACTTTGTTTGCCCTTGCTTCTCTAGTTCTTTTAATTGTTGTGTTAGGATGTTGATGTTAGATCTTTACTGCTTTCTTCTCTGGGCATTTAGTGCTATAAATTTTTCTCTAAACATTGCCTTAGCTGTGTCCCAGAGATTCTGGTATGTTGTGTGTCTGTTCTTCAAGGAGAACTACAAACCACTGCACAAGGAAATAAGAGAGGACACAAACAAATGGAAAAACATTCCACACTCATGAATAGGAAGAATCAGTATCTTGAAAATGTGAAAATGGCCACCTGTCCAAAGTAATTTATAGATTCAATGCCATCCCCATCATGCTACCATTGAATTTCTTCACAGAATTAGAAAAATCTACTTTGAATTTCATGTGGAACAAAAAAGAGCCCATCTAGCCAAGACAATTCTGGAGGCATCACACTACCTGACTTCAAACTATGCTATAACTAAACCAAAACAGCATGGTCCTGGTACCAAAAAAGATATATAGACCAATGGAACAGAACAGAGGCCTCAGAAATAATGCCACACATCTACAACCATCTGATCTTTGACGAACCTGACAAAAATAAGCAATCATGTAAAGGATTCCATGTTTAATAAGTAGTTTTGGGAAAACTGGTTAGCCATAGGCAGAAAACTGAAACTGGACCCCTTCCTTACATCTTATACAAAAAAATTAACTCAAGATGGACTAAAGACTTAAACGTAGGACTTAAAACTATACAATCCTAGAAGAAAACAGGCAATATCATTCAGGACATAGGCATGGGCAAAGACTTCATGAGTGAAAAAACAAAAGCAATGGTGACAAAAGCCAAAATTGACAAATGGGATGTAATTAAACTGAAGATCTTCTGCACAGCAAAAGAAACTATCAGCGTGAACAGGCAACCTACAGAATGGGAGAAAATTTTTGCCATCTATCCATCTGACAAAGGGCTAATATCCAAAATCTACAAGGAACTTAAACAAATTTACAAGAAAAAGCAAACAACCCCATCAAAAAGTGGGTGAAGGATATGGACAGAAACTTCTCAAGAGAATATATTTATGAGACCAACAAACATGAAAAAAAGCTCATCATCACTGGTCAATAGAGAAATGCAAATCAAATCACAATGAGATACCTACTCACACCAGTTAGACTGGCAGTCATTAAAAAGTCGGGAAACAACAGATGTTGGAGATGATGTGGAGAAATAGGAATTCTTTTATACTGTTGGTGGGAGTGTAAATTAGTTAGATCATTGTGGAAGACATTGTGGTGATACTCCAAGGATTTAGAACCAGAAATGCCATTTGACCCAGCAATCGCATTACTAGGTACATATATACCCAAAAGATTATTAATCATTCTACTATAAACATGCACATGTATGTTTATTGCGGCACTGTTCACAATAGCAAAGACTTGGAGACTTGGTACCAACCCAAATGTCCATCAATGTTAGACTGGGTAAAGAAAATGTAACACATATGACCCATGGAATACTATGCAGCCATAAAAATGGATGAGTTCATGTCCTTTGCAGGAACATGGATGAAGCTGGAAACCATCATTCATAGCAAACTAACACAGCAACAGAAAACCAAGTACTTCATGTTCTCACTCATAAATGGGAATTGAAAAATGAGAACATATGGACACAGGGAGGGCAGTATTACACACTGGGGCCTGTCAGGGGGTGGGGGGCTAGGGGAGGGATAGCACTAGGAGAAATACCTAATGTAAATGATGAGTTGATGGATGCAGCAAACCACCATGGCACATGTATACCTATGTAACAAACCTGCAAGTTCTGCGCATGTATCCCAGAACTTAAAGTATAATGAAAAGAAAAAAAAAAGTGATTGTCTCACAAATAATTCTTGAAAAAGGTAAAATGGATGAATCAATGAATAGTTCATACCTTGCTTTAAAAAAATCATCCCCTTGAAATTTTGTGCTTATTTTCAGTGTTATATAGTTATGATTTATAACCAATAAGAAACAAACATGTCAATCTATTTCAGTACAGAAAAGAAAAACAGCCAGTTTGGATCTTTTAATGAAGTGGATTTTTTTTTAATGAAGTGCAATTATTTGTATGCCATTCTCTCAAATAATAAAAGAAGAACAAAATAACTAAACTCCAAGGATTATGGATTTGGTGGATTTAGATAAACATGAAACTAAAATTGTCTATGTATAAATATCAAGTGTTTTAAAAAAATTAAAGTGCTTTTGGTCACATATAAATACATAGAAATATATGTTGAAGAAGGAGGTAGAAAAAAGACACAAGCAAGTATGAAATCCATGTATGCAAATTTGAAAGCTACAAATGAACATCTACTCTAATTTTGGGAAATCCAGTTGAAGAATGGAATTATAATACTTTCAAACTCAATCTGTGGGGATGGGGAAATGTCCCTCTTATCAAACTGTGTCAAAAAATTTCTTATGAGAACCATTACATAAGGCACATGAGGGCTAACACAGATACATTTATTTATTACCTTGAGTTAAAATGAAACAAATGCATTAATACTTAATTGTCCTTAGCATAGAGAGTACAAAATATGCAAATTCACCATCCTTTACATCATTTCCATTTATAACATCATAGAGGAGCAATCAGCAGATATACAAACCTTAAATAATTAATGACAATATTCTGTGTGTAGACTCTGGCATAGAATGACAACCTCAAGATGCCATTTCATTTCTAGAAGGAAATTTTAAAAATTTCATTGACTGGAGTGACCTGAGGGCTATTACGTGCTAACTCAAACCTTTATGTTGTATCTAACTTGCCTAATCATAGACAGGTTTTGTGGGATGTGTAAGAAGCAAAAGTTATATAGATTTCCTATTGAAATGGATTTGTCTTATCTTAAAGAAATTTAAGGACACTAGTTTAGTTCCAGGGCAAATTTTAATGTGGAATTTCAGTTATACTGAAACAGACCATAGGCTTTGGGAGTCAGAATAGTCCTCTTTGAGAGAGGCGTTATTTTATTTGAAAGGGAGTCTCAAAAATAAATAAATAAATAAATAAATAAATAAATAAATAAATAAGGTCCATTGCCAGGCTGGGAGTACAGTGGCG
This sequence comes from Sapajus apella, assembly GCF_009761245.1. Classification (NCBI taxonomy): domain Eukaryota; kingdom Metazoa; phylum Chordata; class Mammalia; order Primates; family Cebidae; genus Sapajus; species Sapajus apella. Next base: position 32,808,023 of record NW_022436948.1, read on the forward strand.
TGATCTCAGCCTCAGCCTCCTGAGTAGCTGATACTACAGGCGCACCATGCCAAGCTAATTTTTGTATTTTTAGTAGAGATGGGGTTTCACCATGTTGGCCAGGATGGTCTCTATCTCTTGACCTGCCCACTCTGGTCTCCCAAGGTGCTGGCATTACAGACCTGAGACACAATGCCTAGCCAAGAGACCTTAAATTTTAAAGGAACTCAGAAACCAGTGCAAAGGCTAAAAATTATTGACTTCTATTTAGAACCAAGTGTGCCATAATCTTTTTGCTTGTTATTCCCCATATTTTTTGGCTATTACAAAAGGTGTTCAAACTGTAAAATGTAAAACACAACACATTCTTTTTGGTATATTTAATCTTATGAAAACAAGTTTTAAAACTATGAATTTGCATCAGGGCAATTGAAAATGTTATGTTACAGTTTTTGAAACCAAACTTAATTCTTAAGGCTCATAAAATCCCGAAGCCTAATTCTCAATTCTGTTTTTGTTTTAATGTTTGTTTTTGATTCCTTTATTTTCATATACAAAATGTAGTTGGTATTCAGAAGAATCTCTTGAATTCTCTTTCCTCTGGAAGGCTAAACAGATAGCCTAATTACACATTTTTTCTAGGAACTGCATAAAGTATAAACATTCAAAATAAACTGTTGGAAATATTCACTTGAACTCAATTTCCTTTTAAGTAGTCTAGTTTAGCCCAGTGCTCTTCAATGGGTCATTTGTTATGTCAACCCACTATAGAGTACATCAAAAGAGCTTGTCACTAATTGATTACATTTCTCTACCACCATGATTCACAGTGCTACAGGGACAATTACATAACTGTTTGACTTTTGCAAAACTGTGAGTTTAAGTAAACACAATTCTTTGTTATTATGATCTCTAGTGGGCATATGCACAGTCAGTATCATGGTATGTAACTAGATCTTGCTACATGTCTATCTGACTTGTGACTCACACAAAAAAATCCCTCTTTTGCAGCAACTGGAGTTCTAGGGAACAGCTGCTGATCTCACACTGAAATTAAAAACATTTGCGTTGTTTTGATTTATGTTAGCTCCCATGGGAAGAGAGAAATGAAAAATGGATGCTTCATGTAAACAAAATACCATTTCTCCAAACTGTAAAAGAAATTGTTCTAAATATTCTGACATATCTCTTTTATTGAAATATGGTGAGATCATGTTACTACTATATATTTAGAAGGCAGGATATCTAACAGTATTCTAATAAGCCAATTGCTAGGATTTTCCTTTAATCAACACTATTCTGAAGGTACAACTTTACCATCTCACTTCTGAAATTCAAATATAGGTAATATAGCATCATGTTGTAATGGAATGCAACTAGAAATGAAGATCATTAAAGTGATACACTCTTTTGAAAGCCCAAGCAAAGAAGTTTCTCTTTATTCTAAAGAGAAAGTTCAATTCGGGGATTTTAATGTTTTACTATATGTGAAATGATTTGAGAAGGAATCAGTGACATAGAGAAATACTATTCTCAAAGTGATAATGAATTTACTATATATTTTTCATGATATGGATTTTTAAAGAAATATCTGTTTATTTTATATACCTCTGGGTAAAGAGGGTCAGGTTCTTTAATTTAGAATTCTCTTAGGATCTTATGAAAACAGATTATCAAGAGTAACGTATAACCAGGCCAGCTGGCATGATTGATTGGCAACACACGAACAAAAAGCCTTTGGGTTTAAAGGTACGTTTCTCTCCTCCCCCACCTAGCTCATTCTGTACTCTTTATTACATGTTTTTTTCTTTTAAAAAATGGTCTGTGACCCTGCTGAGCTTGTGAGGGATCAGATACATTAAAGATGGTAATATGCCTCCCCTCAGGAAGCAGGGTTTAAGAAGTCAGATTTTTTTCAGTAGTCCTTGCTGTCTATTTCTCTATTTTATGGTCCCTTTGAAAAGACCATTCTTTTTAGCAGGTAGTAATGAAATATTACTTTAGCATAGGGGTAGAATTTCTTTTTCTTATTTTGGGATGTTCTGAAACAGAATGTCAGCTTATCTTAAAACTTCTTTTAAAACAGTTGTAGATTCACCAGCCCATAAAGTTGTTTTGGGGTTTAATGGGTTAAAGGTAGAAAAACCAAGTTTTAAATAATTTCAGATGAAGATATTACAAGTGCAAATTCTTCATGAAAAGATACTCAATTATTTTTAATAAGTAGAAAAATAATTTGGATTTCATTTATATTACCGAAGGGATTTTACTAATTGCATAATCTATGAAGAATTTCATTTGAAATTTTCCATTTTCAACTTTTTTGAAGAAAAAAATTACTGATTAAATTCTGTCACTGCCAAAATGTCTAAATACTACAAAAGTTTCAAACACATTTAAAATAATGAAAATTTAATGGTTGCATAGGATATGAACAGTTTCTTTGAGATCACTGTATTGAGAATACTTCTATGTTTAAATTGAACAGATATAATAAATATACACTTCCAAAAAGGCTAAATATTTTTTTTTTTTTGGCACAATGGAACCTTCTATTTCTGTGCATTATGGCAACACGGAAGGTCATTTGAGGTAACATAGCCATACCCTTTTAATCATGAAATGCCTAACATCAGATATACTGAAGTTTACATTGAGTTTCAAAACCTTACCAAGAATATGTAGTGCTGTGAAATGTGACTGAGTATATTGATTTTCAATTTATAAACTGTGTGTATTATAGACAACCTCATATGATGAAACATATGCTCATACTTTTAGTGATTCCTCTATGCCAGTAAATAACCTTTATTTGTAACAATTTGAAGTTCTAGGCCTAAAAGTGAATACCTATTTCCAGTGTTTCAACCTCTGTAGGAGTCTTATTCTGTGAGTTGATATTTGTCATTGCTATGTTTCATTAGCTTACTTAAAACAATTATGCATTCCAATAGATGGAAACTTCTAACACATGTTCCAGAAGAACAATAAAAAAGAAAGAATTATTCTAATGGAAGGAAATATATAGTAAATACTCAATGCCAACAATAAAAATGAAAGGTATTTTTGTCTTCCCCCTCAAAAGCTGAAAGTTATTCTTTAAACATACCAAATAAGAGTACACCTAAAGACATCAGGAATTGGGCAATATTGGGCTGTGGAGCTGGCCTTGGAAACAGCTTTGGAAAATATTTCCGACTTCATAAAACCAATATAATAAATTCCTAGTAAACAAGCATAGTGTTGCAAAATGGATACACAGAATATAGAATATGTCATCTCTCTTGTATCTGTTCTACCCCCCCACACAGTAGCTACAATAGTGTCTTTGTATAAGCTACATTCCACAAGACTCCAATCAGAAGATAAGTAAAATGGTAAATGAGAACAGATACACCACATAGGGTTTCTTTTTGGCTAAAGTAAAATGAAGGGACCAGACAAAATTCCAGGAACTGAATGTTAGTACAGGAACTATACATGCTATCCACATGTCTAGGTAATCTAATCAACCCCTGCTCTCCTTTGCATACACGACTCTGCCTTCTTAGGAGTATTTCCACATTTATACTGCTCGCCACCTGATATAATTCACAAAGTGGAAGTAACGGGGTGAGAGTTGAGAATGATATTCTCTCCATTTTATACTCTACCTTTGAGCACAACTTTGAAATAAATGAAGTCTCTTGGAAATATCAGACTGTAACATTTATTTCTATTTGATTCAGGATGATTTTAGGGATAGATGTGTCATAAGTGGGTTTTTTGAAATTGTTTTACTAAATTGAAATATCTCATATCCCCCTAATTCTCTCATTTGGAATGCTGTTATTTTATACTTTCTGTGTAAAGCTAGCCCTTTTAATCAAATTGTGATCAGTTGCTCAGAGGAGTCAGTTTGGTCATTCTTCTCCTTTAAATTCACTTTGACTGAATTGATAAAACAAGTGAAGTATTGTACTAAGGCACTGAGAAATCATTGTTTTAAATTAGAAATATTGCAAGACAGTTTTTCCATGTTCTTTTAAATTGTTTCTACAACATTATGTAATTATGTATAACAGAAATTAACTTCTCAGAAAAAGAGAAGAGAGTATATCATTCATTATTGCCTAAGTTGACATCATATAAAAAATGACAGAGAAACTTGGGAAATTTAGTATGGTTAATTAAGTATGGTGTTCAATTTGATTTGAAATTCTCCTTTCATATTAACTATAGAAAAATTTTAAACCTGATCATGAGTATCCTTTGTATCAGCCCTATTTACAAAGAATAATATTTTATTTTGCTGAGTGTGAACAAAACTACCTGAGAAAGTACACAGCTCAACTTTTAAATATTTATTCATTTATTATTTTAATTGATAGATACAATTGTATATATTTATAATACACAACATGTTTTAAAATTTATATACATTGTGGACTTACTAACTCTAGCTAATTAGTGGATTATCTTATATAGTTGTGGTTTTGTTTGTTTTTGTTTGTTTCTTGAGATGCAGTCTTGCTCTGTCACCCAGGCTGGAATGCAGTAGTACCATCTTGGCTCACTGCAACCTTAGCCTTCTGGGTTCAAGTGATTCTCCCACCTCAGCCTCTGGAGTAGCCAGAACTACAGGCATGCACCACCATACCTGGTTAATGTTTGTATTTTTAGTAGAGATGGGGTTTTGTCATGTTGGCCAAGATGGTCTTGAACTCCTGACCTCAGGTGATCCACCCAACTTGGCCTCCCAAAGTGCTGGGATTAAAGACGTGAGCCACTGTACCTAGCCTAGTTATTATTTTTGTGGTGAGAATACTTGATATACATTATTTTAGCATTTTTCAGAAATAAAATATAGTGCTATTAACTATAGTGACCATATTGTAGAATAGAATTCTCAAACTTATTCCTGCTCTCTAACTGAAATTTTGTAGCCTTTGATCAATGATGTGGTGTATAAACACAACAGAATACTACTCAGCCATTAAAGAAGTGGAAAACCTTGTCATTTGCAACAACATGGATAAACCTAGAGAATGTCAGCATTTAGAATTACATTAAACTATACTTTGACCACCATCTCCCCAAATACCGGGCCACCATGCCAGCCTCTTATAACCACCATTCTATACTCTCCACTTCTTTAGATTCCACATATGAGTGAGATCATGCAGTACTTCTATTTCTGTGTCTGGTTAGCTATTGGTCAAAACGTAGTTTAATATAATTCTGAATGCTAGGGATAGGACCTGTTAAAAAAAAAAAAGAAAACTACTGTCAAATATTCTCATGAAAACCACACAATGCTTCCAAAAAAAAAAAAAAAGTGAACAAACATTTCTTGATGCCCTGCAGTTTTCAATTTTTAAAAATGCCCATTTGTCTTAAAAAACAAAATGCAATTTTAGATGGAAAATATTTTGATACTATTAAGCAGTACCAAGCATTAAACAGATGCAAGGGATTATTAGTTAATAAAAACAAAAGAAGCTTAAATAAGTAATCGAAGTTAACCTTTTTTTGGTATAATTTTATTCTATCCATACAGTGGAGTATTATCAAATGAGTAACTAACTGGGTTAGAGACTGAATTAATTATGAAATACGTTTAATTTAGAAAGAGTAATAAAAGTATGCACATACCAAGAAAAATGTCAGGAATCCATGTAAAAATTCTACCTTTCAGTAAAAAAACATATATACACTATATTGAGATATAATTGACCTAGAATTAACTGTGCATATTTAAAGTATGTAATCTGATGGTTAATACATCTGTGGAATCCTCACAATCATCAAGATAATGAATACATCTACCACCCACAAATCTTTCTTATGCCCCTTGGTATTAATTTTTTCCCATCTCTCACTCTCTCCAACCCAAGCAAACACCCGTCTACTTTCTGTCACTATACATTAGTTTGCATTTCCTAGAATGTCATGTAAATTAAACAACATACACTTATTATTTGCATTAGAAGTTTCAACCATAATGAGGTGTGTATTTAGAAGTCATTCCTTTTAATGGTTGAGTATTACTCCATTTTATACACACACACACACACACACACACACACACACACACACACACACACACCATGTTTACTACATTTTTAAGTTGATGTACATTTGAGCTGTTTTTAGATTTGGATTATTATAATTAAAGCTACTATGAGCCTTTGTGTATATTTGTAAACATTCTTTATATGGACATATGCTTTAATTTCTCTTGGATGAATACTTAGATGTGGAATGACTGGGTCATATAATACCAAATATTTCACTTGTGGAACTGTCAAACTTTTTCAAAGGTTCCATTTTCCTCTGAAATGTATGAAAGTTCCATGTCTTTCTCATCTTAGCCAATACCAGCTATGGTTAGTGGTTTCAGTTTTAGCCATTTTATTTGGAGTGTCACTACTTAAATTTCCTCTGACATTTTCAATTTTCTTCAACATTTTTAACAAGTCTCACTGATAACAATCACTCACCTACAAATTCTAACTCACACATTGAGGCAGGTTGATGTTTAAGAATTACAAATTGGCTCATGACTAATCCTAGCACTTTGGGAGGCCGAGGCAGGTGGATCTCCTGAGGTTAGGAGTTTGAGACCAGACTGGCCAAACTGGTGAAATCCCATCTGTGCTAAAAATAGAAAAGTTAGCCAGGTGTGGTAGCGTATGCCTGTAGTCACAGCTACTTGGGAGGCTGAGGCAGGAGAATCACTTGAATCTGGGAGGCGGAGGTTGCAGTAAGCATAGATCACACCACTGTAATCCAGCCTGGGTGACGAGTGAAACTCCAACTCAAAAAACAAAAAAAAAAAAAGAAAAAGAAAAATTACAAGAGTCTTACTATTGAAAAAATCAAGACATTTTAGAAAATATTTTCAGAAGTGTGATTCAACAAATAAAAATAAACTGCATTATTGCTTTAAAATTCAAGGCTTGTAATGTATTTCATTCTTTTTGATATGTAAAATTTCTGAAAAGAGCAATATCATTATTGGAAGATAATAAGGAAGTTGTGACTAAGAAGGATTAAAAACTTGACTAAAGTTTCAGTAGTAAGTGACAGAAGCGTAAAAACCAAACTGTTCTACTATTACTGTGAACATACAAGAATAACACTCAAAGTTGTGAAAAGAACATTATGCACTATTGGATTATAAGAAACAGAAATAATTTCCTTTATCTAATAGATATTAAATTTTAAATGTATGTAAGTGAAGTTTGAAAAAAAATGGAAAAACTATAAGATAGCCATGGAAAGAGAGTGTTAAAATCAGAATCCACTTTGCAGAGTATTTAATCTCCAAAAAGCAACTGAAACAGATATGCAGATGCTTAAAATTAGTAACAGGATATAAATCAAAGATAGTTTTCTTCAGAGGAATAAGCAAGCTCATACTTACTGCATAAATCTTTTGAATAGCAAAATATACAGAAGTAATATAGGGTGTATTTATAATGTCTTCTTTTAATTTATTTAATAAATGCAGGCTTTTAAAGTTTATAATTTTCTTTTTTTAAATCATAAGTTCTGGTGTACATGTGCAGAACGTGCAGGTTTGATATATAAGTACACAGGTGCCATGGTGGTTTGCTGCACCCATCAACCCATCATCTACATTAGGTGTTCCTTCTAATGCTATCCCTCCCCAGCCCCCCAACCCCTGACAGGCCCTGGTGTGTGATGTTTCCCTCCCTGTGTCCATGTGTTCTCATTTTTCAACTCCCACTTATGAGTGAGAGCATGCAGTTAGTTTGGTGTCTTTCACAACAGTTGTAAAGCTCTACTACACATACTTAACAGAGTGTGGTGCCGGAAGTGGAGGAATGTAGGTGATAAAGAATGAATGAATAAATAAAATTGACCTCAGAAATCAGGAGCTCAGATTTCAATCTCCAAGAGTGATTATTCGAGCTCTTTCCTTCTCAAGATATCAATATATAGCATTCTTTTATTTCCAGGGTAATCACAGCATTTAACAACATATTTCATATATATGATAAGGTAATTTGAAATTCTTAAAATAGGCTTCCAGAAAGGATGAAAAGCTAGTTAAATAATAAAGCAATTTTCACTTACTACAACTAATTCAGGAGTAAAGCAGAGCCAATATTGTTTGCATTTTAAGTTTTGAATTAATTATAATTCCTCGATAAAAATGTAAAAGAAATATTTACACATTTGCTTAGATTTGGGGGACAGCTCAATATTTATGATGACAGATTATTCAAGTGAAATTTTTCAAATGGTTCAATCAATTGTTCTTTTCTCTGATGTAGAAACGTATAGAAAATAAAAACCAGAAAAACTTCCTAAAGCGAATGAAAGAGAATGCTTATTCTCTTAATTCTTAGTTCTTCAGGAAAAGAAGGTAGGGGGTCCGGGAAGCTCAGGATTCAAGGAAGTGTTTGCAGAAGTCATTCCCCAGCCTCCTCAAGACATTTCCTGCTGGAGAGATGGGGAGCATCGATCAGCCAGTGTTATCTGAGCCAATCTGTTTACCTCAGATTGTAAATCATCTCAGTGTATCTGAGCCCTGGACCCCTGTGAGATGTCCAGTTCAAACTATAGACATTATCCATTTACAGGCTTTTATTTTTTTAAAATGAAATAAAAAACCTATGCATTTCAAAAAGAAAAAAAAAATGTGAAATGTGTTTACACAACCAAGTGATTTCACATCTGGTGAAATTCAAGCTGCCATTCTGTAAAAACAATCCTAAAGTGTACTGCTCAGAAAATAGTGCAATGCCTTTTAAACGATCACTGGAGTATAAACTGAAATAAACTGCACATTTCAGGATTTTAATGGTTTAATTCCTTAACACTTCTATTTGTGTCTTTGATAAATAAGCTTGTTACAATTAGCTTCGTGAGATGAAATTATAAAATTTCTATGAAATATTTATAATTTATTAAATCTACTAAATGTTATGGTACTTATAATTTTTGATAATTATTGCAATGATGTATTTAGAAAGAATAGGAATCTCATGGTAATATGTCAAGTAGATACCTGGGAAGATAGCAAACAGTAGAAATAAAATAGATTTGTTTGTAGATTTGGGTTAATTTCATTAGGAGAAATCCAGTTAGATAACTGATTCACTTTGGAAGCAATGCCTATTTGTTATAAGTAGATAACATCACAGTGACAACAACAAAACAGAAAAAAAAATAGAAATTATGTAATATGTGTTCATAAATATCAGAGGAAAATCTTTATATTTAGAACCAGTGAGCCTGATTGAAATTTGTTTTCTCTTATTCTCTTAATAACATTGAGTGTCCTGCTTATAGGTAAAATATTTCTAGAATCTGTGGCAAATTTCACACCTATAAATTCCCACAAGCTGACAGCTACATGGAAGAAACCACCTTTATATCAGGTTACAAGAGCAACAAACGTTTTGTCTCCTTGAACATGTTAGATTATTATATTGTAACACTTGTAAGAAGTTGTTTTTTGCCTATTAAAAATGTATGTACTCATTAATTGGTAAAGTAGAAGTGGCATATTTTTTGTTGGCAATGTAAAGAGCGTTGTACTAGGAATAATAAGAATTCTAAGGATAAACAAAATTTAACAAATGAAATAACTCCACCTTTTAAAAAAGTTAGGGACTTCTACTAGGACAAAATCAAATCATTCATCCAGGAAAAAATTGTACATTTACTTTTGGGAAAAAATGCATAAATTTTAGTCTATAAAAGTAAAATTTAATTTTCAGCATGAGCCACCAAAAGAATTTCAGTTTACATTTCTTTAACTCATTCATTCATTTATTCATACAACAAATTCTTCTCGATAACTACGATGTGCTTAGTACCATGCAAGTTAGTGTGGAAACGGCAGAAAGCAAAAAAAGTTACATTACTTATGGAGAGAAATGAATATTAGGGCAGTAAATTACTAACGTATATGTCATATAGTGAAAAGTTCCGTAAAAAGGAAGAAAGTGGGGTCAGGTAAGGTATTGTGGTGTTCTGGGAGGTCCTCTCTGATAAAATGAGTCATGAAAGGAAACTGAAGTGCGGTGGAAGAGTAAGCATGCTATTAACATTTGTCTCTGAATCTATTATTAATATTTAACATCTTGGACTTATCTTCTGCAGGATTAAATTGCAAATTGATAAGATGGTAAAATAATGAAATTCCATAGCTATTCCATGCTATCCTGCACTTTTCGCTAGAAGTATTATATGGCAATCAGGTCTATGCCCAACCCTCAATAGGGAAAAGAATTGAACAATATTTAAAGTTAGCTGTTTGTACTGCATTTTAGAGAAGAACAATGTTTAAATCCAAAGAGGTATATCTCTAGGAGATATTTCCTGATGAACATGCAGCTAAAACTTGTCATAGGGACATTGTTCCAAATCTAAGTTGGTAGAGTCGATGAAAAATTGGAAAAAAAAAAGCTACAGTTATTAATTAGTAAGCAGTGGTTTAAGAATCACCCGAAGGTTTGTAAAGGGGGAACATTCATATCTACTTGGTTAAGTGTCTGTATGTGTGCCAGGAAGGATGAAGGGGGCATCTCAGAGCTACATGCTTATAATAAACTTAAAATCTGAGTTATACTATACACATACTAAATAATTTTAAGAAGTAAGCCCTGTGAAGTTGGATGTAGTGGCTCACAGCTATAATTCAAGCGCTTTGGGAGGCCGAGGTATGCAGATTGCTTGAGCTCAGGAGTTCGAGACCAGTCTGGTCAACACCATGAAACCCCGTCTCTACAAAAAATATGAAAAAAAAAATAGCCAAGCATATTGGCATGTGTTTGTAGTTCCAGCTACTTGGGTGGCTGAAGTGGGAGGGTTGTTTTTAGCCTAGAAGGTTGAGCTGTAATGAGCCATGATGGCACCACTGCACTCCAGCTTGGGTTACAGAATGAGACCGTGCCTCAAAAAATTAAAAAAATAAAAACAAACTCAGCACCATGAATAAGGCAGTCCTAATAGTGAAGTTTGTGGAAGTCTGCATTGGACAAAGATAATTTTTAAGTGTATATTGAGAAATATGTCTTTTTACACATTTATTAGACAACTATTTAAATTAGCATACCAGTTTCAAATTCTAGATAGCAGAAACATTTAAAGAAACAGATTGTGCCAAGAAAACTCAAATTTTTTATTTTGGCTATCTATAATAATGACCACAACATAATAGTAATAATAAAGATAAATTCTAAATTTAAAATTTAGATACAACTCTGAGTCATGTCTAAACTGATTTAAATTTAAATAGTGCTTCTTTGAACCATATTTAACTGTTGTTGAACTTGCTTAATATTTTTTTATGACTGTCTAATTGAGCATCCACAATCTAATATAGTGCACACCAGGACCCAGACAGGACTTGTCTTTGGTCCTGAAGGGTAAAGGTTTTGTATCATGTCCAGATTTTCAATTAGATCCTGATTATAACATGCCTCATTTAAAGCTACAGGACTCCCAACCCTGTCAACACTACTGGACCATAACATGTCTGTCTTAATTAGACCTGATTAGTTCTGGGTCCAGCTCATATTGTGCACCCTGACTCTGTTAAAAGCTGCTCATCTGTGTGGCAGCTGCTAGTATGCAAGAACCTTATTTATCATGCTGCAAGAAAGTGTGCACCCTCACTTTCCTCTCCTGGGATGTTGGTCCTTTTGATATTCCATAGCTCCATATGATCGGCCAAATAACGCACCTCACTTATCACTGGCAGTAGAATAAAGCTGAGAATGGAAGCCGAAGCTGCCCAGGGCTACTTCTTGAAGTGCTGTGAGCTTGTTCTATTCTACCATCCAATACAACTCTTACATGGCAATTTTAAGTTTTTCAGAGATTATTTATTCATTCCTTACTTTCTGTAAGTAGGGTGGTTATAGTTAATAACTTATTGTATATCTCAAAATAGCTAGAAAATATTTGAGACGTTCCCCAAAAAATGATAAGTGTTTGAGTTGATGTATATCCTTAAATATCCTGATTTGATCATTACACACTGCATGTATCAAAATACACAAATACCCCCCAAATATATATAATAATTTTAAGTTAAAAATAATTTTAAAAGAAAAAAAATTAAAAAGTAAGACTGTATTTCAAGAAGGCTATATGAAACAATGGTTGTAATTCATTTTCTTAAATTTATTTTCAAATATAACTAGTAAGTGTTATCAATTTCATTAGCATGAAAAAACAAACTTTGAAACACTTGCCCAAGTGTACGGTGACATCCATTGTGGTTTTCTCTCTTTGCCATTTGCATTTGCGTCCAGAAGCCTCCAGATAAAAATATCAGTATTGATTTTCTTTATTCTTTATTTGATACACCAAGCTTGCTTCATGACTAATGGCTAACAAGCCATCAGGGCATCCTCATTTACTTTGCTTTGTAGCTAGACAGCATTTTGATAATGGTTGAATTAATACTGGGCATTGACATCTTTATCTACTGTTAACGGAACTTTTCATTTAGTTGTGAGCAGTAGCTGAGAAATATCTAATTTACTAGGATCAACAAAAAGACTTGTCTTCACATTTTACCCTCTTCTAAGCTAGTAAACTGGGAGGTGTGAGGAGGTATCCCAGGAAGGGCTTAAACTATTCCATAAGGTACGAAGCAATATTTTATATCATAATATTAAAAAGTATATAATACATTGTATATCTAAAGAAACCAAAATGTGGAATTTTAAATTCCATTGTACATTTATTACTATGAATTTCTAACTTAAATTATTTTAAACTTAGAAATAAAATGTGTTTGGTTATTTTCATAAAATGAAATGAAATTCTTTCATTTTAAAAAACTATTTTCTCCACTAGTAATATTATAATCATTCTGTCAGGTTAATAGAGCTATAGGTCCTATAGACATATTATCTATAGAGCTGATTGAGGAAGACAACTAAAATAAAGCATTAATATTCTATTATCTGTATGCTTTTTTTTCCCCAGAGATGCCGCTGCCAGTAATAATACCAGCAACATATACTGTATATTCGCTAGATTCAGTTAAAGTGTTTCACATACATTAACTCAATTAGCATAGCAAACCTACAAGCTATAGTCCTACTTGATATTTAAATATTGCTATTCTCCAGTACTACATAGCTAGCCAACTGTTCTTTATACATACTATCTCAATAGATATTCTCTCTTAAACCTATGGTTTAAAAAAAAAAACAACTCAAAATGTATACAGATCTCTATAACCATCTGAGACCCTTTACCTTCCTTCCAGATCCATTTATCCGTAACTGAACTTACCCCTCACATAATTAAATCAAATTCCAAACATATTTGTTAACTTGGCCCTTCGCTAACACTCACCCCCAAAACTCCAGCCCCACCAAGCTTGATTTGGAAAATGTAAATGTTACCAGTATGTTCTGTAAACTTTATTTACAAAATATTTCTCAAATCCAACTACTTCTCACTGTTTTCATTGACACAATGAAGGTTCAAACGATCTTCATTGCCCACTTGGACTAATGCAATACCCTTCTCAGCATTCTGCTCTCAGGTCAATTGTGACCTCCTGAAAGAGGTGTTTTCTGATCTCCACATCTAGATGGAGAGCTCCACATCATGACCCTTTTCAATTTGTTTGTCTGTTTTACTTATTTCAAAGAAAGAATTCCCACCAGGGATTACGTCATTTATTTACTAGTATACATGCTCATTGTCAGTCTTCCCAAAGGAATATCAAATTTTGAGATCAATTCCAGAGCCCAGAGCAACTACTGAGAGATAATAATTGCTTAAGCATGATTTGTTGAATAAATACATGAATGAAAAGATGTTACAGTGAAAAGTATAACCCTCCTTCCAAGATAAGATACTATGCTTACCCCAAGCTTCTTCATGTAAGTGGACCTATACTGGGGGAATTTGGACCCACCCATCAAGTAACTTTTAGATGTCTTCAGGTCTCTCTGAACTTGAAGTTGGAGTAATTTAGATTCATGTTGATACACTGACAACTCAACCAGTTCTGAGGTTCACCAAACATGGGTTTGTAAAATTACATCCATTCATTCATTCACTTACATGTTTAACATGTTTTTATAACTGGGATGACTTGGATGAAAAAAATAACAGGATACTTGCCCTTAAGCTTTATCCTCTTTAAGTCTAATTCAGCATATTAGATATTAAAATGAATGTAAACATGCACACATACACCTATGTACATGCATAAGAGATGAAACGTAAGTCATTATTATCTCAATGTTGACATTTACATCCCCCCAAAATCATAACTTTTAAAAATTGTGATATATTCTAAAAATTCCAGTGTATTTCAAATGTGGTCATTGAAAAAAAAATCATTTTAAAGAGTTAAGAACATTCTAGAGAGATTCAAAAATTTGGCAGAAAAATATCCCAATTCTGCTTATGCCTTCTCCATGGATAATCCAACAAGGACCCAGATTTAAAAGCCCCATCCTATTACCCAAACTTTCATCCCTACTTTTAGTGTGAAATCCCTTGCACGATTAAGACTGATGAATTGTCTACAGAAAGGGATTTACTGTATGAAGACAAGAAAATTGTTATTATTCCCTTCAATGCTTTTAGAAGTTCTCTTCTAAAACTTTAAAAATCCCTTCCTTATGTTGTTCAAATAGAAAAGGCTGTGAGATTCCAACATTTCTTAATATCTGATCCCATCATCAACAGAATAAATATATACTGGTCTTTCAATTATGAGTTATGTGCAAAGAGATAGAAACAATCCTATGGTCATTATGTAAATGAAACAATCCTCTCCTTTAGCCCTATTTTGCTAAATTCTGACAACTCAATTCATATATAGGTGGGAAATAGGCCCCTGAGAAAACTCATTTCACCTGTTGCTAAGTTAATACACAGTTGAAAGAGATGAATAAGTATGATTTTTAAAAGATTTTTATATCATCTGCAATATGCATTCATGAATCATATAGTAGCAATTTCAAGTACTTCAGAAAACTAGACACTTGAGGCAAACAATAAAGATAAATGAAGGTATACATGAGGGTATAGAGTTGTGTTAAACTCAGCAGCTTAGGCATCATTTATAAAGATGTTATTCCTTTTGTCTTTTTTTGACCCAAAATTAGAATGAGATAGAGCCTAAAGTTCAGGTTTTAGGCTGACACTCTAGAGATTGTCCTTCTGTGATTTCCTCCTTTAAAGATTGAAAAGGAAGCCATATCATCTTTAATTCGATTTTGTTCTTCTCCCACCTCAAATATACATTTTATATTTTATTTTTAATTTTCAAAATAAAAGTATGAATTTTCAATAAAAAATCTGATATAAGACTGACATGGTTTCTGTGTCCCCATGCAAATCACATCTTGAACTGTAGTTCCCATAATCCCCATATGTCATGGGACAGACCCGGTGGGAGGTAATGAATCATGGGGGAGGTTACCCTCATGCTGTTCTCGTGATAGTGAGTTTTCGTAAGATCTAATGGTTTTCTAATGGACTTTTTCTGCTTTCGCTCAGTACTTCTCTTTGCTGCCACATGTGAAGGACATGTTTGCTTCTCATTCTGCCATGATTGTAAGTTTCCTGAGACCTCCTCAGCCATGCTGAACTGTGAGTCAATTAAGGCTCTTTCCTTTATAAATAATCCAGTCTTGGGCATGTCTTTATTAGCAGTAGGAGAATGGGCTAATACAAAGACTAAAAATTCTGTTTATTCTTTCAACGCTTACTCACTGTGCAGCACGAGTTGTTATTCCTACTTTTACAGCATACACTTTTCTAGGTTCTGTAGCAGAGCAGCCCAGAAAACATGAAATTCCTGTCCTCAAAAAGTATGTTTCAGTAGAGGTGATTGTCATAAGGCAAGAAAGTAAGTATGCAGTGTGTTAGGTAATGATAGATGTTAAGGAGCAAGGTAAAATTAAACAGGAAAGAAGAATAGGAAATAATAGAGATGGAGAATGCAGTTTAAGAGTAGATGGTTAAGAAAATTCTTACCGAAATGTCTTTGAATAAAAATGAGGACAGAAATGAAATGGAAAGCTGTCATATAGGCCCTTTTGATAATTGTAAGAACTTTGATTTCTAATCTGGGAATGATGAATAATTACAGGGTGGTTTTTTTGAACAGAAGGATAATAGTAGTGACACACACTTAAACTAGATATTTTAGGCCAAGTACAGGGGTTCACACCTCTAATCCCAGCACTGTAGAAGGCCGATATGGGAGGATCCCTTGAGGCCAGGAGTTCAATACTAGCCTGGGCCACAAAGGGTGATCCTATCTTTACAAGAAAAATAAATGCATTAAAAAGTTTTTGTTAAACTAGGTATTCCAGACAACTGTATTGAGGATATATTGAACTGTAAGGGTGAAAGCAGAAGACCATTTAGGAGACTGATGAAATAAACCAGGCAAGAGATTACTGTGAAACTAATTAGAATAGCAGAGGTGGTAGTAGAGAAAATATTCACATTCTGGATTGCTTTTCAAGGTTAAGCCGACATACAGAATATACAGTATGAGAGAATGGGAAATAAAGGACAACAAAAATACTGGGAATGAGAAATTAAGGGTGACTCCTTGATTTTTTTTTTTTTCTCAGCGAAAAGGAGAAAGGAGTTTCAAGTTTTGAGATGAGAAAATAGAGGGAGGGAAATTAAAAGAAACACTTTTTTTTTTTTTTAATATATATTAGGTTCAAAGTATCTATCAGACTGCAAGTACAGATTTCAAGCAGATAGTTAGACGCAAGAGTCTGAAGTTTTAAAGAGAGATTCAGGCAAAAGATATACTTTTGGGAATTGCCAACATACACATAGACTACATTTCCAATTGTGAGTCCACATTAAATAACCAACAGAGTAATGATAGAGTGAGCAGAGATCCATGGAATGAACCTGAAACACTCAAAGCTTTGAAAGCCTGGAGTAAAAGAATGAGCTAACAAAGAAGTCCGAGACAGAGTTGTGAGAGTGCTGGAGAAAACCAGAGTCAAGTGGAACAAGCTTGCCCTTGAAATTCAGTGGAACAACTGTACTTGACACACACTTTACACACAAATAGGGACAGGGATTTTTGACCCCATGGTGATTCGGAAGCAACAACGTATAAAGGAATTGTCTTCTAAGTATTTCAAGTAAAATGATGACAGAGACAAGTCTTTAGATAAACTCTAAGCTGAGGCAACCTAGCAAAAAGGAGATCATTGGTTTTCGTGAATGCAGCAAATGTGTTAGAAAAGTAGGGCAAACTCTGAGTGGAGTAGGCTCAAGAATGGAAATACATAACTTAGAAACAACAATGTACTACTCTTTTAAGGAGGTTGGCTAAAAGTGACAGCAGCTAGACGGATGCGGGTTTGAAGCAAGATTTTTGTTTAAAATATAGGAAAAATATGATTGAATCATATATTTAATGGGAATGATTTTCAGAGTATTTCCAGAGAGGGAATGCTATCTGGTGTAAAGAGGAGCTTTAGTGAGAAATATTAAAATTTCATATCTGATTATAGGAGAGTCATTCAATTATGTTGGATGATAGGTAGGCAGATATGTGGATGATGTGAGGGGAAGTTATTTTCTGGTTGTTTCTATGTTCTTAGATACAAAGGTTGAAGATGGCATTAAGTAATGTAATCGTAAGGGGTGAGAACTTCTTAGGACCTTTTAAGCATTTTACTCTTTTACTTATTTTTTTGTTTGTTTTTTGATTATTCTTTGCAAGATTATGCCACTCTGAAATTAAATACATAAATGGCCATAAAGATTATCAAGAAGGCATCAGCTGTCCTCTAGATCATAGCACATTGCCATTATTTCAGGATATTAAACATTGTCATTGTCATCACTTCAGAATATTAAAGAAAAAAACAAGGGGAAAAATAGTCACATACTGTCATTGCATGTTGCAAAACCAAATGCTTCAAAACATACACATTTTTTTTTCACATACAAAAACAACTTAGGACCCAAGTTTCTAAAATGTCTTCTGTCTCTACAATTGAATTAGAAATATTTTTTCCATATAGATTAAGTCCTCTCTTTACAGAGAATTGAACAAATAAGGATCCCCATTCCCTAATGGCCAGAAGGCACTTTCTCTACATGTGTGTATGTATTTATATTCATTTATTTTTGTTAAGGATGCCACCAATCTCCAATTTAAGCCAAAAAATATTATTTATATTTCCAAACTCCCTCTTTTTTTTTCTTTTTTGATTTTCATGTTTTGTTTTTTTGAGACAGAGTCTCGCTCTCTCGCACATGCTGGAGTGCAGTGGCGGTTCTTGACTCACTGCAACCTTTGCCTACTGGGTTTAAGCCAATCTTCTCCCTCAGCCTCCCAAGTAGCTGGGACTACAGGTGTGTGCCACCACTCCTGACTAAATTTTTATATTTTTAGTAGAGATGGGGTTTCACTGTGTTAGCCAGGATAATCTCGATTTCCTGACCTGGTGATCCACCCATGTTGGCCTCCCAAAGTGTTGGGATTGTAGGTGTGAGCCACCACACCCAGCTGACTCCCTCTTCCTTTTAAAGTTTTTCTCAAGCAGTATCACATCAATTTTCTTCCTATTTTCATAGCCTTCTCCCATCTGACCCTCATTTTCCTGTTTTAATAATTAGCTTATATGTAGATTTTGTAGTAGTCTCTTTGCTCACTTCCCTAGCTTCCATAACTCCATATTTTATTAAATTTTGCTTAACATTACAAAACTGATTACCTAAAATTCATCAATCACATCATAGTAATCTACTAATACTGGTTCCAACTGCCTACAAGATAAAATGAAAAAATGATTTTTTGTGTGTGTGCTTTAGGCTCTGGGGTCCATGTGCAGATCATGCAAGATTGTTGCATAGGTACACACATGGCAATGCGGTTTGCTGCCTCCATACCCCCGTCACCTACATCTGGCATTTCTCCCCATGTTATCCCTCCCCAATGCCCCGCAGATGCTCTCTTGGCCCCCCAACAGACCCCAGTGTGCAATGCTTCCCTCCCTGTGTTCATGTGTTCTCATTGTTCAACACCTACTTATGGATGAGAATGTGTGGTGTTTGATTTTCTGTTCTTGTGTCAGTTTGCGGACAAGGATGGTTTCCAGATTCATCCATGTCCTTACAAAGGACACAAACTCATTATTTTTTTATGACTACATAGTATTCCATGGTGTATATGTGCCACATTTTCCTTGTCCAGCCTAAATAGCCACATTTTAGAGAGTAAAAAGAAATACATAAATTAATTTGTATTATATACAAACTTACAAAATATCATTTCAATATATAATCAGTGTACTTATTTCTACAAATTTAAAAGGCACAAGTGCAGTTTTGTTACATGAATAAATTGTGTAATAGTGAATTCTGGGTTTTAGTGTAACTATATCCTGAATAGTGTCCATTGTACCCATTAAGTCATTTTTCTTGATCCTCACTCCTTTCCCAATCTTCCACAGAGGCTTGAAACATTTTATAAGTCTTTGAAAACCAGTGTGTAATTTACATTTCTGGAACTTTTCAATTTGGAGTAGCTACATTTCAGGGTTTTATAGGCTAATGTAGCTTGTGGTATCACATTGAACAGCACAGGTCTGAACTAATATGTGGTTTAATGTACTCTCCCTGATAATATTGATCAATGTATTTAATACAGCTCACTGCAGCCATGACCTCTTGGGCTCAAGTCATCTGCCCACCTTAGCTCTTGTGTATCCGTGACTACAGTTGTGTACTACCATGCCCAGCTAATTTATTTATTTATTTATTTTGTAGAGAGAGAATGTTGGCATGTTGCCCAGGCTAGACCTGAACTCCTGGGCTCAAACATATTTAAGACAATGTGTTGATCAGTATTATCAATAATATTGAAAAAAATTGAGCTAAAATAGCCTTGAAAGACTTCTGAAATTTTTCATTGTTCAATTGGAAACATTGGGTTAGCAGAATACCTGGGTGTCATCGTCTCAGCCCCAAACCTCCTGAAACTGATAAGCAAGTTCAGCAAAGTCTCAGGATACAAAATCAATGTACAAAAATCACATGCATTCCTATACACCAGTAACAGACTTAAAGAGAGCCAAATCAAGAACAAACTTCCATTCACAATTGCCACAAAGAGAATAAAATACCTAGGAATACAACTAACAAGGAATGTAAAGGACCTCTTCAAGGAGAACTACAAGCCACTGCTCAACGAAATAAGAGAGGACACAAACAGATGGAGAAACATCCCATGTTCATGGTTAGGAAGAATCAATATCGTGAAAATGGCCATACTGCCCAAAGTAATTTACAGATTCAATGCTATCCCCATCAAGCTACCAATGACCTTCTTCGCAGAACTGGAAAAAACCACCTTAAACTTCATATGGAACCAAAAGAGAGCCCGCATAGCCAAGTCAATTCTAAGCAAAAAGAACAAAGCGGGGGGCATCACACTACCAGACTTCAAACTATGCTACAAGGCTACAGTAATCAAAACAGCATGGTACTGGTACCAAAACAGAGATATAGACCAATGGAACAGAACAGAGGTCTCGGAGGCAACACAACATATGTACAACCATCTGATCTTTGACAAACCAGACAAAAACAAGCAATGGGAAAAGGATTCCCTGTTCAATAAATGGTGTTGGGAAAGCTGGCTAGCCATGTGCAGAAAGCAGAAACTGGACCCCTTCCTGACACCTTACACTAAAATTAGCTCCAGATGGATTAAAGACTTAAACATAAGACCTAACACCATAAAAACCCTAGAAGAAAATCTAGGCAAAACCATTCAGGACGTAGGTGTAGGCAAGGACTTCATGACCAAAACTCCAAAAGCATTGACAACAAAAGCCAAAATAGACAAATGGGACCTAATCAAACTCCACAGCTTCTGCACAGCAAAAGAAACAATCATTAGAGTGAATCGGCAACCAACAGATTGGGAAAAAATTTTTGCAGTTTACCCATCTGACAAAGGGCTGATATCCAAAATTTACAAAGAACTAAAGCAGATTTACAAGAAAAAAACTAACAAGCCCATTCAAAAGTGGGCAAAGGATATGAACAGACACTTCTCAAAAGAAGACATACGTGAGGCCAACAAACATATGAAAAAATGCTCATCATCACTGGTCATCAGAGAAATGCAAATCAAAACTACACTGAGATACCATCTCACGCCGGTTAGAATGGCGATCATTAAAAAATCTGGAGACAACAGATGCTGGAGAGGATGTGGAGAAATAGGAACACTTTTGCACTGTTGGTGGGAGTGTAAATTAGTTCAACCATTGTGGAAGACAGTGTGGCGATTCCTCAAGGACCTAGAAATAGAAATTCCATTTGACCCAGCAATCCCATTACTGGGTATATATCCAAAGGACTACAAATCGTTCTACTATAAGGAC
Organism: Sapajus apella; assembly: GCF_009761245.1. Lineage (NCBI taxonomy): Eukaryota > Metazoa > Chordata > Mammalia > Primates > Cebidae > Sapajus > Sapajus apella. The sequence continues at coordinate 32,829,397 of NW_022436948.1, forward strand.
ACGTGTACACGAATGTTCATTGCAGCACTGTTTACAATAGCAAAGACCTGGAACCAACCCAAATGCCCATCGACGATAGACTGGATAGGGAAAATGTGGCACATATACACCATGGAATATTATGCAGCCATCAAAAACGATGAGTTTGGGTCCTTTGTAGGGACATGGATGAACCTGGAAACCATCATTCTCAGCAAACTGACAGAAGAGCAGAAGATCAAACACCGCATGTTCTCACTCATAGGCGGGTGTTGAACAATGAGAACACATGGACACAGGGAGGGGAGCACTACACACTGGGGTCAGTTGGGGGGAGATAGGGGAGGGACGGTGGGGGGTGGGAAGCTGGGGAGAGATAGCAAGGGGAGAAATGCCAGATGTAGGTGATGGGGAGGAAGGCAGCAAATCACACTGCCACGTGTGTTCCTATGCAACAATTTTGCATGTTCTTCACATGTACCCCAAAACCTAAAATGCAATAAAATAAATAAATGGGAAAAAAAAAAAAAGAATACCTGGGTGTAATAACAGGGTCCCTGTTTATCAATTAAGTCTATTTAATAAGAGTGTTGTGTTATTGTTGAAAAATATTTAGATATAATTAATGCATTAAATCCTAAAGGACTTACAAGAAACACTATCCTAATGTTTATTTCTCTTTAAAATGACAACCATGCCTAAAAGTGGGATGAAAATAGCCATAAAAGTGGAGGTGTTTTTCACATAAAAATATTTAAAATGGCTTAAATGTATTAAAATGGTAAAGCCCTAATGTTAAGCTTTGAGACTTCCTGTTCTGTTATTGTAATTATAGCAGACACGAAATTCAGAATATAATTTAAACAGCCTACCATAATATATAACCCATAGGTATTTGAATAAAGGGTTTAATAAACTATCATTTATTGAATAATTAAACTTTATGGGCTTTATGCTAAATGTTCTCCATATACTGTTTCTAATCTTCCTAACAGTGCTGTAAGGTAGCTATTACTATTATTCCTTTTAAATATTAAAAAATGAGCCTCAGAGATATCAAATAACTCTTTCAAATCAAGAAGTTGTAAGCTATATAACCAGGGTAGACCCTCAATATAGTTTCTAACTTTGGAATAGTCCATCAGTTTCATGGAGAAGCATATGTAATGTCTTAATCATTTTAGGCATCTATAATAATGTACCATAGACCATGGACATATAAACAACAGGAAATTATTTCTCACAGTTCTAGATACTCGAAATCCAAGGTCATGGTGCCAGGATATTTGGATTCTAGTGAAGAGCCTCTTCTGAGTTGTAGAATGTAAGTTTCTCATCGCTTACATGGCTGAGAGTGGGCTAGAGAGCTCTGGAATCCCTATCATGAGGGTGCTAATCCTATTCATGAAGACTCCCTGTTCACAGCCTAATCGCTCCCCAAAGGTCCCATGCTTTGTTTCAGGGTCTCCCTCTGTAATCCAGGCCAAAGTGCAGTGGCACAATCACAGCTTACTGCAGCCTTGACCTCCTGGGCTCAAGTCATCCTCCCACCTAAGACCATGAATAGCTGAGACTACAGGTGTGTACCATAATGCCCAGGTAATTTTTGTAGTTTTCTGTAGAGATGGAGTTTTCCCATGTTGCCCAGGCTGGCCTTGAACACTGGGGCTCAAGTGATACTCTCACCTGAGCTTCCCAAATATCTGGGTGGCACATCGCTAATATCATCACATTGTGGGTTAGGATTTCAACCTGCACATGTTTGGAGAACACAACCATTCAGTCCATAAGAAATATTTTTAAAGAATATATTTTAAACAGAGGGTTCTACTTTAGGCAAACTATGTTAAAGTATTAAAGCTTAATTTTTGTCTTACCTCAGAGTGGATGTAAACACATTTTAAATGAATCAGAGATAAAAAATTATTTAATTTTAGATGACGTACACACTTTGTTTAATTTTTACAAATTTAAGCTACAATGTTGAATTTGGATAAATTTGTCACCTCAAATACACTTGGAATTTTCAAGCTGAGAATTGAAATTCTCTATGTAAAGCTATCCTGAGAATAAAGGTAGTTGAAGGAGTTGATGAAGCTAAACTTAAGTATTACCCCCAATATAATATGTAACTACCTGTTAAATTCTAGCATCCAAAGGAATAACATTTGAAATCTTTTCCTTTGTCAATGCCAGATGCAAATCAATAATCCTCATTGTCATGCTTCAGTTGCAGGTCAATTTGCAAGGTTAATTTAAGTGGGCACTGAATAAAGGCAGCTTTTTTTTCTTGAGTTCAGAAGTGTCAAAAATTGTGAAGTATTGCTAATGTGTTTTTGCTAGAGGGGTATTTACATTTGAAAAGTTTTTGTCCATACCTTTTCCTATGAATTTAGATTATCTTTAAAACGTCTAAGTGATTTGTAACAATAACAGCTAACATTCATTGGACACTTTGTAGCAGCCATGTTTCAAGTATTTTATACATGCTATCTTTTGTGCTTTGATTGCTTTTATTTGTGATAGTATCAACTTTTGCTTAGACAACTGATTTGTTTAGATGTGCAATAGGATACTATATATATATATACACACTCAGTACAAATTCAATTCACGTTAGTTCTTTTTTCTTTTAGCAATTTATTCAAAGATACAGATTGCAATTCAGCAAGAACTGCAAGAGGATGAAGTCTAAGGTTTCCTTCTTTGAAAGCAAAACACTATTGTTATAGCCTAGAATGATATGAATCCTGTAATAAGCAAATTTGGAGACAAGGACATTTCTATTCTAGCTTAAACCGCAATCTCATTTCTACAAGCAGTACTGATTCCTTTTCTACATGCAGATCAAAGCAGAGAAAGGAGAAGGGCAAGATATTTGGGACTGGTCTCTTTAAAATGCATGGGTCCATGTCCATAAAAAAATACCAAAACCAAGCACATAACTTGGGTATAATATGGTAGATTAGCTATACACATTATTGCTCATACTTATTAGCTGAAGTCAGTAGTTTCAAACATTAGTAGGTATCAGAATCACCCAGGTTTTGAGCTCTACATTTAGAATTTCTGATTCAGTAGGATTGGTTCTAGAAATCGAGCACTTGCATTTTTAAAAGATTCTAAGATGCTACTAATTCTATTGGTACAGAGATCACAATCTCAGACTCACTGGTTTAGATAATTTGCATAAAATTTGAATTAATAGCTGCTGTGGCTGTGCTTTACTTAAACAAATTATGCTATTGATCAGACTTAATCTAGGTGTTCAGGTGGTTTCTATACAGGCCACACAAACCCCTTGGTATCAGGTACTATGGTAATGCAAATAATATATACACAGTCTTCTTCCTGTAAAAGCCATCAGGTTAAAGGAGGGAAAAAAATCTCATTTTCAGATTTAGACGAAGAGTCAACAGATGCCATAATTGGAAACGCACAAGTATAAGTCAGTGTTTTAAATTCCATATATATACTGAACACTATGGGAGCATAAATGAGAGGCAAGCAGCCCACTCTAGGAAGCCAAGAACGGAATCAAGATTGAGAGGATCTTGAAATGAGTCTTGGAGATTGTAAGATAAGGAGGCATCACATAGACTAGGAAAAGGCCCATAGATCCTAATAATGTTTCTGACAAATGCCTTACTTACTAGGAAAGAAAACTAGGTGAGAGAGTGCAAAAGGGATCCTCAAATGGGATTCTCTTCACTATAAAATATAACTCAAACTTTATTTTCTATTTATGGACAGCGGGATTGTCATAGTAATCATTTGGCTCTATATCGGCTAGTTTGCCTGTCAGCCTTTTCTGAGCACTGTATATTTTTTCTATTCGCATCCTTTCAGACAGGGGTAGACATACAATAGGTATTCAACAAAGCTTTCAGGAATGAAGAAATGGAAGAAGGGATATAAAAACTTACAACTTTTAAGATGATTCTTGTTTTATAGCAATTCCTAAAGCAAAAACAAAAGAAAACCAACACAAATAATTATGTATACATTTCAAATTTGCATCAATTTATTCATCTGTTAAATCTATACAAACTGGTAAATGAAATGTATAGGAAAAATTTGGTTGCTTTGCTTTAGGATATTCTTCAATTACAATTTTAGAATTCTATTGCATCAGATTTTTAATGTTATATTATTAAAATAATTCTTACATGCTTCAAATCGTAGCATTTTAATGGTAGTATAATGTCATTTTTGAGGTGATATATCTGCACTAATTTCCAATTAAAATGATAAATTAAACATATCATTAGCTTATTAAGCACTCATTTGCACAGAAAACTATCTATGCATGCATGTGTTCCTGTATGCATTTACTAATTATAACAATTCTGAAGCCAAAGTACAAATGGAGATTGTTAAATATCATTTGTAGAGTGACATAGTATCTTACATAAGGTTAAGATTATGCTACTCTTAATCAACACAGAACTGATTATTATTTACTTGAGTTTCTAAACTGATTGTATCTTTTCATACCATACACAAATGTAAATTTATTATTTATCACCATTTTTAGAATTAACTTTTAGGAAATCCAAGCTTTTTTTCCATTAGGAAAGCCCAGGTGTAACTGCAGTAGCCAGTCAGTGTTGCCCAGCAGTGGCAGTTCAAGTTCCAAATTATGCATTTTCCTTAACCCAGTAGTACAGACATATGCCCCCCAGTAGTGTTAATCTGTTTATTGCTTTAGTAAATCCTGAAGCATTTGCTCAACTCTCATAATTCTTTTGAGAAGACAAGTTCCTATGAAGACTACACATGTGTAACAAGTGCAGTGGTCAAAAAAAAGTTTTGTTTTTTAACTGTGAGATTTTAACAGATGCTGTCTAAATGATCAAATTAATAAAGAACACAGTGAGTAGTTTAATGAAAAATCTTAACTAAAAATCCAAAATCCAGACAACCATGTCCTCCTTTCAAACTGACCTCACACTGGCTGTAAGGCTTTAGGTGAAGAACAATTTTGATGTGTCTGTACTCTAATTATGTCTGTTCTACAATCTCAGGAAGATCAATGTGGAGAGTTTTGTAACTGAAAAGATTCAATAGTTCAACAAAAATCTATTTTGAACCTACTCTCTGCGGGACACTGAATAGTCAACAGCAAATTAGAGAAAAGCTTTTGGTGTCATAGAGACATAGAGACCACTCTTACAAGGTTGAGGTACAGAAATGGAATCATCAATATAACAATAAAATGACTGCAGCAAGTGATTAACACTGTAAGATCTATAAATTATATGTGACAAGATGAGAGTGGGAGGAGGGTGTAGCTACCTTAGATGTAGTCTTCAGGGAGTAAGACTAAATCTGAAACCTCAATGACAAGAGAGAGTTCTGGAAGAGATTACTTACCAGGAGAAACAATTTTTTTTTTTTTTTTTTTTTTTTTTTTTTTTAAAGCTTGGACTAGATCTTGAGGATTGGAAAGAGAGGGAAAGAGAAAGAGTGGTGGCCTTGTAGCCAGTACACAGTGGCCTCAAGAGAGAGCAGATCAGGTTAAGGGCAGAATGGAAGTTAGGATTATGTACATGCAACACATTGTAGCCCAGGTGAAAACGTGAGAATGTCAACCTGTGTTCAATAGGACTCCACAAGGTTTAAAGCAAAGAGTTTCATGTTCTGGTGTATGCTTCGGGAAAGGTAGTGTTTGGTGTCCATGCAGAGAATGACTCTCAGGGAGACAAGAATACAAAGAGGCCAGAGTGGAAAGCCTTCGAGTTGAGAGTTGATGGTTACTTTCAGGTGGAGCATACATGCAGAGTGTGGGCAGAGTCACTAGTGGAGAGGCTGAGAATTCATTTTAGAGACAGAATTGTTGAGTCTGATTCGCAGATGACTTGGATTACCCCTCAGAGCACATATGTGAATAAAATGAGAATATTGATGTAAATTCTAGAGACTCTAAATAATCATAGTTAGAAAGTTATTACTATTACCTTGATTTATACAAAGGTAATTTTTACCTGAATGTGAAAATTTGGGCATTATAATATTTTAAACTTTCTCCAGATCAACAGGTCTCTACATTGAACTTCTTGAAATACTGCTTTAATATCCTGGTTTAGTACCTCAAATGACCTCACACAGTATTCCTACACATTGTATTATTTCATTCTTCACCCCTCAAAAACAGTAAGTGTCAGATAGTACACTGTGGGGAAACTATGATGAACCATGTAAATGAAATTCTGAAAATGTATCAAATCTTTTCTAAAACAGGTAAAGCAATATTTTCTCATTGTCAAGAGTATCATCTATAAAAAAAACATGCAAATATTGACATAATGAAAGGGAATCTGAAGGAGTATAAATGTCTTAATGGTAGGTATAAAAGAAAATTAAAAAATAATGGATATGTGAGAGAACATAAAAAGGAAAAACAATCTGAATTGTGAGGTATGAGGTTGGCACAAAAGTGGGGGTTGAACAATGAGAACACATGGACATAGGGAGGAACATCACACACCGGGGCCTGGGGGTAGGGGGGCTAGGGGAGGAATAGTAGGGGGTGGGGGATTCGGGAGGGACTGCATTAGAAGAAACACCTAATGTAGATGACAGGGCAATGGATACAACCAACGACCACCAGGACATGTATATACCTATGTAACAAACCTGCATGATCTGCACATGGACCCCAGAACTTAAAGTATAATAAATAATTTTTTTTAAAAGTAATCATGGCTTTGCCATTAATACATTGGGGTCTGTCTGTCAAGGACACTGGACCATTTTTCTACCTCACATCAAATGAAGATTATTTATTTGAAATTCTTGAAAACTAAAAGTAATTTCATTTGTCTTTTTTAAGATTATTGCATAATTTTGTGATGGTAGGAAACTATATATGATCATATCTGTAAAGGATAAATTCAACTAAACGAGTATTATATGTGGGTCGAATGATTTATGTGGATGAGTGTTGATGCTAGGGCTGAACTTCTTGGGTTCAAATCCAAGCTCTGACATTTACTCTTTGTGAGAAGTTAAGTCATCCAACCTCTCTAAGCTTCCTTTCCTTCCTCAGTAAAAAGGGGTGCTGTGATGCTCAATTGAGTTCATTTATGCAAAATACTTATCACAAAAAATAAATGATTATTATTTACATTATAGCAAAAGTTATATATTTTTTTAGAAAGTTCAATAATTTTTTGAACAGGGTTTTTTTGGTTATATGGGTAAGTTCTTTTGTGGTACATTCTGAGATTTTGTGCACCTGTCACTCGAGCAGAGTACACTGTACTCAATGTGTAGGCTTTTATCCCTCAACCCCCTCCCACCTTCTCCCTGAATCCCCAAAATTCATTGTATCGTTCTTATGTCTTTGTGTCCTCAGAGCTAAGCCCTCACTAAGAGAGAACATTCGATATTTGATTTTCCATTCCTGAGTTACTTAACTTAGAACAATAATGGTTTTCAACCTGGATGGAGTTTGAGATCATGGAATTTTAAGGATACAAGGGGTCATCAAAGAAATCCAATACAAATTTACTTTGTGAGAATCTGCTCTTTAACAAGTAATTTTACAGATTTTGAAGGAACTACCTCTTTTATGGTTAGACTATTTCACAGTTGTACTATTTTATTTTTAGAAATATTTCTTTGCATTTTGTCAAAAGCTATTTTCCCATTGGTTCCAGTTCTCCCTTAGGAAAATACAATAATCTATCTGTTCTCAATTCCACATGGCAAATTTTGAAAAAATTTTAGAGGGTTACCCTTCCTGCACTAAAGCCTTACTTATCTAGGTCAATTGTTCCCAGTTCCCTCAAATATTTCTCAAGTTACTAGGTAACAAAACACTCTCACATTTGGAATCACAAATGCTGTTAATATTCCTCTCATCGTGTGTGGCTCATCACAAGCCAAATATTTAATTTTAGTTTACCATTTCCCTTAATAAGTGAAGTTAAAAATCCTGGTTCTGGAATGATGCCATCATTTTCAGTTGGGAATTATTTTGTTTTCTTATAAAATAGAAGTAATATCTTCTTGTTCTTAATATCTCGGCTCTGCCTGGCCCATAGAATTATGGTATGTATCAAACAACAAAATACGACCAATAGGGCTTTGAAAATTGTAAAGCACTATAAAAGTGTGCAGTAGAGATGCTGTATTATTATTCAGCATTCTCTTAAAGATTAATTTAGTTGTTTTCTTTGTCAAATCCAGTTGAATGTCCAGTCTTCAGTCAGGAACTATTGGTAAGTGAGACATAATAATACAATTTTTTTATTGTCTAGTAAATCTCGAGCAACATATTAGTACTTTACCTGTAATATTTTATTTAGTTGACATAACCTTGTGGAGGTAGTACAATTAATTCTATTTTACCTATTAGAGAATTCCGAAGATTATATTCATATTCTTATTAAACTTCCCCTATTCGTTTCAGATCACTGTTCTCTGGACCAGTAAACTCCAAATATTTTTATTGGAACTCACAGATGGTAAAAATGATTGAGCCAAATTTTATTAAATCTATATATTTTTGTTTATAAATTATATGTACTAATATCGTGATATGTACATTAGTAAAATTAGTAATTTAAGAGGGTAATCTAACTATAAATGGAAATTCTAAAACTTTTCCAGTGTGGAATATCTTTTTATCTTTAAAAATGTGTGTGTGTGTGTGTGTGTGTGTGTGTGTGTGTGTCTGTGTGTGTGTGTTATAGGCAGCATGCTTCAAAACTTCGAAACAATTGTTCTGTACCACAGTTTGGCAAATTAAGACTCAAAGGTCAAATCTAACCATAGAATATTTTTCTACATTCCATAAACTCATAATGGTTTTTATATTTCCAAATGGTTGACAGAAAACAAAAGAATACTGTTTTGTGATATGTGAAAATTATATTAAATGAAAATCATATTACATAATTTTATTGGAACACAGACCTACTTCTTTTTTGCACCCTGTCTATGGCTCCTTTCATGCTATAACTAGAGACATGAGTATTTGTGACACAGTTTGCATGGTCTTCCAAGCCTAAAATTTTGCTGCCTGGAACTTAAAAAGAAAAAAACAACAAACTTGTAACCCCTGCTATAGACCTGTGACATCTTATTTTTACTAGAAATATAATGACAGTCATTGGAAGTGATACATTTTGTAGCTAAAGGGACTGGACTTATAGTTTGAAACTCAGGCCTCTATTTCTTTCTCTCACTAGCTGCACATGACTTGGAAATAATCTTTGCTTTCTGGTTCTTCAGGTCTGCATTTGCAAAATAACATTGGATTATATGAGCCCTCTGTGCTTGAAAGTTCATCAATTTTATGTTCCTGAAATGTGCCATGCATATACAAATACAGCTGATATATATGTACCAATATAAGAACCAGATATGTATGGCTCAGAGTCTTTCTAGACTTGATGGTATAACTACAGTAATAATAAAAACAAATCTTTGCATTGATAACGCAGTTGGCATCATTTAGTGTAACACTAAGAAATGCATTTTCAGAGTGTTATGCTTGAAAGAGCAGAGCTGTAATTTAGGAAAACGAATGCTTCAGCATAAATAAGTTACGGCCTCTAAGATCATAAAAATGTAAATCCAGATTTAATGAAGAATTAAATAACCTTGAATTTGCCATTAAAAAACCCAATTTGATGTTAAATACTATAAAGTTTATTTTGCCTTTTAGAAAGCCTTCTGAAACATTTGCCAAACTCTTTAGGTTGCAAAGTAGGTTTATTTTACCCATTCAATTTTACTTTTACTCTGAAAAATAATTAAGCTAAAACAGTTCTGTAAGTACAATATAATATTAAAAGTAAGCCTTGTATAAGAGACTTCTGATTTTGTTAATAAAAGGTCCTTTCTTTAAAAAAAATAAATGGTTATGCCCCTTTCAGCACTCTGAATTATTTTTCTGGATCATTTTATTATCAGTGGTAACAAAGATTTTAGAACTTCTGATAGAAAGCATGTAATGATGATTAAGAAAGTTTTTCACCCAGAGCAGTTACAGCTTGTAAATTATTGCAGAAAAAAAGTATGCCAAATAAGATTTCCAGATGCTTAGGAAATCTCTCCTTCATGTGAAAAACATTTGGACTCTAAAAATCTATTTGAGGACAATACGTTACCAGTTTCTCTCTTGTCTTACAGTCATTGTCTGCTAAAGCATGCTGATGATAAAAAAGCAAAATAAAATATTATCTTTCATCAGTTATTAGTTTGAATAAATAACTTATAAAATATAAGAAAATATTGGCCTATTACGATAAATCAGCAAAACCTATAATAAAAATTTCATTGTACACAATATATACAAAGGTCAAAATCAATTCTAAATATCATTTTAGGTTGCCTCCAATGTTTAAAATTTAAAAATTGTTGAGATCCTAATTGTATTTAATTTAAAAATGCAGTAATTGCTTGCTGTTGTTTATTTTTTACTTTGGAATTTGATTAAATAATCTTATACAAACATATCAGCACATTTACTTATTAAATTCAGGCACAAATTATACAGATGATTATCTTTACATATTACATTCAATTTCCTTTTGCCTTTGTTAAACTGAACTAGTCATGTTTTCAAAATAGATTTACATTTCTCCCAAAAACAATTCTCAAAAAATTGCCACCTTTATTCTTGTGACTATTTTCCTGCAGAATGTCACTTTACGACATTCAGTATGATCATCTTCTTGTCCTTTTCTAGCCGATTTTGTCAGAATATTATGTGACTTGATTACTAGATTCAGAGTCACTTTTATACTTCATAATTGTGGCTTAGTTTTTAGTTCAATGTAATTCAGTGTAAATTCGGAGGACTTTTGTCAGGTGAAGCATTAAGACAGGTATTGTGTGAATTAAAATTAAGAAAACAAAGTGTAGGCTGGGCATGGTGGCTCATGCCTGTAATCCCAGCAGTTTGGGATGCTGAGGAGAAAAGATCACTGGAGTCCAGGAATTTGAAACCAGACTGGGCGACATACTGAGACCCCTTTTTCTATAAAAAGAAAAAACAAACAAACAAGCAACTCAGCCAGGCATGGTGGGTGTGCTGTAGGCCCAGCTGCTCAGGGGCTGAGATGGCAGTGTCCTTTGAAGCAATGAGTTTGAGGCTGCAGTGAGCTATGACTGCACCACTGCATTCCAGCCTGGGTGATAGAGCGAGACCAGAACCCAGACAAAAACAAAAATGAAAACAACAAACAAACAAATCTAAAGTCTATTTTTGTGCCAAGGAAACCAGCTCTCCTACTCAGTTGTGCTAATTATATAATATTGACTTTATATAAAATGCTATTAACCAGAATAGTCTAGAATAGCTTTGCCCTGAAGCTGATGCTAATAATACTATGTATAGCTACACAATGACAAAGATTAATATAATTTTCCTGGCTCTTGGTGGTATTCAGTAAATCAGAGCCATTTTAGTGATCTCCAGAAGAAATAGAAAAAAAAAAATCCTGGTCAAGATTAAACATTTTAGAAGAGTCTACAAAATAATGAGACAAAATTTAAAGAAATTAAATCTTAAATTGGTTGTATTAGGAAGCAATACACAAATTTCAATTACATCATTGTTTACATAATTCCAACAGTTACTTTTTTTGGAATTATCTCCACCAAGATAAGCATG